>NC_025998.2:13503317-13605272 GCF_000442705.2 Elaeis guineensis | reverse complement strand
TCCTCTTGCCCGATGCCGCCCCACGCCGGCTACGCCGCCGACCGGCCACCCAATGAGGGACCTCAAGGTCTCCTGTTTCAGCCCAAAACAAGTCCACGGGAAGAAGAAAAGAAAAGAAGAAGAAGAAGGAGGAAAAGAAAAAGAAAAAGAAAAGAAGAAGAAGAAGGAAAAGAAAAGAAAAAGAAAAGAAGAAGAAGAAGGAAAAGAAAAGAAAAAGAAAAGAAAAAAAAAGAAAAAGAAAAGAAAAAGAAAAAGAAAAAAAAAAGAAAGAAGAAAAATAATATGATAATAATATAATAATAATAGATAGGATTTTCTCCTCTCTCTCTTCCGTGAAGAAAAAAAAAAAAGAGAGAGAGAAAAGAAAAGAAAAGAAAAATTATTAAATTAATTAATAAATAATGATATAAATAATAAAATATGAGAAAGAGAGTTTCTCTCTCTTCCCTCTCTCTCTTCAGCCTGAACTAGTATTTTCTCTCTCTAGAATTGGACTTTCTCTCTCTACTTTCTCTCTCTAGAATCCTCTCTCTAGATTATTTCTCTCTCCTAAGATTTTTAATTTTGAGAAGAGTGATGATGAATTTAAATGATTCTCGTAATGAATTTTTGATCTGTGATCGTCGGACGATACACCGACATCCACTTTGATCAGATCAGGTATTTTTAGATTTTATTTCTCATGATCTTATTGAATTATCCACATGATAATTTTAGCATGATTTGATCTGATCGATCAGAATTTGTTGAATCATATTGTCTGAAGAATTCAAGATGAGTTTTCTCTCTCTAAAATTTTCTCTCTCTAAAATTTTCTCTCTCTTGATTGATTCTCTCTCTAAAAAAAAAGGTTAGTGAATGAAGAAATTTTTTTTAATAAGTCTGATCTGATTTTAATGAAGAACCCTGATCTATGATTGTCAGACAGCGTACTGGCACCCACCTTAATCAGATCATGAATCTTTAGATTTGATTATCCATGATTTCGATCTAGCCATGATTTGATTTGATCATGTTGGTTTCACCAATTGAGATATTGGACCAATCGTAATGTTGGATTGTGTCACCTGATCAGTTCAAATTGTACCTCATGAATTCTCTCTCCTCTGATTTTCTCTCTCTACTTGATTTTATGAAATCGATGAAGAAACCTCAGTCCTATCACTTCGAATCCGATTTGATCTGATAGTCAAACTTTGGATCGTTTAGGTCTTAATTAGATTTTGATTAGATGAAATTAGATGATCGGACCCAATCTAAACTGTTGAAATATGGTATTCGTATTCTTTCTAATTATTGAAATTGATTCTGTATAGGATTGTGGATGTTTGATCATGGAATATCGCGATATGATCTACGAATAGAATTTTTGGAAGAAAATTTATAGAATTATATGGATTTATTGGAATGCGTTCGAGGTAAGTAATGTTTCACTTTTTCTAGATTTATCGGCAAATTATAATGTATTCTTCTGACATGATTTGTGAAACGATGCATGAATTGGATGAATGGTATTTTGTTATGAAAATATCTTATTTGAAATGTTATGATGAAGCATGATTGAACATATTGATTTCATGATGCATTATATTGATTGATTTCGATACTACATGATTATATGTTTTATTATCGAAATTAGAATATGAAACATGATTTATGAAGAATTATGATATAAGAAACAATAAGAATTGACAACCTGACTATGTAAAGGATCCTGCCAATGGGGGCATATACGTTGGCAATTGGTTTTTCTGAGGGTTTATGTCGCCAGCGAGACCAGCGACATGTCGCCAGAGAGACCAGCGACAAACCGCCAGCGAGACCAGCGGTTCCAAAGGACATGGCTGCCAGATGATTCGCAGCCTACCGCAAGCAGATACGCGGTATTATGACCCTGCCACAGGAAAAATGTGGTCATAGCTCATGGTTGACGAAAAGAAATTGAAGAACAAAAGAAATTGAAATCCCGAAAGAAACTTGAATTTTCGAAAAAGAAATAAACTTGACATGAATTATATTGCATAATTGAAATTGATTTCGAATTGATGAACTTTATATGTTTATTTTCTATAAATGATTATTTACTTAAATGCCTGATGAAATTTGTTGGGAAGTGATCATTGCTTACTGGGCTGTCTAGCTCATTACCTCCTATTTTACTATTTTTACAGATATTGAAGAATTAAGATGATACAAGATATAAATGGAAGAGTGATCAGAAGCAGAATCTTTATACTTTTATTTTAGGTTGAAAGGCTTATTGAATTTGATGCAAAGCCTTTGAATCGTTGTTGAATTTATTGAGATATTAAAGAAAAAGTTTAGGTCGTTATATTTTAGATTTAAATTGTTGACTAATTATTCCGCTGTTGTTTTAGGATAGTATGATAAGATGCCTTGCATACTTATGGGAAGAGTTTTCTATGAGTATGCGGCGGTTGTCATGACCCTCGATTCAAAATTTCGGGTCGGGGGCGTGACAGGTTATGAGTAAAAGATGTATTTGATCGGTAAGAGGACTGGCAAAAGCATCCATGTGAGGATTCCAAGACTTAAATAAGAAGAGTATGTGAGGATTTATGTGAGTGTGTATTTAGTCCTACATCAATTATTTGCTAAAAAAATTTTAAATACTTATAAAAATCAAACAATCATAATAATATCTTGCGTCTAATCTTTTTGAACAAGGACTTATATCATTACAACCCATTACGAGACTTAGCAAAAATTAGATATAATTCTTGCACCTAAGAATGAATGGTTATAAGTAATTGATAATTCTTCATCCTAACATCTAACAACTTAAAAACTGGGACAACTTGATGCGTATCAGCTTGCAATCGTAGTCAGAATCTTTGCACAAGCAAATATAGCTTAAATTTAGTAGTTTTGTCACCTTCCAAAACCTCTCAATACGATTCCAAAAAGTTGGTTTATGGAAGGTTTTTGGGACCATGTTGATTTTGGTCCTCTACAAGTTGATGCCTTTTCCTCTGAAACTAGTTTTAAGATAAATTATGACAAAAGATAGTCTCCATCATCTTTTGCCGTAACATACAAGCAACGGTTGATTGATGTGAACGTGATTATCCACTATCTAGATCATAATAGGTACTACTCTAGATCACTTCTGCTATAACTTACTATATCATGCCACACAATCAGCTGAGGTTGTGGTCGTCTTGGGATTAGGAATAGCTATTGCTATCAGAATAGTTATTTCACAAGTTATGCCTATTTTTCATTGAATATAGTTTGTAATAACTCTAGACAAAGTGCTTTTTTTATCCATACAGAAAAAGGAGTCAGGCATTAAGGAGGCTTAATGGTAGGGATAACTGATAACAGCCTAGGATAAACATGTTTGACCAGAATAACTATTCTTTCCCTATGGCTATTTTCTGAAAGATGTTTGGCAGGCATCATACTTATTCCAAGCCTCATGCCTTACTTTGCTCCTGAACCAAACACCAACTAAGAATGTTTTTTTTTCTTACCCCCCACCCCCAAAAAAGACTATGAATGTTTTCCTATAATTATCATTAGAATTTTAGTAGGTATTATCAGATTAATTCTGCGGCAATGATGAATAAAGGAGGCCAGTGATTGTTATGGTGATCTTCCACTTTGACATGTTCTACCATAATTTTAGGCGTATATATCATTTTGTAACATCTGCATAAAGGGATAGAGGTATCCTGCTCCTCCTACGACCTTGGTCCTTAATGCTCAAAACTATGTGTGTCAATCTCACATGATCACTCAATGACAATAACAGAAGTCGGCTAATTTAGCTAGAATCTCCCCAAGACTCAGGAACACAATATCAAAAGGTTCTCCTTTCTTGAGAAGTGTGGAAGGTTAAGATCCCCTCAAAGAGAAGCCCCTCATCCAACTTGGTGCTCCTTTGAACGAAAGGCCAATTGTTGCAGGAATCTATGCTTCCAAAAAAAGTTTTCTCGAGATAGAGTCCGGACAAAGTAGAAATCCCATATTCTATCCCATGCTAATCGCCATAACGCAACGACTGTGGATTCCTTTCTTTTTCTATTGCTACATGTTGGTGCGACTTCAAATTCTGTGTTCCTTTCACACAGGTTGGAAGAATCCGTTTCTGTCGCTGTATCTATCTAATGGATTTTCTGTAGACCATCCTTCCAATTCGTTTCACTTAAAATTGACTGATGACAGAAGCAATAACAGAAGAGAGCAAAGATAAGATACCATATGGTTTCAGGTGGTCTAAAATCACTAGCTGAAATGCTTATTAATTGTGGCATTTAGACCTTGGATGCACAAGTGGACTTAAACCACCAGACCAGGTCCACACAAACTAGCAGCGCTTGAGAACCACCTTCTGATGGAATCTTGAGAACAATGGGCACATTGGACGAACACTCTTCTAGCCCTTTGGAGAAAGAGCAGATATTCCCCTTTGGTCTTGTCTATTAATTAAACCAATCTTCCAGGGAGCCAAAGATTGGCATGTCGAATGTTCTGAAGCTTTAGGGTGCAGATAAGATATGGAAATCCTTGGGATAGATACCAGGTTGCATTCTTTAAATTAGTGTAAACTTGAAAATGCATTGTGTGTTTTTAAGCAAGTCCATAACTACACATCAAGCATGACATGCCTTTAGTTTCTCTTGTTGCTCTCGAAGGCCAGCCACTCTCTTCAGGAATCATGAAAGCAGAAAGTACAAGTAACCAAAGCAATGCTTTAAATTAGCGATAAGTAGCTTCGAGAATTGGAAGTAATGAATTGCACTAGAGGTTGATGAGATTTTGCCGCACAAAGCGTTGGTTTTTTGGCTGAAAGAGCCTGCTGGCGCTTGTAAGAATGCTGTTCGTAGCATGTTTTCCAGACTAGGGTAACAACGGGCCACGCCGAGCCCACTTTTAGTGGGCTGGATTTTGGGTTCCAGGTTCTACTGTCTGGGCCTAACCTGTGGCTTGATTAATTCGGGCCTATTCCGTTGGCCTCCCTTGCAGCACACCTTTGGTTGAAGCTGAAGTCACTGCCAGGTTCCAATCACCTTATGTTCATCATGCCCGGTAAATCTTTTCTTTTCTCCGAGAGCCGGTTCTTTTGAGGATAAATATTATAAAAAATTAATCAAATTTTTTATTAATTAATTTATCTATATTTTTATATTTTTTAAGATGAATAAATTACTTTTCATGAATAGTATTTATCCATAAAATAGAGCAAAATCTTACCCAACTAGGAGGTTGCTAAATCATTTTCTTATCAATCAAAAAAATAATCTTTTTAATTCATTCCTAATATATTCTTAACCTGATAACAATAATATAATAAAATATAATATATTATATTATATTATTATATATAATAATATTTATATAAGATATTAACATAATATAATATAATATAATATAATAATATATTTTATATATAATAATATCTACTAATATAATATAATATATTATACTATATTCTTATATATAATAATATATAATATATATTATATTTATATAAGATATAAATATAATATAATATAATAATAAATTATATTTATATAATAAAAAGATAAATCTTAGCAATTTATCTAGGAAACTAATAATGCAAAAGAACATGGATAACAAATTTTTAAATTATTTTTAAATATATAAAAAATATAGATAAATTATTTTTTTATCTAATATTATCTGAAAAATACTTATTCAGAAAAATATAGATTTTTGGATAATTTTTTACCCTCAAAAGAATGAGCGCTAAATGTAAAGAGAGGCAAAAAACTCCATGGGCCATGGTTTACTACCATGCAAATACTTTAAGGAAAATTCTTTGTGCACCATGGGCTAGTCACCACTTTCCAATGCGCATTTAATGTTTGTAGCTTTACTGTTTCATTTAAAATTTTAAATGACGAAAATATCATTATTCTTTGAAAAAATTATGATATCTTGTATTCAGAAAGTCATAATTTTTATCCACAAGATGTCATAATATAATGCAGGATGTCATAATATACACAGAATATCATAATTTTTTTCAAAGAATAGGGATACTTTTATTATTCAAAATTTTTAAATGAAAAAAAGTAAAGTTGCAAGCATCAAGTACGCGTTGAAAAATGATTGGACAAAAATGTTCCTTCCATATTATGATATTTGGGCCATATTATAACATCCTGGATGATATTATAATATCCTATATGCAAAAAGTCATAATTTAATGTAGGATGTCATAATATCTACATGATGTCATAATTTTCTAGACATATTATGACATTCTGCGTATAAGAAGTCATAATATGCCACAGGATGTCATAATTTATTTTCAAAGAACTGAAATATTTTTTCATATAAAATTTTTAAATCAAAAATACAATGGTATTAAATATGTATTGAAAACTGATGACTACATAGACCAATCACATAAAATGGTGCATTCTACGTCGAGTTTTCTGCACCACCCGTGGTACATAAAAAATTTCTAAATACCTTAATGTGGTAATGGGGACTTGGTGTCAAAAAGACATGGGTTCGATGGTCAGCACCCTCTTTCAAGGGCTTGCACCTTCCGTTGGTGATTAAACTATTCTTTTATCATTTTTTTAAAAAATAGAAAAAAGAGATGGAAGCCCAATTTCATTGTGACAACAAACCAACTACAACTCGAAGGACTATCTTCCTCAAGTTGAACATTGAGATTCTATGGTTGCAATTGTCATCAAAATAATGAAATTGATTGTTTATTTATACTAGCTATCAGATAGATAATTTATTTGTGCAATAATATTTTTTTTTCTTTTTCTTCCACTGATCACATGAAGTAGTAATGGCATGGAATGGTTTGCTCTAGCGAGTCCGAAGATTGCAGGATCACTTTTTTTGGTGTAGATTATGGCGAATCATTTTAAAGGGCAAAGTAAGCTTAATATGTAGATTAATTATGCCAAAAATTTTGAATTATTTGGGGATTTCAATTTCCTCCTGAACTTTGATTTAGTATAATTAGATCATCAAATTTTTAATTTTTTCAATTCAGATCTGATCATGAATTCTATTTGGGTGCCATAACAGAAGGGTCATATAATATCAATGACTTGCTGATGTGCCAGAAAAGGATAATATGGATAAGATTTTATCCCCCATTTTCATCTCTTTGGTTAGGGTTTTAATTTTCATTTCCATCCAAATCCTAATTCTCCTCAGTGGTTTTTCCTTGGATGATAAGTGGTAGTTAATTGACAATGGTAGAAAAAAGGAGAAAGGAGGAGATAGATTATGTAAAAAAAGATACTTCAAGTGATTGGATTTAAGTATTTTTATATTTTTTTCCATCTTTGTTCTCTTGTTTCTTAGTTTCTTGAGGTCATAGTTTCTAATTTGAGAAAGAAAGATTGGATGATTTTGATTTGGAGGAATGGCACGTGTTTAACTATTTATTTTTTCTTCACTTTCTCCTTCAAGAAGTTCAAAAAGTTGGATTGATACGAACTAAGGTTTGAGATTTTCTTGGGTTTACTTTTTAGGGTTTTCATCCCTTATCTTAGGTTTCTTCGGTTCTCTTATCTTAAAAAAAAAAAAAAAAAGAAGAAGTGAGAGAAGTATTTGTAATGAGTTACTACATCATGTGCTCTGAATAATGTCATATAAATTGTCAAGCTAAAAAAAAAAAATCAGCTTTCAAGAGCCCCCAGGTAATGAATTGGAATTCATTGTCATATATCTCTATCTTTGTTTTTTTTTGTTCATAATTTCTTGATTCCATTATTTGTGTAAGAATAAAAGATTTCAGTTTGTAGGGATTAAGAACATTATAATAATTAGTTTTTTGTTTCATTATTCCATTTTTTCCTTTCTTTTTCTCACTTTTGTTGCTCACCCCATGGCCTTTGCTGATCCTTAGTCACCAGATGGAAGAAGAGATGGAATTAAAAAGTAAAACCCTAGCCAAAAGAGAGCAAAAAAGAGGGAGAAAGATTTCAAAGCTTATTTTCTGTCGATCAAGAGAATGACAAATCATTAACTTTTAACAAGCCATAGGATAGCACGTGATCATACTATCATGGTCGCTAAATAGAATTTATAGTCCGGATATGAATTAAAAAAAATTGAAAGTTTGATGATTTGATTGTATTAAATTTAAGTTCAAGAGAAAATTAAAAATTTCTAAATATTTCAAAATTTTTGATGTGATTAATCCCTTAATATACATAGGCTAATGTTTTCGATGTCACTAGTTAAAATGAAAGAAAGGCAGAAGGGAAGTTTTCACAATAGGAATATTCTCTAATGGAGTGAAGTTTTTGAATTTGAATCAGACAAACCGTTTTCTCTCACATGTTTTGACATGAATAACAAAATTATCATTTCTATAAAATAATTAGTGGCGACCCCACCTACCTCCAAAAAGAGAAGGAATTGAATCAAAACTACTAAATTGGTGGGCGTGGAATGAAGGGAAAATGCTAGCAGCATAAATCGGGTATCTTTTGATTCATTTGCAAAGCAATTTTTGTTGAAATCAATCTCATACTTGCAATTAAGCCTTGTGCATCCTACGCATCAAAGTTTTAGTAAGTAATAGTTGACAATACAAAGCTTTGTCATGGATTTACATACACTCACGCATAAAGCTTTTGAACGGGATCAAAATCAATAATGAGACATCCTTATATAAAAATAAAAAAAATTATAGAAATATTTCTTCAATTTTGACCTAATTTTATTTACATTCTCTGTACTTTAAAAAATATTAAACTAACCTTTTTAGTTATCGATATGTTTCAATATAGTCTAGTAATTTATCTCCATTAATAGAATGATATCACGTAACCATCATATGATAGTATTATTTTATAAAATGATAAAAATATTCTTATCTCTAGCTCCTCTTCTCTCTGATGATCCCTATTCCTTCATCACTGGCATCCACTTTTTCTTCTTCTCGCTTTCTTTTCATCTATTTCTCTGCCTCCATATGCTCCATCTACCTACACCCATTCCTCCACTGCCTCTCTTCCCTCCCCACCCCATCTTCCTCCCTCTTCTCCGGTTGATTCCCTCTTCCATCACCAGCATCTCCCTTTCTCCCTCCTCTTTTTTCCTTCCTTTCTTTCCATCAATTTCTCCTCCTTTATAGTGGCTCTCTCTATCTCCACCCATTCCTCTACCGTCTCTCCTTTCTCCTTCTTCTCCTCATCTTCTTCTCTCCTCTCAGATTGATTCCCTCTTCCATCACCAGCATCTCCCTTTCTCCTCCTCTTTTTTCTCTCCTTTCTTTCCATCAATTTCTCCTCTTTTATAGTGGCTCTCTCTATCTCCACCCATTCCTCTACCGTCTCTCCTTTCTCCTTCTTCTCCTCATCTTCTTCTCTCCTCTCAGATTGATTCCCTCATCCATTACCGACATCTTTCTTTCTTCCTTCTCCTTCCTTCTTCCCTTTCTCCTCACATATTTCTCCTCTTCCATGATGGCTTCTACCACCTCCATCCATTTTTCCACTGCATCCTCTTCCTCCTCCTCCCTTCTCTATCCTCTCGGATTAATCTCCTCCTCCTCCATTGTCGGTGTCCTTCTTTCTCCCCTATCTTTCTTTTTTTCCTTCTTCCTCACCCACTTTTTCTCCTGTATGGCGGCTCCCTCGACCTCCATCCATTCCTCCATTGCCTCTCTTTCCTCCTCATCCTCCTCTAAGTTGCCCAAAAGCATTCTCCTTCATGGCAGCCCTCTCCTTCTCATCCTCTTTCTTCTCCAAGCCCATCTATGAGTAAGAAATATTTCTATCCATTAAAAAGGAACGATAACATCATCTATTGGTATATAAATTACTGGACCACATTGAAACATATCGTTAATTAGAATCATCAGTTTGATACTTTTTAAAGTACATGCATGGGGTGTAAATGAAATTAGATTAAAATTGAAAGATATTTCTATAATTTTTTATAAAAATAAATAATATTTTTCATGATATAAGATGGATTTAGACATGAAAAACATTCTTTTTTTTTCTCTTTTTGATTTTATAGACTTTTTTATTTTTTTTGTTTCATAAGCACTCTAGTTTAGATATAATAAAAAATTAAGTGAATGGCCTACATTTGGATCAACCTAGATCCTTATCCATCACAGTCATTTGCACCCTTTGGATCATGTGGATAACAAGGGATCTAGATACTATATAGAGGTGTAACTTAGTCGAATCGAATTAAGTAGCTGAAAACTCGAGTTTGACTCAACTCAAAATACTCGGACTTAAAATTTGATTCGAAATCGATTGAACCTTAATATTTTAAGCTCGAATTCGATTCGATAAAAAATAGATAAAATTCGAGATCGACTCCAATATTAATTGGATCATATTGAACTCAAAATTAATTTTTAAACTAAAAATAATATATATATAGATAGACTAGACTCCACTCAATCAGATTCTAGCTCTTATCCGTCGGATCTCCTTCAATTGGATCGACACGTATCTCAATACTTTTTTTATAAGCTAATGGAGGAGTTCGGAGGGCATTAGCTGAGTTGGCGTGTTAAAAAAAAAACAGCATTCAATGAGACACGACGCGATGTAAGGCCCATGTGCGCGACTTCATCATCTTCTCTACTGCCAGCTTTCGGTAACCCCCCACCCGCCTCTCTCTTCTTCTCTCTCGCCCCCCACCCACGGGCCGTCTTTCGGTAACCCCCCACCTGCGCCTCCTCTCTTCTTCTCTCTCCCCCTACCCACAGCCACCGTCTTTCGATAACCCCCTACCCGTGGCTCCTCTTTTCTTCTCTATCCTGCGATCATCATCTCATTTCTCTCAAGCCGAGTTTTCCACCCCGCAGCCGTCATTTTCTCTCCTCCCAAACCTCCCATTGATCATTAGTGAATATTTTGTATGAATTACATTCAAAAATTTATATTCTCATTGTTTCTCATTATTATTTCTCGTTGTATATGATAGTATAAACACAAACTACAAATAACCTTAGATAGGATAAACACAACCGTGGTAGAATAAACACCAAGTACTCTAGAATAATAAACGAAAACTTTGAATAATAAATATAAACTTTGAATAATAAATATAAATCTTGTAGAATAAACATAAACTCTGGGGCGATAAACACAAACTGCCCAGAATAAACACAAACTCGGGGTCAAAAAGTTGAGTGATCTAAAGGTCCATCCAGGATAAATAATAAAGGAATAGGATAAACACAAGTACATGCAAATCATTTCAGAATAAACACAAACTCCAAATAATAACACAAATAGGGCCAGATAAATACAAACTCCAAATAATAACACAAATAGGTCCATAATAAATACAAATTTCTCCATAATAAACATAAACTCTGAATAATAAATACAAACTGCGTATAATAAATGGAAACTCTTTGAACCATGAATTTATATTTATTCTAAAAAATTTTTATTTATTGTATAGAGTCTGCATTTTTTAGTGCCTACATTTCTGATCCCATGAATCCACTGCATGTCTGAATGTCTTCAAAAAAGAAAGCACCCATGACTTAACAGGAGCGGTTATCCTTGACCTCGTGACTTAATAGGGAGTGATTAAGGGACGTCCGTGACTTAATGGAGCAGGATATGGTGAACGTTAGAAGGAGCTTTTTGCTGTCATCATCTTGTTTGTTATTTTTATTCTTTGTGGTGCTTAGTGCACCATCATTGTAATGCTTTGTTCATTCAGAAACTTTAAATTATTTTTAATTTGATGATATATATTGAAACTATATAATATTTTATTCTTTTTAATTCGTTTGTTGATGATGTTTGTGTTTTGAAATGGAATGAAATGGAAGATCAACGAATCACTCAATATTGTTTAAAAAAATAAGTCGAAAGAATTGAATGAAATGGAGAACCAAAAGAAGAAGCATGAAGTGCTACATGCTCGTGTAGGCATCTTCCTTTCAGTTCCTTTGACAATCTCTCCAATTTAGATTTAAATTTGTTGATTTATTATCCTCTGTTCCATGAATAAAGGAGGAAGAAGAGGACATGGGTCCTCTATTCCATGGAGAAAAAAAAATCTTTAGGAAGATGCCTTCATGCATGAGATCGTCAAGAGGAGATTTTTGATTTGAGATGTGAGAGGAGATGGTGAGATGAGTTTGGGGATGGGAGCTAAGAATTTTGAGATGAGATCGTCGGGAAGGGAAAGAAGATGAATAGAAGAACAGGAGGAGCTAGGATGACATTCAGGATGCAGGTATAGGCGCCTTACATGAGAATGTAGGCACCTTACATCCTCATATAGGTGCCTAATTCCTTCTAGATGAAGGCGCCTACATCCCAAGGATAGGCACCTACTTTAGGGATTAAGGCGCCTACATCCCAAGGATAGTTGCCTTAATTTCAAAGATAGGTGCCTATATCCTTAGGATAGTTCAGGTGCCTACATCCCAAGGATAGGCACCTACCTTAAGGATTAAGGTGCCTATCCTTAGGGATTAAGGTGCCTTTCCTTCCATATGTAGGCGCCTACATTTTTTCTTGGTGTAGGCACCTACATTCGGTGTAGGTTCAATGTAGCACAAACATATTTTTATAAAAAAAAATAATGAATTAAAAATTACAAAGTAGCATAACCCAAAATAAAATTAGAGAAAAATTATAGTAGCACCTTGATATTTACAGTAGCAAACAGATATTACAATAACCAAAATGAAGATAGGGAAAACCTTGACGTATCTAAAGGAGAATAAAAGAGCTTGCACCACAACATTGGGAGTATAGCGATAGGCATCAAAACAAAAAATAGATTATTGAATGAAGAGTTTAGTCACCTAAAAGAGTTTTAGTCATTGATGGTCATCAAGCGAAGGCACCTTCATGCTTCCAGGTTCTTTCCTTCTAGATTCCTTTCTTCCAAGTTCCTTCTTTCCTTCAGGTTCATTCCTTCCAGGTTCATTCTTTCTAAGTTCCTTCCAACTTGATAGCTTGATGAAGGTGCCTTCCTTCTAGATTTCTTCGTCAAAGGCGTCTTCATCAACCATGAAGGTGCATTCATTTAATCAAGCACCTTCATGATTGATGAAGATGCCTACATGGTTCATGAAGGCACCTACATAATTCATGAAGCCTTTCCATGAAGGCACCTTCAGCACTGTAGCTCAAAGGTTAGGGAGGATTTTAATTTGATTTTCGATGGCCAAAGAGAATGGAAAAAGATCAAGAACAAATCGATAAATATCTCACAAAACTATCGAGATTGGCCGGTTCCCTCCGCTACTACCACAGATCTCAAAAAATATTTCATTCGCATCACAATGCAAGCTTTTGGGTCGGGTCATAATTCGGATCCACGAAAAATATTTAAAATTCAAACTACATTAACATAGTTATATAGTTTGAATACATAAATAATAAGTCTTACGAAAATAAATACAAACTATTGAAGGATAAATATAAACTTTAAATAATAAATAGAAACTATGAATAATAAATATAAACTCTGTACAAATAAACAGAAACATAAACTTTGTGTCGATAAATAGAAATTTCTTACGATAAACAAAAACTCAGAATTCAAAAGTTGAGTGATCCTAGGATCCACCCACAGTAAACAAGAACAAAAGAGAAGGATAAATATTAAGTCGATAAATACAAACTCAAATAATAAATAAAAATCGTGAATAATAAACATAAATTTTATGCAGATAAATAGAAACTATGAATAATAAATGTAAACTCTTTATCGATAAACAGACTTTTGATTTTGAGTTTATATTTATTCTGAACAGTTTGTGTTTATCGTTCCAGAGTTTATATTTATTCTGCAGGATTTATGTTTATTCCAGCGGAGTTCGTGTTTATTATTCAAAGTTTTTATTTATTATCCTGTAGTACTTGATGTTTATCCTATCCATGGTTGTATTTATCCTATCAGGTTATTTGCAGTTTGTGTTTATCCTGTCACAAATAATGAGAAACAATAATGAGAAACAATGAGAATACAAATTTTTGAATGTAATTTATACAAAATATTCACTAATGGCCGATGAGGGATTTCGGAGGAGAGGAGATGGCGGCCGTAGGGTAGGGAACTCGGCTTGGGAGGAAATGAGATGGCAATCGCGGGATAGAGAAGAAAAAAGAGGTGCGGGTAAGGGGTTACCGAAAGATGACTATTGTGAGTGGGGGGAGAGAGAAGAAGAGAGGAGGTGCAGGTGGGGGGTTACTGAAATATGGCTGCTGTGGGTGGGGAGAGAGAGAAGAAGAGAGAAGACAGATGGGAGGTTACCAGAAGATGGTAGCAGAGGAGACGATGACGGTTGTGCGTGCGTCGCATCCCATCGAATGCTATTTTTTTTTTTATTTTAATACGATAGCTCAGCTAATGTTCTTCAAATTTTCCATTAACTTATAAAAAAAATATTAAGATGTGTGTCGATCCAGAGGGATATCCAACCGGATAAGAATTGAAATTCGATCGAACGAATCTAATATATATATATATATATATATATATATATATATATATATATATATTATAAATAAAAATAATATTATTAAAAATATATATAAATTTATGCAGCTTCGGTACTTTCAGCGCTCGACTCCAAAAATTATTCGGGCTGCTCTGCCGCTTTTCGCTTCGTACTTTCTCCTTTCCCTCTATTGGCCCGCTCTGTTCTCGGCAAAATCGTGAGGGCTCGTGGTGGTCGACAATGGCGACGGAGTCCGATGGGGAGGAGGATACGGCGGGGAAGCTAACAGGGAGCCAGCACCTGGAAGTCGACGACGATCTCCGCGAAATGGCCAAGAAGGCCGCCTGGAGCGTCAGCTCCTGCAAGCCCGGCAATGGCGTCCTCGCCCTGCGCGACGACAACCTCGACACCTACTGGCAGTTAATCCATCTATCTCCCTTCTCTTTCTTCCTTCCCTCTAAAGTTTCAGTCTTTGCCCCCCTTTTCTCAAAGATCTATCTCTAAATATCGATGAAACCCTAGGAAACGGAACCAGAAAAGGAGGTTTTTCTTGTTAATTTAGTCGAAATATTGATAGAAGTTGTGTTATTTCGATTCAGATCGGATGGAGCTCAGCCCCATTTGGTGAATATCCAGTTCCAGAAGAAGGTTAAGCTGCAAGTATGATTTCGATTCCCTTTTAGCTATTCTATTTGTCGATTTAAACCCTTTTTCCGAATTTTGTTGTTAAATTGGTGCTGAATGGAATGATAACATCTGGTTCAGCTACTGGTTCTCTATGTGGATTTCAAGCTTGATGAGAGCTACACGCCGAGCAAGATCTCTATTCGTGCTGGTGATGGTTTCCACAATCTGAAGGTGTCCTTCTTGATTCATAAATTTAAATAAAATTACTTCTCAATATCTTTTCTTTCACTTGTCCGTAGGTTTGTTAGGATATACAGAGAATTTTTATTGTTTACCCTAATGCATCTTCTGATAATTTTAGCGCAGACAGAATTGGAACTTACTTAGCAGTCAGTGATTGTCTCTTTTGTTTCTAGTATCTGACTTGATGCCCTTTGAATGTCTAATTTGGTTTTCATGCTCTCTGTGCTCCAGGAGATAAAAACTGTGGAGTTCAAGAAGCCAGTTGGTTGGGTTCACATACCCTTATCTGGAACTGATCCCCGGTCTGTATCACTTCCGCATTTAGTTATACATTATACTTTAGCTCTTGTAACATTTGAGAACCACTTTCTTTGTGTCTCTTGAAGTAGATGAAACATTACATTTTATACTTACCATCATTTTTTTTCCATTGCTGGTAAATGATTGTTTTGGCATCACTGAGCTTTGCGATATGTTTCTTTCCCTCTTTCTACCATTCTACAATAAGATTTAGGATTTTGGTTGGAGAATTGCTTTTAAGTTATCACATGAAAATTGTTGTTCGATAAGCTGTCGTGTGTTCTGCATTGGATACTAAATTGCTAAGATGCTGATGATGCGATTTCATATATGGTCTATAAATTAAATGACTAATTAATATGCCAGTGCTTGTGCTTGAACTCACTATTATAATATATGCTATGGTATTTGGGAGGATGCTTTGGAATTTGTTTTACAAGTGTCATTTAGCCATTACATGGTTGAAGGCTTATAACAATCATATGCATGAGTAACTCTGACTATTCAGACATTCTCCACCTGCTTTGAAATCCTTTTTCATGTTCTTCATATGAGGGGTTTCCCTGAGCTTTGTAATGTCTACATGATTCATTTTTCAAACACATCAGATTCCACTTTTGTTATGATCCATGCTTATGTAGATATCAAAGAATTTATGAAGAATTGTATTTAATAATGTCTCTTTAATTAATAATCCAAGTTTTTATGCTTCATTAGCAACCTAAACCTGAAACATGAAGAATGGGCATTGTCTTTCATTTTTATTAAGAATTTTGTTTGATCTTTCAAAAGAAGATATTGAGTTTTTTCTCTCCATTTTACCTCTAACTGTTTTCTGCTCTCTAGTTATTTTTGTTGTGTCCTAATATGTTAATTGTTTTGTCCTTTTTTGTTTTTGAATAGTGGAATCCATATTAATGGCATAAGATTTCCAGTTGAATGTTTGGATGTTACTGGACATTCTAACTGTAAACCAACAAGGTTTACCTTTATAATTTAGTGTTATAGAACATCATGTTCTTCATTAGATGTTACATGTTCATACCTTTTCTCTCCTCTTTGGTCATATCTTTCTGTGGTATTTTTTTCCTCAGGATCCAACCTTATCCTTGTTCGGAACATAGTTCACTTCTTTGTGCACTTCAAATTATTTTGTTATAATGTTGGTCCTACTTGTCAAAATTTGTATCTTTTTCCTCTAATTAGAGTTTATATATATTATGCATAAGGGTGCCACTTGTTGGTTTTGGAAATAAATAAATCCTCACAACCTTTCAGAGAAACATGTCCCATTTGTTAACTCATATTGGGCAGCCATTCCATGGTTTAACTGTAAACCTATGATGATTATGAAGACTTTGCCCAAAGATTTTATATGTTTATGTCTGGTTTACATTATTTAGAACATTGGACTATCTATAAATTAACAACTGTTTCACATTCATTGTATAATTAATTGGGGACCGTTGTCAATCTACTGGATTTAAGTATTCTAACTAAGTTGAAACTTGGGTTCTCCTTTCAAGAGATTTCTGCAGAGGAGACTGGTGGGTGGTATATTGGTTTTTGTGGAGAAAATATAATTCCATTTTATTTTATTTTAAGTGCTTGAGAAGGAAAGTTGGGTTCATGGGGATGTAGTGTTTCCATCACTTAAATACTCTAATTTAGTTTCTCTGCATTGGGATTAGGTTTCTCATCATAGAAATCCTTTTCATTACCTTAGACATTTCCCTTTTTATTGTTGCCAAGAGTTCTTGACTTCAAGTTTTGGTATGCAGCGAACCCCATATTTGCTGGTAAAAGGCATGGGTGATGATTGTGGTTAAGAGCTCAGATTGGTACTTTGGAGATTTAGTCTGTCTCATTGCAAAATTTTTTTACTAAAATAATAAATGGCATGCAAACATTAAAATCTGAATGTGAAGTTTAGAATGAAAATTTGTGTTAACAGCCATTTGTACACCACTGCATTGTTTTGGTGACAGCTTGAGCTAGGCTGATTAAAATTTGGATTCCGTTCCATGATTCAAATTTAAAATGCTCCTTCACTTGTACCTCTGTGTGTTATATCAATCTTTTTGCTTTTTAAAGTCACTTTTTTTCCTTGGTCTAGTTTTTTCCATGTAGAAAGCAAGAAATTAAGATTTTAATTATTGAAAAATTCCATTTTCATGTTTAGTCTTAAATGTCTCTTAAAATGTTGGGTTTGCCATTATGTTTGTCATCTTAAAAAGCTAATGTGTTACCTCTATTTAGTCAATGAATGATCTAGTGATGGGTCCTCGTTTAGAAAGACCGGGTCATGAGATGGAAGACAACTTAATCATTTGTATTCTGATACAAACTTTCTTGTATACGCGAAAATAAGAGTACTCTAAGAATATCTTCATCTCGCAGGGAGACATTTATTCACACTTTCATGCTCCAACTTGCTGTTTTGTCCAATCACTTGAATGGGAGGGACACACATGTGCGGCAGATCAAAATATATGGGCCTCGTCCGTACGTCAGAATTATCAAATTTTTATATTTGTAATTTTACAAGTTCCCTTGCTAAGGCCTTTCTACTTGTGCTTTTTTGCAGGAACCCTGTTCCTCATCAACCATTTCATTTTATTTCGAAGGAATTCATCACCTACTCAACTCTTAAATAGGTTCAATAGTGACAATATCTTAAACAGGATGAAAATGGTGGCAATAGCAAACATGAAGAAATGCATGCATCTTGGAAAGCATTCAGAAACCACAACTTTCAATTGTATAACCCATCATATTCTCCTTAGACTTGTAGTAAGTTTATATTTGAAATACATTGGTGTAGTGAGTTGGATATTAACTGGTTTACCAATCCATTAAATTTCCTCATGCGGTGCCAGTTGTTCATCATATTATGGGCGGTAACATGGCCTCTATTGTTGTTATATTATGAAACAGCCTTAAAAACTGTATGCTTTTATTTTTGTGCTGTCTGTTAGCTTTGGCAGAATGCAAAAGCCTTGTATATATGGCTTCTCAAGATGTTCCATTTTTCACATACCCTATGATCCTATGATTGTTACAGATAACTCTTAAACATATGATTTTTTTTTTTCTTTTTTTGTTGATTTGACGCAATTATAACGAGTGTGAATACTTGTGTTGCGGGAACAATTTGGAAAGACTGATTGGAATTTCAAGCCTGGTCTCAGAAAGATCTTATCCCCTGGGCATTTGTGGATGTTTTTCATTCTTTACCTGGGTGTTTCAATGTCAATTTTCATCCTGGTTGGTCCAGCTCATGGTTGGCGCCAATGAGTTTTGTTGTTTGAACCCAAGTATCCAGGATAATGCAAAATATTTAGTGGAAGAACAGGGGATCCAGGAGTTTTCATGTGTTTTATTGCAATATAGGCGGTAGGAGTTTAACTACCCATCTGTTGACACTCTAGATAGATCCACAAATAAATAATATAGCTTAAAACACCTTTTGCATTTCAAAGGCTTTTGTATGTTAGCTGTCTTTTGTAGTTTATTGTTTACATTCAATGGTAATCCCCTCATAAATTCATTCAGATGCTACACTTCCTATGCTGTTGTTCTACTACTGCTCGGACAAAATCCACAATGGAAATTATGCCAACTAACTTGCCATCTATTACAGGGACATGTTGAATATGTTTTTCTGCCAGCACCAAGTATGAACGTTGGTTTCTTCATTAATTGCTTATTTTTTATGAATTGTCCAGCACAACATTTAGGGAAGACTTTCAAGGAATGATCAATAGCATACCCGTCATTAGCTGCATTGCTTGAAGAATTTTTGTATCAGACGACACTGTAATGAGCTTGTTCTGTAAAATCATACTCAAAAAAATGGTAGAAGATTAAGGAATTATAACAAATATTCTCAGACTGTTACATAAACTATGTGAGGCTCTGCTCTTCAGTCATAATTTCTCCAATTCTTCTGGCTTTGCAAAATCTTCCTTGCATAATGATCTTCTGGAGACAATTTGCCAGACGATAGGAAATCACTTGTTTGGTTGGAGCCAAAATTTTGAGTATGGTAAGGTCTGGAGTTTTTCTGTTTTATAGAAAGTCCTGTCTCTCTACGGTTAAACAATTGTCTAAAATGCTTGCAGGACTACATTAGTTATACCATGTTGGATCAAGTCCATCCATGAGGTATTTGTTCTTTTACAAGCATTAGTTATATTATATGATTTATATGTTGTAACTCATTCTTTTTACCAAAGCTTTGAGATGTGTCATAAGTTTTCCTGCTCATAATAGGTCTAAACTTTGAATTGAACCGTCCGTGAATTGAAAGGATTTGCTCAATTTACTGCCACAGGTTTTCTTCTTCTGTCGTTTGATGAGCTCCATCACAGTAAATGCGATGCTGCTAACTTCCACTCTTACTCTCCTTCAGATGGTTCTCTGTTAAAGCTCGTTTACCAACATGTTTAGATCTTTTCCAGCTCCCTATTTACCGTCTATAACCTTTTCTTCTTGGGGTTTTTGGGTTTACAGTTCATTTTCTCCAGAGTTCTTACAGCTTTTGGTTTTGTAATCAATTCTGTTTTTGACTGTTCTTTATGTTCTACCACTTTTACTTTAATATAGCATCCACCTTCATTTAACCCCCAAAAAAAAAGGATTAAAATTTTAAGGTCCATGCGGAGTGTAACAAGTAAATGATAACTCAGTTATTATTCCTGTAAGCAATTTTTCATTCCCTGGCTTCCTAACAACCAAAGCTCCAGTATTATGTTCCATCATCTGCCAGTCTAAAACTCCATTATGAATGTTATCTGGACCATCGTTGCATTCAAATCAGCTAATTAGGCTTGAATGGTACCCGACGAAGAATTAATGAGTTGTGTATGGGTCTAAAATCAAATCCATTGAACTTTTTGAATCGAGTCTAGGTTTGAGGTTGTAGAGCCAACGCAATTCAAAACCAACATGAACCCCATGTTGTTGTTCCATGTTGTTGTTGTTGTTGCATATATATCTTTATTTATATTTTTTATTTTCAACTCTTAATGTATAAAACTATGTCATATAACTCAGTGGGAAATTAAAAAAAAAAAAAAAGTAGTATAGTATGTTAGAATATGTTTGAATGTTCCTATTTAACTTTAATTAAACCATTTTTTTGTTATGGAGTCAATCATTGTTATATAATTAATCATCAGGTATTTCTTATTTATGACTTAATTTCTGCAATATGTATTGGACGTCACATCGATAAATTTCTCAAAGCATGGATTGTTGTCGCTTGATTAACTGTTGAAGTCTCCATTTACCCCGAACCAAATGCATATTTATCATTCCAACCACACCTGACTTGATCCTTGGGCCAGATAGGACAAAAGAGTTACAGTTGAAACCCCAGACTGCGTTAGTCGCATCCGGACCTGCCCTGGACTAATAATGGCACTTGTAATGCATAAAAATGCTTGAAATAAAATTAAAAGAAAACAATCTCCGTCTGCAAATAATTCGTGCTTTTTATGGAAGAATATCCGAAATTTAAAACCTGGCATAACGACGGGCAGTTCGGTAATTGGCCCAGTGAGCCCTAAAAATCTCCCAATAAAAAGGCCCCTCCCTCGTCCGAGTCCCAAACCTAGCTAGGGTTTTCGGCGCCGGTCGAGCCCCATCCATCTGGGGTTAGAAGGGAAGAGCTCTCTCTCTCTCTCTCTATTTTGCTTGGCTTCTTTTTATCTAAGGCACAATGGATGGGGTATAGAAGAAGAAGAGAGGAGGCAGCAGTGATGGTTTTCTCGTTAATCCGATCTATACGATGCTATGAGGATAACCTCAAATCCATTCAAGACTCTGAGCACCTCCTCTCTTGCATCCCCTCCCTTCTCTGTTTCACTTTCATAATTTCATGATAGGAGGACCGAGATGGTATCAAGAAAAGGATTTTTATTTTCTTTTTTTTTTAAAAATCTGGATATTGATTATTTTTAGACTTATAAACAGTTTATCCGTGCTGAAGGGTTCAGACTGGTGTCCTCAATGGATTTGTTTTTTTTTTTTCCCTTCTATTAATTTTATGACTTTTTTTTTTTTTTTTGGTTTTAACGCTTGGCCTTAATCTTTAACACTATCTTCGTCATCTGATTTGTGAAACCTGATATGACGACATTACCATTCCTCTTGGATTAGGCGGAATTTTCTTTAAAAAAAAAATCATCTACAAAATTTTGACTTCGTAATTGCAATATAGTATTGGATATTTTTCTAATCGTGTTCTGTGTAATACCGGTCTTGCTTTTAGTTTTATCCATGCTCAGCTCTTTAGCATTTGTCCCGTTTCCTGTGTTGCTCAAACTATTTCATGTCATGTAATTTACCAAGAAATTTAAACCCTAATCCCCCATAAAAGCAATGGGCATGCGGACATGCAACCTTGAATCTTGCTATTAAAGGGGAAGAAGTATTTTATGTATGATCATGGTCTTGTTATTTATGATAAGATTTTTTATCATTGGAATCGACCAGTGCACTATTGGTAGATATGCATATATTTTCTTAGATCATGAGAGTCTCCAGAGGGATTTATTCTTCAAAGAAGAGCATGTCACGTAGAAGATATGTCTTGCAGCTTAATACAAATGTTCATTCACTAACACATCTATATGTATGCTATGTATAACTCAAGCATGTGAATTCTGCCTCAAAAAAAAATTTAAAAGGTTTCTGGTGAAGTATGGTGTTAGACGTCGACAATTGTTTGAAGTATAAATTCTTTTTCCAATTATCTCATTCCATTTTTTTTTTTTTTTTTTTTTTTTGATGGAGTATCTCATTCCATTTCAATCTCCTCTTTACTCGCAAGTCACATTAATAGTTTTATTTGGTTTCCACTGGATAAACAAGAGCATGTATCAATAAATATCTCTCGTGGAAGTGTTAGTAAATATTTGTTTGTTCGGACGGGTGTCTTCCATCGCTCTGGAGGAAAATTATATTGAAAAACGACTACGATAGATTTAGAAGGTTGGTTCATAGTATATTTAAAACACAAAATTATGCAGCACTCAGCTTAAGCGAGTATCTTTAGTACTCTTGCACGTGTGATGTACTGGCTAAGGAAGGCGCAATGAAAATTGATGCGGCTTCCCTTCCTCTTCTATTCATGGGTTTTATTCGTCTCTTCAGAAAAAAAAAGAAAGCACAAAAAGAATTTTTTTTTTTTTTTGGAAGATTGGATTGTGCTTATAACAAGCTTGGTATGTTTTGTCATGAGAAATTCTTTGCGCACCGTGGGCGACGTAGAAAATTTGATGTAGAGTTTATTTTTCAATATGCATTTAATGTTTGTAGATTGGACATATCATATATGGAAGGGATGTTTTTGTCCAACTATTTTTTATTGTGCATTTAGGACTCGTTTGGTTGATGGAAAGTGGAGGGGAAGAGGCACTTCCTGGGAAGTGAAGAAAGTATCTCTTATTTGATTGGAGTTTTCAAATGAGAGAGTGAAAAAAATACTTCCCATAGGAAGTCATTTTTCACATTTTATGGAAAGTGGAAACTCATAAAGAAGGTGGGTTTTAGCACTTCACATAGGAAGTGGTGCTATTTTTTTCTTTCTTAAAATATCTTTTTAAGATTCATAATTAAAATTTAATAAAATATCAATAAATGATTAGGATGAAATACTAAATAGTAATATAATTTTATATTAATATTATTTTAATATTCATATAATATAATATTAATATTTATTATATTTTAATATTATTTTAATATTTACATTAATATAATATTTTTATTAATATTAATATAATATTTATACTAATATAACATCATATTTATATCTATTAATAAATTTATTATATTAAAATATTCATATTATAT
Source organism: Elaeis guineensis (assembly GCF_000442705.2). NCBI lineage: Eukaryota > Viridiplantae > Streptophyta > Magnoliopsida > Arecales > Arecaceae > Elaeis > Elaeis guineensis. The sequence goes on along the minus strand of NC_025998.2, from coordinate 13,581,811 downwards.
TAATATAATATTAATATATTAGTATATATTAATACAATAAATTATTATGGTCTAATGTTATATTATAATATATTAATATTATATTTATATTAATATAAATATAATATTAATATTTATATAAAGTTTATGAGTAAAAATGTATGATTTTATATCTACTAAGAGCAAGGTTCGCTGTACCGGTATCGGATGGCGTGCCAGTGCTGGACCGTACCGACACACAGTACGTCTAGGCGTACCGGTCCGATATCGGTACACAATATTTTTTTCGATTTTTAAATTTTTTTTTAGATTTTTGAAGTTAATAATTGATAAATACAACTTCAATATGGTATTATATTGCATATTATTGATATATTTGGGTTCAATTTGGAGTTAGGTTGCGGTACAAAGACTCTTGATCCAAAATTTTAAATATATATTTATTTACATTATATTTCAACTATGTCATCTTAAAACTAAAGAAAAAATATATAAAATATATTTAATTTCTTGTCGAGTGTCTGTAACGCTCGTAGATGTCTGGATCATCAACATAGTCTGAAGGGATATCAGTCCAACCCTCTAGCCAAGCTGCACCGTACTCTCGAATATTCATCATCCCATAAGGCATCCTCTATGGATTGTAAGACATCTCAGATCTCTCGCTAAAATTCTGACTCTGAGAAGTATCCTCGAGATGATGGTACAGTTGTGGAGGAGCCCATCCAAATATGCCAGTAGCAAAATCTAATCCGTAAGATACTCCAGACTGCATAGGGTAGTAACCACTAGAAGATGATGCCACGGATGTACCATATACATATGGATCATAAGGTGACTGTGGATAATAGGATCCATAATGCGGGATGATCCAGATACATCCATGGATCCTACTCCACGTGCAAGATCATCCGCAGTATATATATAATTAAAATATATGCAAGTATAACGAAACACGATAGTTTAATGATAATTAAAATAATTATATATAATTTTAAAATAATTTTAATAATTATTTAAAACTTATAAATTGAAAATAAATATGTTATATTTTTCAAATAATATTTTTAAATTAATTAAAATATAACACTATTTTTATATATTTTTTATTTTATAATTAAATTTTTTAATTTAAATAATTAAAAAAATAATTTTTTAATTTTAAATATTTGAAGAAAAATTTGAAATTAGATTTAAGTAGCTTGAATCGTTCTAAACATGATTTTCAAAGTCTAATTTTTTTTTCTAAAATTTAAATTTTTTTAAAAAATTTTTAAATAAATAAATATTTAAAAATATTTAAAAAATATATAATTAACAAAAATTATCAATTTTGATGTTGTTGGGTATAAAATACCCTCGATCGAAGTTCTTGGCGGAATTGACCCTCGCAAGTCTCTTCCGACTTTCGACTGTCGTTGGTGAACTCCCATCACTCCGCTCGGATTCCTACGGGAGCCGGGCTCCGTCTTCGACTCCAACGGCTGCAGACGGACTTCGTCCGGACTCCTACGGGAGCCAGACTCCGCCCACGACTTCGACCGCAAGTAGACTCCGCCCGGACTCCTACGGGAGCCAGGCTTCGTCCTCAACTTCAACTGCTAGTAAGCCTTGTCCGGACTCCTACGGGAGCCGGACTTCGCCTTTGATTTTAATTGCAGGAAGACTCCGCCCGGATTCCTACGGGAGCCGGGCTCCGTCCTCAACTCCAACGGCTGCAGACGGACTTCGTCCGGACTCCTACGGGAGCCGGACTCCGCCCACGACTTCGACCGTAAGTAGACTCCGCCCGGACTCCTACGGGAGTCGGACTCCGTCTTCAACTTCAACTGCTAGTAAGCCTTGTCCGGACTCCTACGGGAGCCGGACTTCGCCTTTGATTTTAATTGCAGGAAGACTCCGCCCGGATTCCTACGGGAGCCGGGCTCCGTCCTCGACTCCAACGGCTGCAGACGGACTTCGTCCGGACTCCTACGGGAGCCGGACTCCGCCCACGACTTCGACCGCAAGTAGACTCCGCCCGGACTCCTACGGGAGCCGGGCTCCGTCCTCAACTTCAACTGCTAGTAAGCCTTGTCCGGACTCCTACGGGAGCCGGACTTCGCCTTTGATTTTAATTGCAGGAAGACTCCGCCCGGATTTCTACGGGAGCCGGGCTCCGTCCTCAACTCCAACGGCTGCAGACGGACTTCGTCCGGACTCCTACGGGAGCCGGACTCCGCCCACGACTTCGACCGCAAGTAGACTCCGCCCGGACTCCTACGGGAGCCGGGCTCCGTCCTCAACTTCAACTGCTAGTAAGCCTTGTCCGGACTCCTACGGGAGCCGGACTTTGCCTTTGATTTTAATTGTAGGAAGACTCCGCCCGGATTCCTATGGGAGCCGGGCTCCATCCTCGACTCCAACGACTGTAGACGGACTTCGTCCGGACTCCTACGGGAGCCGGACTCCACCCACGACTTCGACCGCAAGTAGACTCCGCTCGGACTCCTACGGGAGCCGGGCTCCGTCCTCAACTTCAACTGCTAGTAAGCCTTGTTCGGACTCCTACGGGAGCCGGACTTCACCTTTGATTTTAATTGCAGAAAGACTCTGCCCGGATTCCTATGGGAGCCGGGCTCCGTCCTCGACTCCAACGGCTGCAGACGGACTTTGTCCGGACTCCTACGGGAGCTGGACTCCACCCACGACTTCAACCGCAAGGAGGACTCCGCCCGGACTCCTACGGGAGCCGGGCTCCGTCGCCAACTTCAACTGCCGGTAAGCCCCGTCCGGACTCCTACGGGAGCCGGACTTCGCACCTAACTTTAATTGCAGGAAGACTCTGCCCGGACTCCTACGGGAGCCGGACTCCGTCCACGACGCCAAGGGAGACTCCGCCCGGACTCCTACGGGAGCCGGGCTCCGTCCACGACGTCAAGGAAGACTCCGTCCGGACTCCTACGGAAGCCGGGCTCCGTCCACGACGCCAAGAGAGACTCCGCCCGGACTCCTACGGGAGCCGAGCTCCGTCCACGACTCCAAGGGGGACTCCGCCCGGACTCCTACGGGAGCCGGGCTCCACCCACGACTTCAACCACAAGGAGGACTCCGCCCGGACTCCTACGGGAGCCGGGCACCGTCGCCAACTTCAGCTACCGGTAAGCCCCGTCCGGACTCCTACGGGAGCCGGACTTCGCACCTAACTTTAAGTGCAGGAAGACTCCGTCCGGACTCCTACGGGAGCCGGGCTCCGTCCACGACGCCAAGGAAGACTTCGTCCGGACTCCTACGAGAGCCGGGCTCCGTCCACGACTTCAAGGGAGACTCCACTCGGACTCCTACGGGAGCCGTGCTCCGTCCACGACTCCAAGGGAGACTCCGCCCGGACTCCTACGGGAGCCGGGCTCCGTCGCCAACTTCAACTGCCGGTAAGCTCCGTCCGAACTCCTACGGGAGCCGGACTTCGCACCTAACTACAAGAAGATTCCGCTCGAACTCCTACGGGAGCCGGGCTCCGTCCTCGGCTGTGACTAAAGGAAGACTTCGTCCGAACCCCTGCGAAAGCCAGATTCCGAGCTCCTCTTGCCAGACACTCCAGCCGGACTTCAGCCGACAGACCTCCGCCCCCTGGCGCGCTGCAGTAACAGCCGCGATTCTGCTCCATTCCCTGCGGCAGATCCCACGCAGCTCCATCACTCCACGACTCTGCCCCACTCCCTGCGGCAGATCCCACGCGGCTCCAGCATTCCACGACCCTGCTCCACCTCCTGCGACGGATTCCGCGAGGCTCCATCTCTCCTTGGCAGGCCACAATAATGGCCACGGTCCTGCTCCACTTCCTGCGACGGATACCGCGCGATTCTTCTATCCTCTGGCAAGTCGCGACAACGGACGCCGCTCCGCTTCTCGTGGTCGACTCCACGTGGCACACCCCGGTAATGGCCACGGATCCACCCCACTACCCTCCACAATAAATTCCTCCTGACTCTGAGCGGTCCACTACCAGACGGTTACAGGCGTCGCTATCAATTTGTTGCCCCCTCCGTCTATAAAAGGGGAACCCCAGATACGTTATTCTATAAGCTCTCGTTTTTACCTAAAAACTCTGCTAAAATTTTTGTTCGAGCACTCCATTCTTGTTGAGGCAGAGAACTGACTTGAGCGTCGGAGGGTCTTGTCGGAGCAACCCCACCTCCGGTTTAGACTTCTTTTGCAGGTCCCGGTGGCGACTGCAACTCCCTCGACCCCAGCTTCTCCGGCGCAAGCGGATTTTTGCACCAACAGATGTCATCGTGTAGATCTTCCAAAGGTCTATCACATATAATTAAATCATACCAAAATCATAAGATTTTGGCATGATTTTCTTCTATTTTTATTTTATCTCATTTTTATCCTATTTCTAACAACAAAAATAAAAAAAAAAAATTTACTAACAAAATAACTGATTATCTTACCTCCGGCCAAAGATCAGCCTCTTCTCAAATCACTCCTCCAATTTCATGAAATTTTGCCTTCTTTTCTAATTTTTTGGAGGTCTCAACGATTAAGTTGCCCACGGCCATGGGAGTTCTTTGAGAACTCTCAAAGAACACCGAAGACCTGGTGCTTATTAAAGCACCAGGCCCTCCCCCATGTGAAGTGGGCCACGTCCATTTCTCTCCCTTCTCTCTCCCTCAACCATGTGAAAAGACCTCCACCTTCCCTCCTCCCCCTTCTCCTGGGCGGTACGGTTCGGTTCACCCCGAACCGATCCAGAACCGAGCCGTACCGCCCGATTTTGGGCGGTATGGGCCCAAATCGCACCGAACCAGACGGTTCACTGCGGTTCGGGGTTGTGTTTCGAAAAAAAGGCCCGAACCAAATCGGTAAGGGACCGGTCCGGCTCGATACACCCCGTACCGGACAGTTCGGTACGGCGAACCATGACTAAGAGTATAATAGGTATTTTACACAGTTTTCTCAGAAAAATAGGTGTTCATTCAAACATAAGTTACTTTATAATAAGTCATCTTCCTATGATCAATCAAACATATCAAAATTCTATTCCAGGAAGTAACTTCCTAGAAAGTTATTTTTCAGAAAATTACTTCCTGGAAAGAAAAATTTTTCCCACGAATCAAACAAATTCTCAATGCCTGCAGCTTTTTTGTTTGAAAATTTTGAATAATTAAATATTTCTGTTCTTTAAAAAAAATTATGACATCATGTGTATATTATGACATTCTGTGGATAAAAATTATGACTTTCTGGATGCTGTCATAATATGGACATAGAATGGCATAATTTTACTAAAGAATAGAGGTACTTTTATTATATAAGATTTTTAAATAAAAAAATTGATCTACAGATATTAAATGTATATTGGAAAGTGATGACTATATGGATCAATCGGATAAAATGATGCACTTCACGTTCGAAGCTATTTGAAAAATACAGAAAAAAGCGGCAATGGATACCATGTCTCCAGTATTAATATTTCCTTTAGGCTTTACGCAAACTCGGTAAGATATAGATTCTGCTGCTATCTTGTGTCTGCTTATAGTATCAGTCAGGGACAGATGCTCTGGTGATTTAATAATGAGATGCAGGTGCAATAGATCTAGTTTATACGAGAACACTATCATCATAAACCATTTGGAAATGAATTTTATTGAAAATGCAAGGAAACTTCATTTTTATGAACTGGAAATATTAAACAAGTGGAACTTCTTGTCCTAGAAATTCTCTTACATGCTTCTTGTTTGCTTAGACCGCATGCATCCTTTTCCAACCATAGGTTCACATTTCCAACTTCTACGTTTCCTTCATTCATTCACCTCCGTGGCAAGCATGAATTATATACAATAGGATCAATGCCTGTCAACCAAGGCAGCTCCAACAAGAATCCAACTTCTCAGGGCAAGAGGTTTGCCCTTGAGAAGCTGCCGGAATATGCCAACCTTATGAACCGAGGGTGTACTAAGGATCTGATTCAAATCCACACTGAAGGGGCTGTGATTAAATCCCTTGGCTTACAAGCATATATGAAATCTGTGAACCTCTGTGTTAGCTGTTCATCAGAATCTTGTTCTTGTTTTCTTTTCCAACAAAGAAGGCATGGCAGACAGACCCAACCGGCTTCGGCCATTTCGTTTTTGGCTACCTTTCTGGGCCAATCCATCCCTAACCCCTCCGCGTCCTCCAATCCCAACTCAGCAGCAACCCCTACCTCAAACTCCGGCATCTACTCCACTGCCTCCAGCTGAACCTCAACACCCATCTCAGACCCAACCAAAGTCCCCACCAGCACCAGCAACTCCACAACTTGCAATTCAAAAGGCTTCTAGATCTCCATCACCAGTAGCAAATCAGGTGGAGTCTCAGATCCTATCTCAACCCCCGTCTCCTTCCTCACCACCTAAATCACCAATTGGAAGAACTTCACCATCAAACCAGCCAGAGCTATTGCCCCATGAATCTCCGACTTTGGTACAAACCAAATCACCTACACAATTGCAGCCACACGCTCTTCCTCAAACACAAGAAACGAATCCAATCCAATCAGCTTCAAAGCCAACAGATGACCATCCTGCACAAGATCCAGAGTCCAAACCATACCCCTCAATATCTGAGAAGGAAACCAAGCAAACTCAAGAAGAAAAGCCCAGAACGATCCCAGAACCAAAACCAGACAAGCAGCCTGGCAAACTCCTCGAGTCAGAAGCACATTCTGAACCAGCTTCCAAAGAGCAGCCTGAAACCAAAAATCCAGAATCAGATAGACTTGCCGAAGGATTTAAAGGCAAACTCGAAACAGAGCCAGAAATAGAGCCTCAGAAACCACAAAATGAAGCAGGCAAAATAATAGCGGAACTTAGAATCTCAAAACCTGGGCATTCTAAGGAGCAAGATAACGTAGACAGAGAGGAGTCAGCACAAAATGGTTCCAGCGGAAAAGAGAATAAGATCGCCATCTCCACCATGCCATGGCTTCATCCTCCGATGGCGAGCGAGCTCCCTTTGAGAAGGAGATCGAGAAGCGGCATTCAAGACTGGTGCAGAAGGTGGGCATTGGGGAGAGGATGGGGAATGGACAACCAGTGAGTATGATCACCTTAGCAGGTGAAAACAACGGAGCATCCATGGTTCTAGGTTCACACATCCATATTCACAGGGGATTCAAGCATCCTAAGGGCGATGTTGAGGCAAGCTATGATGACCCGGCAATCACTGCCACCATCAATAGCAATGCGCAAAGCATCAACAACTCGACCTTCCATGGTAGTTCTTGCAATGAAAGAGACCCTGGCGTTCACCTGAAGCTATCAAGTAAGAAGGTGGAGGCCGCGAGTCTAAGGAGACAACCAGAGCCACTTAAACCGCAGAAGACTGACGCAAGTCTAAGGAGACCACCAGAGCCAATTAAACCACAGAAGACTGCACCTCGCATTACTCCAGAGCAGAAACCGTCCCACGAGCCCAGGATCAGAAGACGGTGCCTTCGAGCACTCTTTATGGAATCCAGCGACAGTGATCCAGAGAACCCTCAGAAGCCACAGCGGCATGGATGCCGTTTTTGCTGCGATGAGAAAAAGAAGGAAAAGGCTGATATCGGTGCCACTTCCACAGCTAATGGTAATGCAAGGGCAAGACAAGCGGAGGAAGGTACAAGTAGAGCGTGAAACCGGCATTCACGGTTGTGCAGAACAACATTGTCATGGCCTGCAACTACTACAGTAGCACTTCTATGTTTTTCTTAAAAAATGATGGCTAAAATGATCAGTTTTTAGACTGTTTAAGCAATGTTACCTGCCCTCCAGGATACAATTATGTTTGATGACTGTAATCATATGAACATGTGTCTGTAGTTCCTAAACATTGTATATATTCTGAATTTAAGAAAAAGCAAGTTATGTCTGATGTCCTTTCTGGAATAGACCTGATTCCACATACTCTCTACATGATCGGTAACAACATCGCAAAGCATGATATCCACATGAAAGAGCAATCCACGTTACCTCTCTGTTTTGCAGACAATTTCCAAAATGTATTTGAGACAATAACCTCTCATGTTCAACTTTGATCCCCCGGATATAAGCAGCACATTTACAGCTACTTCTGTCGCGCAGCAAATTAACACGGTCACGCTATCAAGGGATGCAGTCCTCGATAACACGAAGCCAATCAATCATAATCAGCTAAAATTCATCAAAAATAAGTTATAACAAAATTTTCAATTCCATTATTCATTAAGTAAATAAACCAATATTGAGTCAAAGCTACTAAATCCAAAAGATAATACTAAACTCATATATCAAAATTCGATTACAAGTTCATAATAATCTTATAAATTTAATTTCAACTGCAAATTTTATGCTTACTGGTGTAGACCCTCCAGCCTAGATCATCCTTGTTTCCTAATCTTATTTATCTGGACAAAAAAAGAAAAAGATATGAATTATACCAGCTCAGTAAGTAAACCACACTATTTTATCCAGATCAAGCATAAGCATGTATCAATAAATCATTTAGAGAATATGATTATCATTGAAACATAAAATTTTCATAATAACAATATATCATAAATCAATAATGCTCTTGCAAATGCATAAATTATGCAATTTACATAAACATAGTTTCCAATGTATAACATAAACAAAGTCATAAATTATATCAACTTCATATATAAAGTCATAAATCATTTGTTATTCTTTTCATATCTTGATTCTTAATAATTCTCTAAGACTAAATGCTAAGGTCACTATTATATCCGTGACAGGGCCATAATCATGTACTAACTACTACTATCCGTTGGTAGGATCGTATGCCAATTACTATTACCTACTGGTAGGGTCATATACCAATAATTTTTAACCGTAAAACAATCATGAAATCATTCTTTCATAATAGGACATACATTTCATAAATATGGAGTTCATATTTTATAAAAAAATATTCATATTAAAATATTCATAAATCACTATTTTATAATAAATCATGAATTTCATAATGCATATGCTCGATCCTTATTTTATGAAAATATGAAATAATTCTTTTCATGATAAAATAGTCAATAATTTCAAAAGTAAGTAAGAAGTGTTGGGATTACTTATCTTTTTCGTCCTAGATCTTTTATCTTCCTTAAATGAATCAGATAATCCTATTTAAAATATTAAATCAGGATCAATTTTTATTTCATAAATTCAATAAAATTAAATAATAACAGAAAGTGATTGATTAGGTGATCAGTCTGATAGACCACCCCAATACTGAATCGATTCGGGGTCATAGGTCCCTAAAAGGAGAAAAGATGGCCTAATATAGGATCCATAGGTCTTCTTAGAGAAAGAAAGGAGGAGAAAAAATGTTTAGAGAGAGAAAGTGAAGAGAGAAGAGAGGGAAAGAGGGAGAAAGAGGGAAGAGAGAAGAGAGAAAATCCTCTCTCTTTTTTTTCTTTTTCTTTTCTTTTCCTTTTCTTTTTTTCTTCTTCTTTCTTTTCTTTTCTTCTTTCTCTTCCTGGCCGAACAGAGGAGGGACTGAGGGGAGGGGCTCGATGGCTCAAGCTCTGACGAAGGGCGACGGCATGGCCAGAGGTCCGGTAGTGGCACCGATAGCGGAGAGCAAGAGATCGCCGGCAGTGAGGCTTGTCCTGCGGGGGATTTAGAAAAATGAAAAACAGAGGACCCACTCATTTTCTTGGATTTCTCCGATCATTGGCCGATCACCGGCGGCCATAACTTTCGGAGAAGGAGGCTAGGGAGGTGGGGTCATGATCTATGGATGCGGTACCAAAGGCAGCAGTGCTGGTGGTCGATAAAGAAAAAGAAAGGGCTCGACCGAACAGGAAAAAAATAGGACATGATGTTTTGTGGATTTTTCGATGATCCTGACAGTCGGCGAGGGTGCACGAAGCCATAGAAAGGAGGAGAAGAAGAAAAGTCAAAGTCTTACCTCAAGCTTCAGCAGTGTTGTCGGCTCCAATTTTCGATGAGCACGAGCAAGGGTGGTCGCAGCCTCAATCGGAGAAAAGAGGAGAAATCAAGCTTGAAGATCACTGGTGGGGGGTCTGAGGGAGGGGAGGACTTATTTATAGAGAGCCCTAAGACCTCCGGTGGTCCTAGGACTCCTGATCCAAATGAAACTCGTCGGAGAAGAAGACTCCTATCGGGAGTCTTCTTCCCATTTTGCCTTTTTTTTTTGTTTTGGGCTTGGTGGGCCACTTTCGGGTGGGCTTGAGGGGCTTTAGGACAGGGTATTACATTCCATCTCCCTAAAAAAATTTTATCCTCGAAACTTGATATACCTTCATTTTCAAATAAATGAGGATATCTTATCTTCATATTATCTTTATCATACTTTAGATTAGTTTCCGTCCATCCTGATTTTCTTATGATGTAATTTTTAAATAAAACATCGATGAAAATAACTTTTTTTTTAAAGTGAAGATATCACATATAATAATTTATTCATGTTGGGGGTGGATGTCTGGCCAGGACACCACCTCCCAAGATCCTTTCAGTACCATGCGATACAGCAGGAAGAAAGAAGAAACAAAACAAAAGGAAAAACAATCAAAATACGTGGATCAGCCACAAAAGGGCTCGCCTCCACGGGGCATGCAAACTTCACTATGAAAAAAAAAATTTACAAGAGGAGACCTCACCCTCAACCCTTGTACACCCAATTCTCTCTCACATGAAGTTTCCCTCACAAAAGCTCTCTCTCTCTTGGAGACCCCCTGAACCCCTGAAGTGCCTGGCGACCGCTGTCCAGGAGCCTCCTGCTCCTTCTCTCACAGCGCCCTAGCCTCTCTCTCTCTTCTCGGTTCGTACGGCGGTGAGAAAACCCGAGCCCATCTTCTCTGTTTCACGCACAGCCCTTTTAAAGGCTTAAACGAGACTTTAAACCTTGATTAGAGAGGGTTTAGGAGTCCTAAACAAAGCCAAGAAACCCCCTGAACCGTCGGATCAAGACCGGGAGCCCTCTGGGCCATTGGATCACGCTCCGGTCCACAGAATAGTACCGTGGACCATGAGAAACGTGTGGGAAACGCCCACGCGGTCCATAGACCGCGCCATGGACCACCCGATCCACGGTGGACCGGGGCAAGGGGCCAGCAGGCCTGGGTCGCGCGTCCCACGCGGGCCTGGGCCTGGGTCGCGCGTCCCGCGCGGGCCTGGGTCCCGCATCCCACGCAGGCCTGGGACGCGCGTCCCGCACGCCGCTGCCGCCCGCCGCCGGTGGTCCTCCGCTGCCTCGATTCTCGTGCTGACTTCAAAAGCTCGTATCTTCTCCATCCGAGCTCCGATTCAGAGGATCTTGGTCTCGTTGGACTCCGTTTTTCGTCGTGAACCTCGCTGTGGGCGCAATGTGGGCTGAATCTCGAGGCGTCAAATCCTAACAATCTCCACCTCGACTCGATATTCGGCCTCCTCCAAACTCTGAGAGCTTCTGGATCTCCTCGCCCCCATGCCCTGGGGCAATCACCTGCTGATCATGGATGGGCAAACATGGGAGTCGAGCCAGGCTGCTCGATCCCATCTCCGTCGTATGCTGTGCTCCTCCTGACCTGAGACCTGCTCGGGGCATCATCCTGCGGCAATAGGAATCTTACCTTGCGACGTCGCCTCTCGTCCTCCCGAGTCTCTTGTCTCGTGCCCGATCTGCCTCCTGGAGCTCCACCTCGCTCTGGGCTCCACCTGGCTCCCGATGCTCCACCTCGCACTGGGCTCCCTGCCAGGTAATAATGTCCTCTGCTCCCCTTCTTCCCCTCCAGCACAATCCTATCGCCGCGTAGCACCCTCAGGATTCCTCCACCAGCTACCGTCCTGTAGCCTTTCGAATCCAGTCTGCTAAGTGAGATAAGATTCCGCCTGAAATCGGGTATGTATCGGACCTCCCCCAACCTCCTCGCTGCACCGTCATGTGTCCTCCAGCTGACCGTCCCAATGCCTCTGATCGCACAGCTCGATCCATCCGGCAGATATACAGTGCCCTCACTGTTCTCCAGGGAGTCAAACTGCTCCTCTCTGCAACACACATGATAGGGGCATGCAGAATCTAATATCTACTACTGGGAAGAAGCAGATACCTCGTCAGATATCTCAAAGACATCTCCATCTAAATCACTGCCGGCCGTCGCTACAGCAGCCACCGTCCGATTTTTCAGTTGAGGGCAATCTCTGGCTAGATGCCCCAACTCTTCACACCGATAACACCTGGTTTTGCTCAAGTCCCTCCTGGACTTAGGCCGCCCTCGATGCGATCTCCTGTCGCTCCGTCTACCGCCTCCTGCACCTCCAGAAGCCACCAAAGCTGAGCTACCACCACTTGAGATGGTAGCTCAGCTCTGGTGGCTTCTGGAGGAGCAGGAGGCGGTAGACGGAGCGACAGGAGATCGCAACGAGGGCTGTCTAAGTCCAGGAGGGACTTGAGCAAAACCAGGTGTTACCGGTGTGAGGAGTTGGGGCATCTAGCCAGAGATTGCCCTCAACTTAAAAATCGGACGGTGGCTGCTGTAGCGACGGCCGGCAGCGATTTAGATGGAGATGTCCTGGAGATATCTGACGAGGTATCTACTTCTTTCCAGCAGTGGATATTAGATTCTGCATGCCCCTATCATGTATGTTGTAGAGAGGAGCAGTTTGATTCCCTGGAGAACAGTGAGGGCACTGTATATCTGCCGGATGGATCGAGCTGTGCGATCAGAGGCATTTGGACGGTCAGCTGGAGGACACATGAGGGTGCAGTGAGGAGATTGGGGGAGGTCCGATACATATCCGATTTCAGACAGAATCTTATCTCACTTAGCAGACTGGATTCGAGAGGCTACAGGACGGTAGCTGGTGGAGGAATCCTGAGGGTGTTATGCGGCAATAGGATTGTGCTAGAGGGAAAGAAAGGGAGCAGAGGACATTATGACCTGGCAGGAAGCCCAGTGCGAGGTGGAGCTTCGGGAGCCAGTAGAGCCCAGAGCGAGGTGGAGCTCCAGGAGGCGGATTGGGCACGAGACAGGAGACTCAGGAGGACGAGAGGCGACGTCGCAAGGTGAGATTCCTATTGCCGCAGGATGATGCCCCGAGCAGGTCTCAGGTCAGGGGAGCACAGCATACGACGGAGATGGGATTGAGCAGCCTGGCTCGACTCCCATGTTTGTCCATCCATGATCAGCAGGTGATTGCCCCAGGGCATGGGGGCGAGGAGATCCAGAAGCTCTCGGAGTTTGGAGGAGACCGAATATCGAGTCGAGGTGGAGATTGTTAGGATTTGATGCCTCGAGATTCAGCCCACATTGAGCCCACAGCGGGTTCGCGGTGAAAAATGGAGTCCAACGAGACCAAGATCACCTGAAACAGAGCTCGGATGGAGGAAATACGAGTTTTTGAAGTCGGCACGAGATTCGAGGTGGTGGAGGACCGCCGGCGACCGGCGGTGGGCGGCAGCGGCGCGGTCGCAGGCGGCGGCATGTGGGATGCGAGACCCAGGCCCGCGCAGGACGCGCGACCCATGCGGGTGCGCGGCCCAGCTGGGTGCGCGGCCCAAGCAGGCGCGCGGCCCAGGCGCGCGCAGGCTCGCGCGCGGGAGCGGGCTGGCCCAGGCTAGCGTTGGCCCTTTGCATCGGTCCACCTAGATCGGGCGGTCCACGGCTGGGCCTGTGGACCGCGTGGGCGTTTCTCACGTATTTCTCATGGTCCACGGCACTATTTCATTGACCGAAGCGTGATCGGACGGCCCAGAGAGATTGCGGTCTTGATCCGACGGTCCAGGGGGTTTTTTGGATTTATTTAGGACTCCTAATCCCTCTCTGATCAAGTTTAAACCTAGTTTTAACCTTTTAAAAGCCTGTGCGTGGAACAGTAAAGGGTGTGGTTGGTTTTCTCGCGCCGTATGAACCCGAGAAGAGAGAGAGAGGTGGAAGCGCTGAGAGAGAAGAAGCAGGAGGCTCCTGGACAGCGATCGCCAGGCATTTCAGGGGTTCAGGGGGTCTTCAAGAGAGAGAGAGCTTTTGTGAAGGAAACTTCTAATGAGAGAGAATTGGGTGTACAAGGGTTGAGGGTGAGGTCTCCTCTTGTAAAATTTTTTTTTCATAGTAAAATTTGCATACTCCGTGGAGGCGAGCCCTTTTATGGCTGATCCACATATTTTGATTGTTTTCCTTTTGTTTTGTTTCTTCTTTCTTCCTGCTGCATCGCGTGGTACTGAAAAGATCTTGGGAGGTGATGTCCTGGTCTGATATCCACCCAACAATGCTATCAAAGGATGCAGCCCTCGATAACACGAAACCAATCAATCATAATCAGCTAAAATCCATCAAAAATAAGTTATAACAAAAATTTCAATTCCATTATTCATCAAGTAAATAAATCAATATTGGTTCAGAGCGACTAAATCTAAAAGATAATATTAAACCCATATATCAAAATTCACCGGTAGTTGATTACAAGCCCATAATAATCCTATAAATTCAATTTCAACCACAAATCTCCATACTTACTGGTGTAGACCCTCCAGCGTAGATCATTCTTATTTTCTAACTTTATTTATCTGGATAGAAAAAGAAAAAAAAAATATGAGCTACACTAGCTCAGTAAGTAAACCTTACATTATCTTATCCAGATCAAGCATAAGCATGCATCAATAAATCATTGAGAGAAGATGATTATCATTGAAACATAAAATTTTTATAATAACAATATATTATAAATCAATAATGCTCTTGCATATGCATAAATCATGCAATTTGCATAAACATAGTTTCCAATGCATAACATAAACAAAGTCATAAATTATGTCAACTTCATATATAAAGTCATAAATCATTTGTCATTCTTTTCATATCATGATTCTTAATAATTCTTTCAGACTAAATGCTAAGGTCACTATTATATCCATGACAGGGTCATAATCATGTATCAACTACTATTAATCATTGGCAAGATCGTATGTCAATTACTATTATCCACTGACAGGATCATATGCCAATAACTATTACCCATTGGCAGAGTTGTATATAGCTATCTGAGAGCTTTTTTTTCATATTTTTTAAGATAAGCATCTTAAATTATATTTCATCAAATCATATTTTCTTAAATCATGCATAAATAAGATACTAGATAATTTTATAAAATTTATAATCTATAAATAATTTTTAATAGTAAAACAATCATGGAATTATTCTTTCATAATAGAGCATACGTTTCATAAATATGAAGTTCATATTTCATAAAAAATTATTCATATTAAAATACTTATAAATTATTATTTTATGATAAATCATGAATTTCACAATGCATATGTTTGATCTTTATTTTATAAAAATATGAAATAATTTTTTTCATGATAAAATAGTCAATAATTTCAAAAGTAAGTAAGAAGTGTCGGGATTACTTACCTTTTTCATCCTAGATCTTTTATCTTCCTTTCATGAATTAGATAATCTTATTTAAAATATTAAATCAAGATCAATTTTTATTTTATAAATTTAATAAAATTAAATAATAACAGAAAGTGATTGATTAGGTGACCAGTCTGATAGACCACCCGGATACTGAATCAATTCGGGGTCATAGGTCCCTAAAAGGAGAAAAGATGGCCTAATATAGGATCTATAGGTCTTCTTAGAGAGAGAAAAGAGGAGAAAGAAAATTTTTAGAGAGAGAAAAGAGGAGAGAGAAAGTGGAGAGAAGAGAGAGAAAGAAGAAGAAAGAGGGGAGAGAGGAGAGAGAAAATTCTCTCTTTTTTTTTTCTCTTTTTTTCTTTTCTTTTCTTTCTTTTCTTTCTTTTTTTTTCTTTTTCTTTTCCTTTTCTTTTCTTCTTCTTCTTTCTTTTCTTTTCTTCTTTCTCTTCCTGGCCGAACAGAGGAGGAACCGAAGGGAGGGGCTCAGTAGCTCGGGCTCTGACGAAGGGCGGCGGCACGATCGGAGGTTCGGTAGTGACGGCCGACTACGGGGAGCAAGAGATCGCCGGCAGCGAGGCTCAGCCTGCGGGAGATTTAGAAAAATGAAAAACAAGAGACCCGCTCTTTTTCTTGGATTTTTCCGATCATTGGTCAATCACCGGCAGCCATGACCTTCGAAGGAGGCTAGGGAGGTGGGGGTCATGATCCATCAGTGCGGTACCATGGGCGACGGCGCTGGTGGTCGAAAAAGAGGAAGAAAGGACTCGACTGAACAGGAGAAAAATAGAACATGATGTTTTGTGGATTTTTCGACGATCCCGACGGTCGGCGAGGGTGCACGAAGCCATGGGAAGGAGGAGAAGAAGGAGAAGAAGAAAGGTCGGAGTCTTATCTCAAGCTTCAGCAGTGTTGTCGGCTCCAATTTCCGGCGAGCACGAGCAAGGATGGTCGCGGCCTCAATCAGAGAAAAGAGGAGAAATCAAACTTGAAGATCGCCGATGGGGGGTCTTAGGGAGGGGAGGACTTATTTATAGAGAGTCCTAGGACTTTCGGTGGTCCTAAGACTCCTGTTCCAAATGAAATTTGTTGGAGAAGAAGACTCCTATCGGGAGTCTTCTTGCCATTTTTTTTTTTTTTTCTTTTGTTTTGGGCTTGGTGGGCCGCTTTCGGGTGCGCTTTAGGGGCTTTAGGACAGGGTATTACAATTTCAGCCGTGTTAAAGGCTGATAAGCCACAAGCTGTCCATGGATAATATATCTACAACATTAGAATTTGAGTAGAAAATAATCTAGGAAAATCTGAGAGGCTTAAACATGTCTACATTATTCATTCACATGCGGGCTTTGTGTCGTAGCTTCTCGACCAGATAGCAAATGCTTGAAATGGTTCCATTAATCCACCCTGATGATGTCCTTTGCTAGTTTCCGAAACTGAAGTCATCACTTGCTCTTGCCCTGGGAGAGAAACCTGGTTAGAGGGATCCCCTGCTGTGACAAGGTGGAAATGCTTGACAGGAGCTAGCATGATTCGGTCTCTGAACTTCAGGCACCAGCATTGGATTCTTCAGAACCAGAGGCTCACATGTTGCCATAGCAGGCATAGGCGGCTCTGCAATGCTTGTAGAAGAGAACTCTACTACTGGTTATTGGGATTCGCAAGTGATAAGCCTGAGAATTGTTTATCAGCAGGGTCAAGGAACTGTCACGCCTTGAACCCAGCACCTAGGTTGGCCATGCAACACCAGGAAGCCTGCAGAAGATGGTGCAGTTCCCCATTCTCGAATTGCCAAGGTTGGAATTGAATGCATAATGACATGCATTCTCCTTGGGCCCCTGGTTCAAAAGGCAATGTGCTCATAAGAGATGGTAGCGACATTATAATTACCTGCGGGTACTCTGGGAGGGACCTGTTTCAAGTGGATTCTTTGACTCGGAGACATGTTTGATCTAGATGCAGCATCACAGGGAGGCTTAGATGTCCTGGAAAGTGAACTTCGTGCCTTAAAAATTTGACCCGATTGAAATTCAAATAGATCATTATAAGTTAGTAAGAAAAATGCAGAAACAACTCATGGCAGAATCAACAAGAACACTTGCCTCGGTTTCCCAACATAGGCACTGCTACCAGGGAAATCATGTATTCAGTGCTCAATATATTATTTTTCAGCCTATCAAAATTTGCCATGTTTTTAAAACTTAATTTTTTTTTTTGGCCTATCAAAATCTGCCATGTTTTTAAAACTTTCTACAACTTGGGTTGTAAATGATCCATTGCCTATAGACAATTGAAGGCTTTCTCATATCTATACAAGAGGGAAGGCTACACATCTAAGCCTTCTATGAGAGGGAAGGCTCTCTCCCAAGCGGTTTGGCTGCGGGTTGCCTAGTGTTTCTTGCTTTAGTCGTAGAGGGCTGCCTTTTAATCTTAATACTTTTTGGACCTCCTGAGGGAGCAGAAATGTGCAGGGAAATCACAGAAAAGGTTAGAAGGTGTTTGGATTACGATTGAATTGGAATCGAAAAGTATTGGAATGAAAATCGAAATAGCCACATGCACCGAAGCATTTGATTCATGATAGAAGTTGGAATGATGATTTGAATTTTTAGAAGAGAGTCGGGATTAGGTTTCAAAGGGATTTGGCCATCTTATTTTGCCTCCGAATCAAAATTGGAATGGGACTCCCCCCAACTAAATTATTGAAATCAGAATCACAAGTAGCCCTCGTCCGGACTCCTACGGGAGTCGGACTTCGAGCTCCTGTTGCAAGCGACCCACTCTGAGTTACCGCTGCAAGCGAACTACTCCAAGTCCCTACCACGAATGGCCTTGGCCGAGACTCCTCGACAAATGATTCCCATCCGGGCTCCTACGGAGATCGGACTCCAACCGAACTTTGGCCGACAGGCCTGGGCCCTCTAGCAGGCCACAGCAACGGCCACGACTCTGCTCTACTCCCTGCGACGGATTCTGCGTGGCTCCACCACCCCCCACGACAGGCTCCACGCGGCAAGTCGCAGTAATGGCCGCGAATCTGCTCCATCCCCTGCGGCGGATGCTGCGCGGCTCCACTACTCCCTGGCAAGTCGCGACAACGAACGCCGCTCCACTCCCCGCAACTGATTCCACGTGGCGAGCCATGGTGACAGCCACGACTCCATCCCATTATTTCTCATGATAAATTCCTCCTGGCCCCGTGCGGCCCACGACGAGGCGATTACAAACATCGCTATCAGTCTGTTGCTTCCTCGCCTATAAAAAAGGGACCTCAGATACGTTATTCTATAAGCTTTCATTTTCTACCTAGAAACTCTGCTAAAATTTCCGTTCGAGCGCTCTATTCTTGTTAAGGCAGAGAACTGACTTGAGCGTCGGAGAGTCTTGTCGGAGCAACCCCACCTTCGGTTTAGACTTCCTTTGCAGGTCCCGACGGCGACCGCGACTCCCTCGACTCCAGCTTCTCCGACGCAAGCGGATTTTTGCACCAACAAGTATATATAACATAATGCCTAAACTATTCTCTTGAAAAGAATATGCCACAAGCACCAGCCTGCAACAATAAGACACGATCAGCATCAACATCAGCCTGATTATTCAGTGAAAAGAACCTTATAAAGCTTTATGAGCTATATAATCAATAATTTGATTAGCTTCCCTGGGCATATGGGAAACCTTAAATTGAAAAACAATTGATTGCCAAATAATGAAATCATGCAATAAAGGTGTATACTTAGAGTTATTGGCTGAAAAGAACTGCAACCAAGATCTTACAGTAGACGAATCACCTTTGAGCCATATTCTTTGCGCATGAAGTTCACCAACTGCATTAAACATATAAACTACTGGAACTCAGCCATCAAAACCGATAAGTACAAGATCTGATTCTCCCCTGCTCTTATGAGAGCACCATTACTATCTCCAATAGCATACCCAATAGCAGCTGATTCTAAAAATAGGGAAGCATCAAAGTTAATTTTAAGTACTCTAAAGGAAGGAGGTACCCACGATAATAAAGAGTAATAAAAATTACTAGCAGAATATGAGATAGAGATATCCCATCACCTTGACAGAGTAGCAAGAACATTATTATGCAAAGAAGGATAAAAGACGGAAATCGAAGCAATTACATTCCTAATAAGTGGAACATCAGACTGGCCATCTTCTTGAAAAATCCTTGCATTTTATGCCAACCACAAAACCCACCCTATATACGCCACAATGGATCTATTCCATTCCTTTACCCTGGCGGCTAACACAGTTATCCAAAGTTGGTATAATAGTTGGAACAAAGTGCAATCGGCATATATTATTAAGACAATCTCACCAATGTACCACAAAAGAACAATGTAGCAAAACATGAGCTATATCCTCATGCTGGTTCACACAAATATCACAATATTGCTGATTAGAAAGTAAAATATTTTTTTGAATAAGATAAGCTTTACAAGGAATACCGTCGCAGAATAATTTCCACCAAAAATATTGACTCTATATGGGACACACAGCTTCCAAATCCAATTAAAATTATGAGGAAGAGCCGGAGGATCAGATTTATGACATAGAGAGTACATATCAATTAAAGAAACTGAAGTACCCTTAATAAAGGCCCACTATAGCTGATCAGACCAACAACCTTTAGGAATGGGGATAAGCTATGTTCGACTCATCATATCCACAGCAAAAAAACAAAAAATGCTAGACAAGCACAATCCCATTTCCGATCAGAAGTAATAATATCCGAGACCACTATATCAGCTGACAACTAGACAATATCAAGAAGATGAGACTACCGAGCAGTAGCATTATCAAAATCTATAATTTATTAAAAAAATTAATATATTATTTTAATATATCTTAAATTTATTATAAATGTGCGGCGTACAATGTAGCACGTCTAATGAGTACGAATCGATTTTATAAAAAATTAAAATTTAAAATTATTGGGTGGATGTCTGGCCAGGACACCACCTCCCAAGATCCTTTCAGTACCACGCGATGCAGCAGGAAGAAAGAAGAAACAAAATAAAAGAAAAAACAATCAAAATACGTGGATCAGCCACAAAAGGGCTCGCCTCCACGGGACATGCAAACTTCACTATGAAAAAGAAAATTTTATAAGAGGAGACCTCACCCTCAACCCTTGTACACCCAATTCTCTCTCACCTGAAGTTTCCCTCACAAAAGCTCTCTCTCTCTCTTGGAGACCCCCTGAACCCCTGAAGAGCCTGGTGACCGCTGTCCAGGAGCCTCCTGCTCCTTCTCTCACAGCACTCTCGCCTCTCTCTCTCTTCTCGAGTTCGTACGGCTCCGTACGATGCGAAAAACCTAACCCTCTTCCTCTCTGTTCGTCACACGAGCTTTTAAAGGGTTAAACAGGGTTTAAACTTGATTAGAGAGGGATTAGGAGTCCTAAACAAAGCCAAAAAACCCCTGAACCGTCGGATCAAGACCGCAATCTCTCTGGGCCGTCCGATCGTGCTTCGGTCCACGGAATAGTATCGTGGACCGCGTGAAACGCATGGGAAACGCCTACGCGGTCCACAGGCCCCGTCGTGGACCGCCCGATCCACGGTGGACCGGGGCAAGGGGGCCAGCAGGCCGCTGGCCTGGGCCGGCCCGCGCGCGCGGGACTGGGCCGCGCCTGCACGCGGGCCTGCGCCCGACTGGGCCGCGCGCCCGCCGGGGCCGCGGGCCCTCCCACGCGGGCCTGGGTCGCGCGTCCCGCGCCGGCCTGGGTCGCGCGTCCCGCGCGCCGCCGCTGCCGCCCGCCGCCTGTCGCCGGCGGTCCTCCACCACCTCGATTCTCGTGCCGATTTCAAAAGCTCGTATCTCCTCCATCCGAGCTCCGTTTCAGGTGATCTTGGTCTCGTTGGACTCCATTTTTCGCCACGAACCTCGCTGTGGGCTCAATGTGGGCTGAATCTCAAGGCATCAAATCTTAACAAAAATATATCCAAATATTTACTCAGATAATTTTTTTTTAAAAAAAATATTTATTAGATTACTGACTATCAAAACAGTAAATTAATTAATTATTAAAATAAATAATCTAAAAATCTAAAATTTTTGAATCAATTAGACCAATAAATTAGAGAGCTTTTCTATAATTTCTCTTATAATGTCCCTTGATTAAGGTATAAAATATGAACAAGTATGGATCATGAAGAGATTTAACTCAACTATGATCCATCAAGCATTTTACTTTCACTCTAATTAAGAGGCTTTTTCTTTCTCCTTTTTCTCGTGTTATCCAAGTATGGTCTATGAAGGGACTCAAACCCAACTATAACCCATCAAAATTTTCACAAAGAAGGAAAAAAGATTTAGAGATTTGTGAGCTTTCTACTAATCATTCTCTCTTGCACCGAATCAAGTATGGACTATGAAGAGATTATGATCCAACGATAGCCTATCAGATTTTTTGGCAAGAGAGATGAAAGAAGAAGGACTCTAAAATTTAAAAGCTCGAAAAGAGAAATTCAAAGAAAGAAGGCTTCTATTCATAGTCTAGCTTCATCGCAAATTTCAGAGGAATTGTTTAATCAGACATAATTGATTTAAAGTCTAAATAAAATAAAATAAAAACTTATGCTACTTGCTAGAATTTAATTTATAAAAATTAAAAATTATAAAATTAAAAGATACAGAAAATTAAACTACTCTATTATAAAAATTAAAATTATAAAAATTAAATAAAAAAATTAATTTATTGTTGAATAAAAATCTGATACAAAAATTTTTAACTCCTAAGTTATTAATGAGGTTTGGAGTTGAAACAGAAAATAAAATAAAATAAATTCTCTTACAGAGCTAACATTTCTCTAGCTGACTCTCCTTCTTGTGTGTTGGAAGGATTGAAAAAAGTGAGAATAAAGTGATTAAAAAAATTTAAAAAATAGATATATTTGTCTGTCACACAGATTTTCTACAAAAATTATGATACCAAGAGAAAGATAGATTCAATAAAAAGATATAGAGCTTTATTTATAGGTATAGATAGAAAAAATATTTTTTATTTTTTTTTAGATATAAGATTAAAAAAATTTTAAATACTTTCTTCGTGTGGTCGCATTTCTTCCTTCGTGTGAACGCTCGGTCCCTCGCTCGCATCCAGCACCTAGCTAGCCATTTTCTTGCGCGTAAGCCCGCATCTTGCGCCATGTCACGCCCACCGCCCTTATTTTCCTCTGCATGCATGCCCAAGCCAAGCCGTGCTCACTGCTTGCTTTGATGACCCAGCGCAAGCCCATGACCCGTTCAAATTGCACTCCAGCCAACGTTATGGACCCCATGCACCTAGGCAAATTGAATTTGAATTTCAGGCACCCCGTGAAGCTACCAACAGCGAATCCCATGCAAGAGCTCAGCTACTTATTATTATTATTATTATTTTCTTGTATACCCCATCTCAACACCGTGCATTCAATACCTCAGCTCCCACATCCTAATTCTCCTTAAGCCACGTGAAAAATATTATTGTAGCATTTCAAGTGGCTCACCAACCTCCTTATGGACCAAGTGGTCCATGGTGGACCATCAACTTATGAACCGGATCGAATTGACTTTCGATTTTGAATTTCAACCTATTTTAACTCATTTTTGGTCCCGTTTGATTTTTTTTAAGTTTGCAGATCGGACTCTTCATATTGATATATTTTTTTCTTGTAAAATATATGAAAAAGTATTAATTTAAAAAAAATAAAGATAATTGAATTCAAAAATTAATATTTCTATGAGTAAATTTATACACTTATCACACCCCCCAACTTATCTATTGCTAGTTCCTTAGCAATACAATATATATATATATATAATTTTTTTTTTTGATACTATTTTATTAAAATTTTTCTTTACAAAAATAGATCTAGGATTGAAAGTCAAAGAATTTAGCAAGTATCACTAACTAAATATTGAGTTTTAGAAATAAATTTCGTACTTAGTATAATAATCCTATAAATTCAATTTCAACTGCAAATCTCCATACTTGCTGGTATAGACCCTCCAGTCTAGATCATCTTTATTTTTTAATTTTATTTATCTGGATAGAAAAAGAAAAAAATATGAGCTACACCAGCTCAATAAGTAAACCTCACACTATCTTATCCAGATCAAGCATAAGCATGCATCAATAAATCATTTAGAGAAGATGATTATCATTGAAACATAAAATTTTCATAATAACAATATATCATAAATCAATAATGCTCTCAATAATGCTCTTGCATATGCATAAATCATGTAATTTACGTAAATATAGTTTCCAATGTATAACATAAACAAAGTCATAAATTATGTCAACTTCATATATAAAGTCATAAATCATTTGTCATTCTTGTCATATCATGATTCTTAATAATTCTTTCAGACTAAATGCTAAGGTCACTATTATATCTGTGACAGGGTCATAATCATGTACCAACTACTATTAACCGTTGGCAAGGTCGTTTGCCAATTACTATTACCCACTGGCAGGATCATATGCCAATAACTATTATCCATTGGCAGAGTCGTACATAGCTATTTGAGAGCTTTTTTTCATATTTTTTAAGATAAGCATCTTAAATCATATTTCATCAAATCATATTTTTTTAAATCATGTATAAATAAGATACTTAATAATTTTATAAAGTTTATAATCCATAAATAATTTTTAACAGTAAAATAATCATGAAATCATTCTTTCATAATAGGGCATACGTTTCATAAATATGGAGTTCATATTTCATAAAAAAATTATTCATATTAAAATATTCATAAATTATTATTTTATGATAAATCATGAATTTCACAATGCATATGCTCGATCCTTATTTTATGAAAATATAGAATAATTTTTTTCATGATAAAATAGTCAATAATTTCAAAAGTAAGTAAGAAGTATCTAAATTACTTATCTTTTCCATCCTAGATCTTTTGTCTTCCTTAAATAAATCAGATAATCCTATTTAAAATATTAAATCAGGATCAATTTTCATTTCATAAATTTAAAAAATTAAATAATAATAAAAAGTGATTGATTAGGTGATCAATCTGATAGATCACCCAGACACTGAATCGATTCGGGGTCATAGGTCCCTAAAAGGAAAAAAGATGGCCTAATATAGGATCTATAGGTCTTCTTAGAGAGAGAAAGGAAAAGAGAGAAAATTTTTAAAGAGAAAAAGAGGAGAGAGAAAGTGGAGAGAGAAGAGAGGGAGAAAGAGGGGAGAGAGGAGAGAAAAATCTTCTCTTTTTTTTTCTCTTTTTTTTTCTTTTCTTTCTTTTTTTCTTTTTCTTTTTCTTTTCTTTTCTTCTTCTTCTTTCTTTTCTTTTCTTCTTTCTCTTCCTGGCCAAACAGAGGAGGACCGAGGGGAGGGGCTCGGTGGCTCGGGCTCTGACGAAGGGCAGTGGCACGGTTGGAGGTCCGGTAGTGGTGGCCGATGCGGGGAGCAAGAGATCGCCGGCAGCAAGGCTCGACTTATGGGGATTTAGAAAAATGAAAAACAAGGACCCGCTCCTTTTTCTGGATTTCTCCGGTTATTGACCGATCACCGACGCCATGACCTTCAGAGAAGGAGGCTAGGGAGGTGGGGTCATGATCCATGGTGCGGTACCATGGGCGGCGGTGCTGGTGGTCGAAAAAGGGAAGAAAGAGCTTGACCGAACAGGGAAAAAATAGGACATGATGTTTTGTGGATTTTCCGACGATCCCGACGGTGGCGAGAGTGCACGAAGCCAGGGAAGGAGGGAAGAGGGAGAAGAAAAAAGGTCGGAGTCTTACCTCAAGCTTCAGCAGTGTTATCGGTTCCAATTTTCGACAAGCACGAGCAAGGGTGGTCGCGGCCTCAATCGGTGAAAAAAGGAGAAATCCAGCTTGAAGATCGCCGGTGGGGATCTTAAGGAGGGGAGGACTTATTTATAAAGAGCCCTAGGACTTCCGATGGTCTTAGAACTCCTGTTCCTAATGGAACTCGCCGGAGAAGAAGACTGCTATTGGGAGTCTTCTTCCCATTTTTTTTTTTTTTTTTCTTTTGTTTTGGGCTTGGTGGACCACTTTCGGGTGGGCTTGAGGGGCTTTAGGACAGGGTATTACAATTTCAGCCGCGTTAAAGGCTGATAAGCCACAAGCTGTCCATGGATAATATATCTACAACATTAGAATTTGAGCAGAAAATAATCTAGGAAAATCTGAGAGGCTTAAACATGTCTACATTATTCATTCACATGCGGGCTTTATGTCGTAGCTTCTCGACCAGATAGCAAATGCTTGAAATGGTTCCATCAATCCACCCTGAAGATGTCCTTTGCTAGTTTCCGAAACTGAAGTCATCACTTGCTCTTGCCCTGCGAGAGAAACCTGGTTGGAGGGATCCCCTGCTGTGACAAGGTGGAAATGCTTGACAGGAGCTAGCATGACTCGGTCTCTGAACTTCAGGCACCAGCATTGGATTCTTCAGAACCAGAGGCTCACATGTTGCCATAGCAGGCATAGGCGGCTCTGCAATGCTTGTAGCAGAGAACTCTACTACTGGTTATTGGGATTCGCAAGTGATAAGCCTGAGAATTGTTTATCAGCATGGTCAAGAAACTGTCACGCCTTGAACCCAGCACCTAGGTTGGCCATGCAACACCAGGAAGCCTGCAGAAGATGGTGCAGTTCCCCCTTCTCGAATTGCCAAGGTTGGAATTGAATGCATAATGACATGCATTCTCCTTGGGCCCCTGGTTCAAAAGGCAATGTGCTCATAAGAGATGGTAGCGACATTATAATTACCTGCGGGTACTCTGGGAGGGACCTGTTTCAAGTGGATTCTTTGACTCGGAGACATGTTTGATCTAGATGCAGCATCACAGGGAGGCTTAGATGTCCTAGAAAGTGAACTTCGTGCCTTAAAAATTTGACCCGATTGAAATTCAAATAGATCATTATAAGTTGGTAAGGAAAATGCAGAAACAACTCATGGCAGAATCAACAAGAACACTTGCCTCGGTTTCCCAACATAGGCACTGCTAGCTCTAGAGAAGTCATCGGAGACCAGGGAAATCATGTATTCAGTGCTCAATATATTATTTTTCAGCCTATCAAAATTTGCCATGTTTTTAAAACTTAATTTTTTTTTTTGGCCTATCAAAATCTGCCATGTTTTTAAAACTTTCTACAACTTGGGTTGTAAATGATCCATTGCCTATAGACAATTGAAGGCTTTCTCATATCTATACAAGAGGGAAGGCTACACATCTAAGCCTTCTATGAGAGGGAAGGCTCTCTCCCAAGCGGTTTGGCTGCGGGTTGCCTATTGTTTCTTGCTTTAGTCGTAGAGGGCTGCCTTTTAATCTTAATACTTTTTGGACCTCCTGAGGAGCAGAAATGTGCAGGGAAATCACAGAAAAGGTTAGAAGGTGTTTGGATTACGATTGAATTGGAATCGAAAAGTATTGGAATGAAAATCGAAATAGCCACATGCACCGAAGCATTTGATTCATGATAGAAGTTGAAATGATGATTTGAATTTTTAAAAGAAAGTCGGGATTAGGTTTCAAAAAGATTCGGCCATTCTTATTTTGCCTCTAAATCAAAATAGGAATGGGACTCCTCCCAACTAAATTATTGAAATCAGAATCACCAATTTCCAATCCTCATTTCAGACGCTAACTCCACTCAACCAAAACTCCCTAGGATGATTTAGCAATAGCAACCATGTGGCACACATATGGAATGAAAGAAATGCAAGGATTTTCTTGAAAAAGGAAGACATTGGCTTCTTCATCCTTGATAAGGCCTTACATTCTTTCTACTAGCGGGGGGAATTTATGCTCTGTCAAGGCCATAGACAGTTACAAGGCCATCTCCAATGATTATCTTCTTTGTAATATGTTTCATCTTTTGTAATTCCTTTCCATGTACCATATTCTATTTCAATTTTGAATTCCAATAAATCATGAGGGAATTTTCTCACTTCCTCCAAATTTGGTCAGGAAAAACCAAATCCATACCATCATATTGTCTCCAACTTTTTGGATGAGGATTGCAAAAGAAATCAATACCATTTTCA
The DNA here is from genome assembly GCF_000442705.2 of Elaeis guineensis. Classification (NCBI taxonomy): domain Eukaryota; kingdom Viridiplantae; phylum Streptophyta; class Magnoliopsida; order Arecales; family Arecaceae; genus Elaeis; species Elaeis guineensis. The sequence goes on along the minus strand of NC_025998.2, from coordinate 13,554,445 downwards.
GATAGTTAGAAACTAGCCCTATCAATGGGTTTTCTAACATTCTGTTATAACAATCAAGCATGGCTGGAAGTGGAATTGAGAGGTAACCCAACTTTTGCATGGACTATTAGCTCTGCCTCAGGATCTGAGAATAACAATGAAATTGAAATTGAAGTCACCATCGAGGTAAAATTGGACATGACTTGAATTCCAAGGTAATGTCAATATCAAAATGGGGATTAGCTATAGGTGGGTCTAATGATGGTCAAAAGTTTGTTCCAAAGAATTTGATCAAGGTGAAGGTCAAAATTGCATTGGAATATGAAAATTTGGATTATGACGGCGAATGAGGTTGAGAACATAATAATGATCTGGTCAAGATTAATATTCATATTAAACTCGATGATAACGAAATTAATTAACCTACCTAGACACTAATGCTGATGATCACTTGCTTATCAGAAATATGCACCCTTCCCTTTCGTAGAAGGCTATATCCGTACATTTTTTTTCCTGACTTCACAGAACTGCAAGTGAAAATAAACAAATCCACTATAGTGACACCTCAACTGACTAAATCTCAAATAAACTACTATAATCTGAACTGCTCTTCAAAGTAACTCAAACATCTCTCAAAAAGTACATCCAATTCTCCACTACTCGTCTCTTTCTCACTCTTGAAACAAAATTACAGGCATCATCTATTCCTTTATCTTAACGGTAAAGTTCCATTCTGTTGGGTTCTTCGCGTAGCATATCTCTCAAGCCTATTAGCATATAACCATTTCCCTCTATAGTCTCCATCACCATTTGCTTCCAAGCATCAGTATACAACGCGGTGCATATCCGCACCTAAATTTGGCTCACCAACACCCTTCTCTCTTAACAAACTGATGGTGCCTCGAACCCCTTCCCCGTATATAAGAACCAATCAACCCATGTCTCACCACCATTCAAGTCTTGTCGCTTTTAATCAAGAAAGATGGCCTTCTCCTTCTACGGATCCATTCTTTTGCTCTCGGCGTTTCTCATTTTCATGTCACTACCAGCCGAGGCTGCCATAAAAAACTATCAGTTTGATGTGAGTACTTCCTTTAATTACACTTGTAGACTCTCTCAAACTTCCTGCTTCTTCCTCTTATATTCTTTTGGGCCCTCAGGTTGTACTTAAGAATGTAAGCAGACTATGTCATGCTAAGCCAATTGTCACAGTCAATGGGAGGTTCCCTGGGCCAACCATCTATGCCCGAGAAGGAGATAGAGTCGTCATCAACGTTACAAACTATGCTCAATATAACATATCCATCCACTGGTAGGATTCTCTCTAGATCAATACTCTGCCTTGTACTCTAGATAACAATGGTTAGAAGGTTAAAGAGGAGTGTCAATGTAGGCATGGATTGAAGCAGTTTCGAAATGGATGGGCTGATGGTCCAGCATACATTACTCAATGCCCGATTCAGAGTGGAAGAAGCTACACCTACGATTTCAATGTTACAGGACAGAGAGGAACATTGTGGTGGCATGCTCACATCTTGTGGTTGCGAGCCACCATCCATGGTGCGATCGTGATCATGCCGAAGGAAGGAGTTCCATACCCATTCCCACAACCTCATGCAGAAGCTGAACTGGTTTTAGGTGACTGAAGCTTAGATATTGCAGCCTAGCTAGTAGTAAGCTGTGTGTCTTCTTTGTATATGGAGCTAACTTTGATATTGTTTTGTAGGAGAATGGTGGCATGCAGATGTTGAAGAGGTTGAGAAGCAAGGTAACATGCTTGGGTTGCCACCAAACATGTCGGATGCCCACACCATCAATGGAAAGCCAGGACCTCTCTTCCCATGCTCAGAGAAACGTAAGATCATATGGACTAGTTTCCTAGCTCAATGGCCTTGCACTCAGTATATTTCCATCTTGTTTCAATGACATACTATATAATTCATACATTATTTCTTATATACTCCTGCCGAAATACAAAGGGTATTATGGAATCTTATTATAAAACCTAGCAAGAATGGTTTAATGAGAGATAGTAGTGCTTACCTGAAGAACACATGGTAGAATTGTGAAGAAAATTTAATCAGAAGGAGATGTTGATAACATTTCATTTCTTCTTCCCATTCTTGTTTCAGATACATATGCAATGGAAGTTGAATGGGGCAAGATCTACCTCCTTAGAATCGTCAACGCTGCCCTCAACGACGAACTCTTCTTTGCGATTGCCGGGCACAGTATGACTGTGGTTGAGATCGATGCAGTCTACTGCAAGCCCTTCACCACAAGTGCCATAGTGATTGCGCCCGGCCAAACCACTAGTGTTCTTGTCAAGGCTGACAAAAACCCTGGTAGATACTTCATGGCCGCTAGACCCTTCATGGATGCCCCAATCGCTGTAGACAACAGAACTGCAACTGCTATTTTACAATACAAAGGCATTCCAACAACCATTGTCCCCATCCTGCCTCAACTGCCCGCACCAAATGATACTGAATTTGTTAATGACTTCCTCGACAAGCTCAGAAGTCTGAATTCTCCACAATTTCCTGCTAATGTGCCTCTCAGCGTCGACAGGCATCTCTTCTACACAGCTAGTCTGGGCGTCGATCCATGCCCGACTTGCTTGAATGGAACTCGACTCACTGCATCCTTGAACAACATTACCTTTGTGATGCCCACAATTGGGCTACTTCAAGCACACTACTTCAACATCAAGGGGGTGTTCAGGCTAGACTTCCCCGACAAACCTGCAACAACGTTCAATTATACCGGTGCACCCCTCACAGCAAACCTTGGCACATCCTTGGGCACCAGGCTGAGCAGGATTCCTTACAATTCGACAGTTGAATTGGTGTTGCAAGACACAAATCTCCTGGCACCAGAGTCTCATCCCTTCCATCTCCATGGTTACAACTTCTTTGTTGTTGGGAGGGGGATCGGAAACTTCGACCCGAAGAAAGACCCAGCTAAATATAACTTGGTCGATCCACCAGAAAGAAACACAGTTGGTGTTCCTACAGGAGGTTGGACTGCAATCCGGTTTAGAGCTGATAATCCAGGTTAATATTACCAGTTATTTACATGTATCTTCTCTTAAACTAGTTTATGTTGATCTTAGCTCTTTGAAGTGAACTATTATGTCATTCTCCCTATTATTTCAGGTGTTTGGTTCATGCACTGTCATCTGGAGCTCCACACCACCTGGGGGCTCAAGATGGCATTTGTTGTGGAAAATGGAAATGGGACAGAACAATCCATCTTACCTCCTCCCAAGGATCTGCCACCATGCTAGTGAACTGGAGGATGAGGTGTTTGCTTGTGGGTTTTGTGATGTCCTGCAAAAGTTGCAGGACATTTGTGGATGATGAGTTTTAACATAATCATTGATTTGTCTGTTTGATGTAATTTAAGATTTCTCAAGAGGCTCTATGGAAGCAGCCTTTCTGGGAGAATAAGATGCCCTACCAAAGAATGAAGGGTGGCTATGGTTAACCAATATATATATATTTCTAACGTATTCTTTTGTTCTTGACTATCAAGCTGGAAGTAATACTTGGTAGCACTGCAAATAACAGTCTATTATCCGTATGTAAATGGTTGCACATTTATGAAAACAAGCATAAAATTGACAATTTGAAAGTATGAGTCCAGAGATCAGTCAAGAATCTCTTCTTAATTAGATAATATGATAACAAAGTGCCCATACAACTCGTTTTATGTATCACATAGCCATATGCATCACATGTCTAAGGATCAATAGAAACACTCAAAGAGCTATCGAACTGATGGAACTGAAGTAAGATGGCTTGAACTGAAAACTAGAAAGGCATGGGGAATAAGAGTTCCCTGTTCTTAAGACCTGCAACTCTCAGCATTTGGAATTCAAAGCTGTATCCACTATAATATATGGCTTATTTGTACTTCCTGGTGCTTGATGAAGCCCTAGACTGACAAGCAAGAGCTGATATGTGCCTGCATATGCATTGAGGCTCAACTCTAGGGATCTGACATCTTAATCTGAACTCTGTAGCCAAAAATTTTTGCAACAAGACAAAGTTTGGAACACCCACGAAACAAACTCTACTGGAATCGACAAAGAAACAGCGAAGTTATTAAGTTGCTTCTTTCCAAGATTTATGCACCAGGGTTCCAGATTTCTGAAGGAATGACAGACTTTTCAAGGTCTCTTTAAACTTCCATCATGGCAGGTCAACTTCTCTCTTCTTCTTTGATATTAGATCGCTAAAAAGTCTAATATTTTCTCTTGGATTATTTGGATTTCTGATTTTGAAACCTAAGCTGTTTCTTCACTGGAAGGGGCAGGTGAATTGTAGTTGTGAAATGTGTTCCAGAGTAAAGAGAATCGAGAGATTGTGTTTTCTGTGTGATCTGAGCATTCCTTTGCAAAGAAAACGCTTAAGCAACAATGCACTGAAGATGGAACTTTTGTCCATCAAGGCATTGGAAGGCATACAACATGAATGTAAAAGAAATGGTTAGATGGTTTTCCATATATCATTTTTTTTAGTTCTTGTATTTTTAAAGCTTTTGTTGTTCGAGGGTCTTGTTGAAGAACATTTAAAATCGGTTACCCAAAACTAGTAGGAGAAAATATTTTTTATAATATGAATTTATTATTAGTACAAAATAACTAATAAGTAAAATATAAATATACTAGTGACTAATATGTGCTCTTGTAATTAATAATATTGATCTTATTCTCTAATTAAGTCAAACTAATTATCAGGTATTATGGGTCAGCAATAGCTTGGGAATATATCTCATGATTTGCAGGTTTTGCAAATAAAAGTTTTTCTTTATTTTACAAGTTTTTTTCTCAAATTACTATCTCAGATCTCAGGTTGAGGCAGAGATACTATTTCCATCCTATATACTGTAAACCTAATCATACAATATATCTAGAACTCAAATTTATAATAAGATAGATCAGATCCAAAGTTTCCTATTTTATTTTATCATTTCAGAGATTAACGTCTGCTTATAAAGGGAAACAACCAACCTGCAAGTTTTTGGCACCAGAACAGCGGTCTCCACTTGGGTAATACACAGCGAGGCAAACAAAGATCATAATAAGATCAGTCCTGTCTGCAACAATTTTACAAGCAAAATCAAAATGAAAAAATTTGATAAAAAAAGTGATAAACCTACAGATATAAGGTGAAAAAAACCCATTCCATGTGCACCTTTAGCAATAATTGAATTACCTCACTTCATGCATAGGTGGCCTTCATCTACATGTGATGTAGGACTAGCACTCACCTTACAATTTAAAACCCCTAAGCTTGCCTTTCAAAGCAATTGCTGGTTCATGACTCTCCTAAAGTGAACCACAACAAAAATATTACCTAAATATATGAATTTAGACATCTTTGCTATATCTTTATAACCTATTAGCTCCATAAAAATTGCATAATAATACACATTAACGAGTGATGCACTAAGCCACTAGCATTCTAATTATTTTTTTGTTTCTGCATCAGTCCCAGTTTTCCCAGCAGATGCTGGATTATCTGACATTCCAGAATTACCACCAATAAAGCAATGTATAATATTTTGAAAGCAGTAAAGACCTGGTAGTTCACATGGCTATATGAACCTTTTTTCTTTCAATGATAAGGGAGGCTAAAGCCACCCAAATTTTATTAAGCAGAGAAAGAATGCATAATTTACATTACGTGATCAGCTCAAAAGATGAGCTGAATACAGAAGAAATTAATGGAATCCTTTCTTCACAAATTCGGAACACCCAACCAAAATAACATCTCTGTTTGCTAAGCAAGAGGAGGATAATTTATGAACTAAAAATGAAAGAAGACTAAAGGGTAATTCTTCCTGTGGTGCAAACGAAAAACTAAAATTGGGAAAAAGAAAACAAAATTTTACAACAGAGGCTGCAGTGATGATAACAGGAATGATGAATGATACGATAATGAGACAATGTTCTCAAAGAGGAACTAGGTCAATCCATATGCTCGTTTGGCTGATTCCAGCGTACTGGAAAGTAGCATGGCAATTGTTACAGGTCCTACCCCACCAGGAACAGGGGTTATAGCCTTGACCACTTGCAATGCTTCTTTATAGCAAACATCTCCTGTAAGGTAGTAACCATGCTCACTGCTTGGGTCCTGATGTTAATTCAAGAGGAAACACTATTAAACTAGATATCATTAATGATACTGGTTAAATAAAAAAAAAGATCACTTTTATAGCATTTATGACTTCTCAGTGAGTTTTTAATATATGAAACTCCAACTCTGGTCATTGGATATTTGTTGTTATTAATAATTCAAAGGGAAGAAAACAAAGATAAACTGCAAAATTGCTGAATACCATTCCCATGGAAGAGCCAAGAGAATTTTGTGATCAGGGCCAACAAACTATTCTGAGAAACAGTGAGGAGTCGAAACAATCATTGAGATAGCAAAGAGCAGCTAAGAACACATAAGCAGTTTGAGGATTGCAAGTGATGAAATGGTAGAGAGTGTATAAAGGAGACCATTTGCCAATTGCTCAGTTAATTATGAAGGCCATGAACATTGCACTATGGTTGTAGTTTATATTTACTTGGAGTATTTATAATAAGTAAACTTTGCAGTTATAAGGTCAGTTTCTAAATACAATAAAATGGCCAAACAACAAGTTTTGCCTTAATTGGATGTCCCAAAATCAATTACCATCGTGCCTTTCTTTAGCCAACTTCCACGTACTAGGTTGGCCACTCCTGCAGCTGTGATCACAATGTTGGCTTCACGGCCAAAGCTGAGACTAACAGCCGAAGCCAGAGTCGGTGGTCGAGTATGAACAGGGGGAACAGAACAACGGCCGAGGTGGGTCGATAGCTGATGAGGGCAGAACCGAAGGCGGAGCGGGCCGATCAAATCGATGATGCCTTGGGCCTCTGATTAATTCATACTCCCAGTCCAAGCAAAATTTTTTCAGACATCTCACGTCTTCGACTAACACAAAATTACCCTCAACAATCTAAGTTGTGGCCGCAACTGATTTATCTGACCCACAGCCACAATTAAGTTCAATACCCATCATAAATTCATGGATCGTCTATATGACGTTCTTTTAAAAGCTTTCTCTATCCTGATTAGAAAGAGGAAGCCCTATCCCGATGAGAAAGAGGAAGGAGCATTTACATTAAATGAATGGCAAAACATATGCAAGTTCTGTGGTAAAAAGGTGAGGACAAAAAAAACAGCATTGGGATCAGTTTAAAACTCCCAGCATATTTCTACTCTTCCTATTGGACTTCGGAGCCTCCGTTGCCGGCTTCGGCCATGCATGGGGGCGCGTGGGGAAGCTTCAGCCGCGTGGGAGGTGCTTGCTGCATGTGTGAAACGCACGAGCTTTGGTGCCGCGGACGACTTGGACCGTGCGGGAGCGCTTGAACTTCGGCCATGTTGGAAATCACGCAGAGGCAGTCTCACGGTTGCCAGCGCCGGCTTCGATCGCGTCTTCGGACCACAAGAAGACTTCAGGCCGTTGATCCGGCGGCTTCGGCCACACACGAAAGTGCGCAAGGAAGTCCGGGGAGGCTTCGGAGCCTTTGATCTAGGCTTCAACGTAGGCAGACCTCGGCACGCGCGGAAGGCTCCAGGGAGGCTTCGGGCCCTCCCCTTCTCTTTTTCGTCCTTGGCGGCCGAGCTTTTGTTAGGGTTCCTGTCAAAACCACCTACGTCTTAAAAGTTTTGGCTTTGCGATCCAGAGGCTGTATATTATCCGGGGAAAGTAACCGTGGCTGCAGCTTTCGCAAGAGAGCCTTGGACAAAAAACCGTCCAGGCATCCATGAGAAATGGTCAGTGACAACCAGCAATCCAACAAAGATGATGTTATAATGCAATATATGTTCGTCGCTTTTGAGCTCAAACCTTGGGAGTGCATGAGATGTTTTCCTTTCCAGTTTTCTCATGAAACCAAATGCACGAAATTGTCAGTCATCTCTCGACCGCCCTCATTAGGATTTAGGGGATGGACGATTCCAAGTAACATTCAACTTGTCATGTCCAATCGAGAGGGAGTGCACGTGGTGGCCTTCTTTTCACCCCCTCTTCTCCCTGTCACTTGTGACAGCATGGGACGAGAGGGGAAAAGTGCGCGTGCCAAGCTCAGCAAATCCCAAGCATCTGTACGCTGGACAGTACAGTTTCAAATTAAAAAAATATATGGGAGACGCGCGCGGAGCCTACCACCGCACATGATATTTGGCTCAGCCCGAGATCGAAGGCTCGGCGCATAGATAGCCGCACGCAGACGATCTCGGCACCGTCTGAAGCAGGGCATGTGCAAAAAATTTCGGAATTGTTCTGGTCTTTAAGACCAATCAAAATTTTTTTTCGATCAAAGATTGTTGATCTTTATGGTGCCTTGGACAGTGATGTCTTGAACATCTTTTTTATAATAAAACTAGTTCTTTTAAATAAAAATAAATTTGTACATAGCATTCTTTCATGCATGTTTGAACCATGAAACATGCGCACCCCACTGCGGACGTCATGGCTTTTTTTGTTCTGATCTTTCCTGCTGATTGGGATCTCCTTCTTTATTGAGAGCTCCCCAATTTTGAGACCGATGAGGATGATCCGAAAGGGGGGGGGGGGACGTTAGCCGACATCAATCGGTCTATGAATTATTGGACCATCTGGCTGATTTGAAGGTGGATGGCCGGATCTCGTCGGAGTCAAGCGGTGTGGTGAAGCTCCTCTCATTGAATACTTACTCCTTTCCATAAATGAGCCCAGTCCTTCCTCTAGCACCAATTTGTTGCAGATAAAATCCATCCTAAGTCGAAAATACTGAAACAACGAAATATCCGATAGATCGACGGCAGCTAGACCTACAAGAAATGTCTCTATCGGAATTGGTTCCAGCGCAAACTCTCCGACGTTCAAGTTAGATTTCCCACAACAGGAGGAAAGAGCGTGCATTTTTATGAGGGAGAGGAGGTGTACTTTTTAGGATCCTTTATCATTTTTTGTAAGTGAATTTGGAGCCTTAGGAAGGTGAAAGGCCATAAAAAATCTTTTTGTCCCTCATGATGCTTCTTGAGAATCACGTCCGACACTTTGGTTGTCCAAAGGTTGGAGAATAGTGCCGTCTCATACCAAATGAGAGCCGCTTTCATTAATTATTTGGATTGATAACCAAGAGATGAGAATGGGACTTGCTTTATTTTATCCATGACTATTGTCCTTTTTAAATGGGATGACGTGATAGTACTATTATGAGGCCTCTTAGGAGCCAACGACCAAAACTAGGGGTTAGAAGTCGATATTGGGATTAGTAGCCAGTGCGAAAGGGCCAAGGCCATCACAGAGCTCGTAGGTTGAGACAGAGACCAGACGAGCATAGAGGGTGTGGGCACCCACGGGAAGAAGCCGAGCACCCTAGAATATTTTGATATAGTCATTGACGTGATATATGATTAGAAGTAAGGATTGACCAAAGATGCAAAAAAAAAAATTTGAACTGCGGTATTCCTTGAATCGGCATCTGAGATTTGGCGGTCCAACTTCGACCTCGGTTATGCTCGTCTTCGGCACAGTTGGGGTATTACCCTTAACAATTTTGATATTATCTCGGTCTCTTGTTTTCTTAGGTATTTTTTTGAAACATCTAGTCGATGAGCTTCCAGAACAGTCGCCAATGAAATTGAAACAATATTCAGGATATATTACATTAGACGGAGCAAAGACGCCGACTTCCTATTACCCCCTCCCCCGCGCAAACCCAACACTTTTGATAATACCCTTCATCACTCCTTTTCTTGAAACAAGAAAAATTAACAAGGCAATGCATCATAGACTAAGTGAAGAACCAAGCAAAACTACAACCACAATCCTTAGTCACTCCATGCTAGAGTGGAAGAAGGTACCCAAGAAAGTGGGAGCAGATCTGGTTGCAGCTGCACGGAAGATCTCTCAAATAAATATAAAATAAGAAGTTCTGATTAAGTGAGAACAGAAGCGAGGTTCCTTAGAGATTCCAAATCAGGCGTGGCATCTTCAATAGAAGTTTCATGCTACTAAACTACAATCCATTATAGTTCTACAACAAGTGCTCGGAGCCTCGGACCCCTTTAAAATTTTGATGCAAGTATATATGAAATTTGACATTAGATACAGTAAAGGAGAATAATAACTTTAAACAAAATGCATTTGTGGGAAGTTTTAGCTTGAAGGAAATCCCTTCAAAAATGTCATGCGCTTAAAGTAGTGATATACCAAACAATGCATATTAACTTTATCCAAATTCCATTACAAGTGAGTGAGGACAGAAATGGTTGCTCGAAAAAAGTTACTGTCAACATTAGCTACTCAAAAACGAGAATATGGTCATGCCACAGATATTATCTAATCAAAGCGATAATCACTAATGGTAATCTTTTTGATGATAATCACTAATGACAATCACATATACCAACCAAGAATTAGAACATTTAGTCCAGGTACAATCGAAGCCAATTCTCCCAAGGTGGATGACCGACACGTGTTTGTGTTTATGCCGCATCCAATCATCAGAAGGCTTGGAACAGAAAGGGAAGTGCCATTACCCTGTGTTTGAGACAGTGGAGGGGTGGAGTTGGGAGGGTTCCAGATGTCAGGGAGATTCGGGCCCAGGATATAGCTGCTCTTCCTCTCCTTCTTTGGTGGGTCATCGTAGTGGTGGTGCTGGGAGAAGAGGGAACCGAGAGACTTGAGTGCTCAAAAAAGCCGTCTCTTTGCGGCCAGCTCCGTCTTTATCCTGGATACCGGGGCTCTCATTGCAATCCCCGCAGCCACGAAGCTCGTTGTATAACATATTGTCCAAAGGGAAAGGGATTATTAGAGGTTTTTTATGCATACTTTCAGTAATATCCGATCCCAACAATCCAACTAATCCCGTTTAACTCTACCCATCTCATCCTGTCTCAGATGATATGAATCATGGTCTATAGCATTTTGGCACTCCCTCCTATAATGACTTTTCCCGTGGTTTTCATATTATGTATATAATTTATAAATCAGAATTTTTTTTTTTTTTTTCCTTTTGAGTAGAGACATCCACCACCTCGGTAAGAATGCTGGACATTTCCCAACTATATAGGAAAGCAGACTTGCTGACTACTAAGCATTTGTTCCAGCTTACAATGAAGGTTTTATACATGTTCATCTTTGATGGACCACATTGCTCTTTTTACCATTGTATGATGATGATAACAAAATATGAAGATAGTAAGCTAGTTCGACTAGAAGGTATGTTCAGAATTCAAAATGTAACGAAACATAAACATCTGGCTTTATATTGGTAAAATCTTTTTCAGAAAAAAAAACTTTGAAATAATCTATTTAAGAAAATTCTATGTTCATTAGTATGGAAAGAGCATATTAACAGGCATGAGCACAAATTCTCTGTCTTCTTCATTGATGGGTCTTGTAAATTTTAACATATATTTTAAAAAAAAATCCAAGAGAAACCAATTTGAGCATATCTTTCATGCAATTAGACTTCTGTATTTGTTTTCCACTTTGGCTATGGCAATTTTCAACAATCTGTACCTACAAAAGTTGATGCAGCTTCGTTCCATCAGATCTGACTATTCCCCACTTCACGCTAATTGAATGAATAATACTACGTAGAAAGTTTCTTTCTTGCTCCTATGCTCAACACTATCACACCCAATAATTCGATGCTAAGTAAGAAAAATTGATCTTAAAAAATCCAGATGGTTTAATCATGAAAAATTTTTTAAATTATTTGAAAATTTTTAATTTTATTATGAACTTCAATTTGATATTGTTGCGGCCAATCCCCTCGTCGCCTGATCGCCGGAAACGAGCGCCTGCAAAAGAAGTCCGCACTGACCGGAGGTGTCTCCGGCGGGGACCCTCCGACTGTCAAGTCAGAGAGGAGACTAGGCAACAATAGAAAAGAATCAAGGAGCTCAACAAGGGAGAGAGAGAGAGAGTACACGCTCAAGGATTTCGAAAAGCTCCCTTCAGCACTGTTGCCTTCCCCATTTTATAGTAGGGCGCGGCATGGCGCCGTCATTAATGGCGCCGACAATAGGAGAGTTGTCAAATCACCGAAGACTGTCAAATCGCCGTGGGACTATCAAATCACTAGGATTGACCCATGCCTTAGATGGGACAACGCCCCAGGGCGGCTAAGCCGCACGCTGCTGTCAGGGCAGACAACCTCTAGCAGTTGTACGGCGTTTGAAGGAGTCGGCCGACTGTATGTCGGTGCCTGGTTGAGAAATATCGGGCGAACACCCAGGGACCCTCCGATGGTCAGTCGGGCGGACACCTAGGGACCCTCCGATGGTCAGTCGGGCGCCTTACAAGAGTCGGATATCGGACTCTACAGTTCGGCCAGTCGAGAGCGGAGAGGATCTGCCCGACTAACGTATACTCGATCGGTCGGTGTCGGCAGTCGTCGGTCGGCAGAGTCGGGCGCTGGTCAGGCGGGTCCGACGGTGAGTCGGCATGAGAGGACCGGTCGGTATATCCCAACAGTTGCCCCCCTCCACTCCTGAGTCGGATGGCGTGCTGGACAGCGTCCTTGCGCAGGCGGCATCGTCAGGCGAGAGGAGTGGATATCCATCGTATTAAATTCTCACTCTGACGACCGTATCATTGGTTGGTCCGGTGTCAGGCGTCTTGCGGGTGTCAGACGCCTCGCCCCATCAGGGTCGGACGTCCCATCCCATCGGTGTCGGACGTCTCGTCCCATCGACGTCAGACGTCCCATCCCATCGGGAATGGGAACCGTCGTTCCCGCCGTCTCTTCAGGGATGCGAAACACCACGGCCTTTCTGCCGCATGGCAGGTGGCCATTGGGCCGGATCCGTTCGAGCAGATGGGGGTGACGTGGCTCGATCTGAGGATGGGTGCGTCGAACCGTCGGGTCGAAGGAGGGCCCAGATGTCGCCACATGCCGCGATCTGGGAGATCCTCGTTGGTCGTGCTTCCATCTCGGCCATCGGGGGGCGCTATATATACAGGGTCACCTGCATCCGGATTTTCATTTTCTCCATTCGCTGTCGAAACTCTACCCGCGCGGTCCCCTGCCCTCGGTAATTGTCTCCGTTTTTCCCCTTCTTAGGAGTCTTTCGTTTCCTCTAGGAGCCTTCACCGTTGCCCGTCTCCTTCCTTCCTTCCTCACGGTTCTCTTCCCCCCTTCTTCTTATTTTCTATCTTCTGTCCTGGTTCATGGCTAGAATATCTCCAAGAGGAGGTCGGTCGGAGAACCCGACTGACGATCCTCGATTGACCCCGGAGGTGGAGGTCTCTTCACTTTCGGGGCCGAACGTCGATCGGCTCCGGGAGCAGTATTGCATCCCGGAGTAATTTCGGCTGTTCGCCCTGGAGCCAACGGTCGGGTCAACGACCCGCCTGAGGGCCAAGTGGCCTTTTACGTCGAGGACCTCCGAGCCGGTCTTCGCTTTTCGGTCCCGGAGTTCGTCCGGAATGTGTTGGATTATTACGGGCTATGTCCGACGCAACTTGCATCGAACTCAGTTCGGCTAATAGTCAGCTTTGCCCTGTTGTGTCGGCTTTTGCCGACCATCCCTCGGATTTCACTCTTCCGAGCCTTTTTTATTCTCCGACCCCACCCTAAAGTCCGAGGGTGGTGGTACTTCAATCCTCGGAAGGGACTCTCCTTCATCACCGATCTTCCATCGTCGATTCATGAATGGAAGAACCAGTTCTTCTTCGTCTCTTCTTCTATTCCTTAGGGGTTTCCTACTCGTTGGGGGACTCCCGAACTCAACCGAACGAGAACAGTCAGGTGGAGGCCGAGGATCGGGAAGACTTTCACCGTCTGAAAGATATCTCGGTGCCGAAGCAGAGGGAGCTCATCACCGAGCAGGCCCTGTACGACGTCGGTCTCAGCCCGATCCCTCGCTTAGGTTCGTTTCTCTTCTCCTTTTCTCTTTCTCCTTTCCTTTCATTTTTTGGTGCTGATCATCTGTCACTGTTTGTAGATATGCCATTGAGGGCGAGATTGACGACGACCGACGTCCGGCAATACGCTGCGCGAAAAAGGTCGGTGCAAGGGGCCGAACCATCGCGGCCTCCCAAGAGGCCTCAGGTGGCTCCGTCGAGCGAGCCGGCTGCGGCGGAGGCGGAGCCTGTCATTGCGCTGTCGGCACCGACGGTGCCTGTCGAAGTCCCGTCTGAGGGACCATCGGTCGAGGGAGCGACCTCGCCCAAGGGACGGGCGGTCAAGGAATCGATCGAGGACGTGCCGGCTGCTCAATCGGCAGAAGAGGTTCGGGAAGAGGCGCGCGAGCCCGAGCAACCCGCGTCTGCTGCTGCCGCGCCTTCGGGAGAGACCCGGTCGGGCTCAAGCATGCCATCCTTCTCTGACATCAGGGCCTGGATATCCGCCCGAGGGAAGGCCCCGATGGCGTCCGACGATGATAGAAGGTCGGCCGGTGGTGGGGCGTCGACCGACTCCCCACTTCCCAAAGGAGCATCGGCCCTGGCCAACCATGACTTGGCCAGGAGGCTATGCCAGGCGCTCATCCTCCCGGCCGACGTTGAGGCCATGAAGAATCAGCGTGTGTCCGACATGCTGTCCTCATTCTATCCGACTATGATTCGGGTAAGTCTTCTTTCTTTTTGTTCTCATCATCATTTTTTATAGGTTCGGTCTTCTGACGGTCGGCTTCGTTTTGTGCAGCTAATTTATAACATATCCGAGCTGGAAGCCGGATATCGAAGATTCGGCGATATGCGCACGGCATGGAAGGACAAGGCTGCGGCCGTCGAAGCCGATAAGGTCATACTGGTCGACCAATTGCAGCAGTCGGTCGACCGGGAGGCCCGACTTGAGGGAGAGATCCCTCGTCTTACCGAGGAGGTCTCCCGACTCACAGGCGCCCTGGCCGCTTCAGGGATCGAGATGCAGTCGGTTCGGGAAGACGCTAAGCGGAAATCCCACACCGTCCGTCGGCTGCATCATGAGAGGGACGGCTTCGCCAAGGAGCTCAAGTCCGAACGCGAGCAGCTCCGAGCAAGCCTCGGGAACCTCGCTAAGGCTGAAGAAAGTCTATCCATCGCTCAGACCGACGCAGACATCGCAAGGGTGGAAGCGGAGTCAGCGAAGGAAGCTATGGGTCGGGCTATGGAAGACTTCCGCGACTTCGAAGAGTACCGGGAGGAACTTCTGGAGAGCGGCTTCCTCTCGTACCAAGTGGGGTACGAGGACGCTTGGAAAGCCGTCCAGAGCTTATATCCGGAGCTCGACCTCGGCAGCATCATTCTGTCAGAGCCGGAGGCCCCAGCTGCGGAGGGGATGGCTGACCCATCGTCGGGAGGTTGCACCACCATAGCAGAAGCCAAAGCAGACACGGACCAAGCCACCGAAGGTCAAGCGGCTCTGACTCCCGAAGCGGCACCGACCAACGAAGCCCGAGTGGATTCGCCGACCGCCCCCAATCTTCGCCCGATGGAGGAAGCCGATTCTGAGGACTAGTCGGTCTTTTGTTTTTACTTTTATTCAGCATACTTGTAATCAGGCTTCGGCCTAATTTTGTAAACTTAGCCCGAACTTTAATGAAAGCAAAAGCCTTTTTAACTTTGACTTTCTTCCTTTGTATATTTTTTTTTGAGGTGTGTCTTGTGTGATTCGTCGAAGTACTTTTTGAATGCGTAAGTCGTAGGCCCAGTGCACCAGTTAGGACGTTCGGTAGGACTTAGATAATGATCCGAGGTAGTCGGTAACGCGCGCCGCGGCAAAGGCAGAGCGTATTCCGACTTTGAATCAGCCTCCCGATTGTCGTGTAACCTGACGGTCGGGGTTTAAGTCGAATGCCTATCGCTCGGGCGTGAGTCGAGCATGTTCATCGAGTCGAAGGCCGACCGACTTCTGGGCATAACTCGATGGCCGGATCATTCCATAGGACCTGATAGTCAAATGTCATCCGATGCATTCAGTCGAATGGCATCCGACGCGTTTAGTCGGAGAAATGATGACAAGTCAAGTTCCCATTACCCTGACCTGGGTTGGGTTTATACGTCGCGCCGCATGCGATAAACGGTGGCAAGCCGAATATCCTTCGACCGATCGTGACCTGGTCGGTAAGTTGCCGATGCGATATTGGTCGCGTTGGCACTTTGCCTCTCTTGGCCAGGGCCGAGTCGGCAAGTCAGCCGATCGTTTTGCCCGAGAGTTTTAACTATAGAAGGAGTGTAACTCCCGTTGTCGTGGATATATTGGCCCTTTCAAGCATCCGATGCATCGTCGGCGATCGGGCCGTTGGTCCCCAGTGGAACGTTAGGCTCAAGTCAGGACGTCGGGGCTCGTACTTCTTGGCGAGCGCCGACCCACAGTCGAAGAGTCAAGATTCCAGACTCTGAAGTTTTGAAACTGAATTTGTATTTCGAGTGAGGGGATACAAAGTTCATTGGTAGTACAACTTTAGGTTGTCGGCATTCCAGGTCTGGAGAATAGCGTTCCCTTCTAGAGTCTCCAGTCGGTAAGCTCTCAGTCTGTAGGCGTCCGCCACCTTGTAGGGTCCATCCCAGTCCGGAGCTAACTTCCCTCGGTCTAGAGGCTTCGAGACTTTTGCCTTTCTTAGGACTAGATCCCCAGGCCTGAAAAGCTTCGGTTTGACCTTGGCGTTGTAATATCGGACTACTTTCTGTCAGTATGAAGCCATACGGAGTTGAGCCTCGCTCCGAAGTTCGGGGAGGAGGTCTAGGTCGGCCCTCCGACACTCAGAGTTGTCCGGCTCTTGATACTGCTCGACTCTAGTCGATGGTAGTCCGATCTCGAGTGGTATCATCGCCTCTGTCCCATAGGCCAAGCTGAAAGATAATTTTTCGGTCGGGACACGGGGTGTCATTCGATACACCCATAGGACGGAATTCAACTCCTCGACCCAGGGCCTTTGGCTTCATTCAGTCGGATTTTAAGTCCATGCAGAATGGTCCGGTTGGTCACCTCGACTTCACCGTTGGACTGTGGGTGTCCGACCGATGTTAGTCGGTGCGTGATATGAAACCTTGCACAGAAGTCTCTGAAGTCCTGGTTGTCGAATTATCATCCATTGTCAGTGATAATAGTGTGCGACAATCCGAAACTGAAGATGATGGACTTCTGGACGAAGTCCTCCATCTTCCATTCAGTGATTTACGTCAGAGGCTCAACTTTCGCCCACTTAGTGAAGTAGTCGATGGCGATGACTATGAACTTCCTTTGGCTAGATGTCGGGAGGAAGGGGCTGAGTATGTCGATTCCCCACTGGGCGAAGGGCCACGGGGCGGCGATTGGGGTGATTCGGCTGGCTGGTCGGTGCTGTATGTTGGCGTACCTCTGGCATGGCTCACACTTCCGAACCAACTCAGCCGCATCCTTCCTCATGGTAGGCCAGTAGTAACCCTGCCGTAGGACTTTGTAGGCCAAAGATTTGCCCCCTAAGTGGCTTCCGCAGATCCCTTCGTGTACTTCTCTGAGTGCGTAGTCCGCATCGGTCGGTCCCAAGCATCTGAGCAAGGAGAGGGAGAACGACTTTTTGTAGAGTCGGCCATCCATCATCACGTATTGGGAGGCCGACCATCGGAGCCGTTTGGCCTCCGTGGGGTCTTCAGGGCTAGTTTCATCGATCAGGTACTGAACGATCGGATCCATCCAGCTTGACTCGGTCACTAGTTGTAGCACCTCCTCGGTCCCGTCGATGCTTGGCTGCTTAAGATTCTCCACGAACGTCCGACCCAAGGCGTCATAAGCTGAAGTCCCAAGCCTAGAGAGTGCATCGGCCCGAGCGTTCTCCGACCTAGGGATGTGGGAGATCTCGAAATATTCGAAGCGTGCCACGAGATCTTTCGCCTTCCGGAGATACTTTGCCATAGTCGGGTCTCGTGCCTCGAATTCGTCCTTGACCTGCCCCACAACCAGCTGGGAGTCGGAGAAGACTCGGAGGCTGTCGATCTTAAGCTCTTTCATCATTTTCAGGCCAGCGAGGAGCGCCTCGTACTCGGCTTGATTGTTGGAGGTTTTAAAGTCGAATCGAAGGACGTACTCAGTGACTACCCCCTCCGAGTTGGTGAGCAGGAACCCGACCCCGCTCCCACGAGCATTGGAAGCTCCATCGATGTGCAGCACACATGTAGACCTGGGGTCAGGCTCCGAGATAGCAACTTCTCCGAAGCTCTCGTCTTTCGATCCTTGGTCTGCTGTTGGGCATTCTGCGATAAAGTCGGCCAGGACCTGGGCCTTCAAGGCAGGTCGCGGTCGGTACTGAATGTCGAACTCACTGAGCCTCATTGCCCATTTCGCCAGTCATTTCGATGTGTTGGGGCGGCGCAATATCGCCCTCAGGGGTTAGTCGGTGAGGACCACAATGGCGTGCGCTTAAAAATACGGACAGAGTCATTGCGCAGACACAATCAGGGCGAATATTATCTTCTCCATCTTTGAATACCGAGCTTCAGCACCGTGGAGCACTTTGCTGGTGTAGTATATAGGTTGGTGGATTCGGTTCTCATTTTCTCAGACGAGCATCGAGCTAACCGCCTCAGGGGAAGTGGCCAAATAGAGGTACAATGTCTCTCCGACTTTCGGCTTTACAAGCAGCGATGGAGAGGCCAGGTACCTCTTCAGGTCCTCAAAGGCTCGTCGGCACTCATCCGACCAGGAGAAGTCCTTCACCTGTCTCAAAGTTTTGAAGAACGGGAGGCATCTTTCAGCCGACCGAGAGATGAATCGGCTGAGTGCGATGATCCTTTCGTTGAGTTGCTGCACCTCTCTTTTGTTGATCGGATGTTGCATATCGACGATTGCTTTGATCTTCTCGGGATTGGCCTCGATTCCTCGTTGCGAAATGAGGAACCCGAAAAATTTTCCTGAAGTCACTCCGAAGGTGCATTTAGTTGGATTTAGCTTCATCCGATGTCGTCGTAGAGTGCGGAAGGTTTCCTCGAGATCTTGCACGTGATCTAGAATTTATGCACTCTTTACCAGCATGTCGTCCACGTACACCTCCATATTGCACCCGATTTGGTCTTTAAAGATCTTATTGACAAGTCGTTGGTAGGTAGCCCCGGCGTTCTTCAGACCGAAGGGCATTACTCTGTAGCAGTAAAGGCCCTTGGCGATCACGAAAGCCGTGTGCTCTTCGTCTTTTGACGTCATCTGGATCTGGTTGTACCCGATAAAGGCATCCATGAAGCTGAGCAGTCGGTAGCCGGACGTCGCATCTACCAGCTGGTCAATTTTCGAGAGTGGAAAGCTGTCCTTCGGACAGGCTCGATTCAAGTCGGTGTAGTCGATGCAGATCCTCCACTTTCCGTTGGCCTTGTTCACCATGACCATATTGGCGAGCCAATCGGGATACGTGGTCTCTCTGATGAAGCCTGCCTCGAGTAGCTTGTCCACTTCTTCGTCGATGGCCTTCTGCCATTCAGAAGCAAAAGACCGCTTCTTCTGCCTCACCGGCCTCATTGCTGGGTCGATGTTGAGTCGGTGAGTCATCATCTCCGGAGGGATGCCCGACATATCCGCTGTCGATCAAGCAAATACGTCGGCATTGGTCTTCAGCAGCTTCACTAGCTGTCGTCGCCCGGGGTCGGGTAATTGAGACCCGACCCATACCATTCGTTCGGGATTCTCTGATATCAAGATGGGGACAAGCTATTCGGCCGGCTCACCCCGTTCTTCCACTTTTCGTTGGTCCAACTTGTCGACCGTTAGGGAGCCCCTCAATTCATCGCTTCGAGCGGAGATCTGAAAGCATCGCCGAGCGAGCTGTTGATCCCCGCGCATCTCTCCGACTCTATTTTCAGTCGGGAACCGAACCAGCAGATGATACGTCGAGACTATTGCCCTGAGGGCATTTAGTCTGGGCCTTCCAAGTATGGCGTTGTAGGCCGAAGACACTTGGACAACCGCAAAGGTTAGGTGGACTGTGCTTTGCCGTGGTTCGGTTCCAGCCGTCACGGGTAAAGTAATTTCCCCTTCCACAGTGATGGCATCCCCAGCGAAGCCTATCAGGGGTGCAGAGACTCTCCTGAGCCGGTCAGCCGACAGTCGCATCCGGAAGAAGGTCGAGTAAAACAAAACATTCGTCGAACTTTCATTATCTACAAAAATTTTTCTTACATCATAATTTGCTATCGTTGTCGAGACAACAACAGCGTCGTCATGGGGGGTTTGGATGCCCCGAACATCTTCATCTGTAAAAGTAATTACATTGCCTTCGCGCAGCTTCTTCGTCGGCTCTCCTCCAGCAGTCGTCCCCGGATCTAGTCGTTTGGAGATCATGTTGATGACCCCGGCCGTAGGCTGGTTAGTCGTTGCTTCTTCAGTCGGTTGGGGTCGTCGGTCGGCGATGGGTCGAGTCGGCGGGTCCTTCCAAAATTTGCCGAGATACCCTCGGCGTATGAGGGCCTCGATCTCATCTTTGAGTTGGATGCACTGCTCGGTGTTGTGGCTATGGCCCCGATGGAATCGGCAGTACTTTCGTCGGTCGAGGCCCTTTGCCTTCAAAGGTGGAGGCCGTCGTAGATATTCCTTCCCTTCGATCTCCATCAAAATCTGCGTACGAGGAGCAGAGAGAGGAGTATAGGAGTCATACCTGGGGCGTGTCGGCCTCGGACTCCGCTATTGAGGTGACCTCTGGTTCCGTCGCTAGGGTGAGACCTGTTTGTCGGTCGGGGGCCTGCTAGGCTCGGTAGGGTCCCGACCCTTCCTTCGCTTCTCCTTCGGGCCCTTGGCCTCGGTCTGGCACCGATCAGAAGCTCCTTCATCCACGCGCATGTACTTGTACGCGCGCTCCAGCAGCTCGACGTACGTCCGGGGGAGGGTTTTGTCCAAAGAGTAGGTAAATCGGGACCCCCTTAACCCCCTCTTCATGGCTGAGATGGCCATGTCTTCATTGAGGTCCCGGACCTCGAGCGTGGCCGCGTTGAATCGCATCTTGAAATGTCGGAGCATCTCATTTTCTCTCTGTTTAAGGGAAAAAAGGCTATCCAAAGTTCGTGACGGCTTTCGGCTGGTGCTAAAGTGAGCCACAAAAGAATGCTCAAGCTGTCCAAAGGAGTGAACACTTCCTGGGCGAAGGTCGGAGTACCAGGCCCTGGCCGCTTTGCGGAGTGTGGCGGAGAAGCCGATGCAAAGGAGGGCATCGGTCGCCCCTTGGATCATCATGAGAGCCTTGTAGCTCTCTAGGTGGTCAAGTGGGTCGGTGGAGCCGTCATAAGGCTCCACATGGGGCATCTTGAACCGACTAGGAATCGGCTCGTCGAGGATAAGTCGGGAGAGAGGTTGGGCGGTCTGGAAGTCAACGTCGTTCGAGGACTTCTGTCCGTCCACCTGCAGCTGGGCAAGCCGACGGTCGATTTCTTCGAACCTGCGTTCGTAGTCGTCGGCCCGTCGGTGCTGAGGGACCCCGGGAGTGGAGTCTCTCGATGACTCTGAGAGGGAGGCGGATGGCATTCGCGGCCGCTTCTCCTTCCTTACCCGTTCCAGCCGGAAAGGAGTCGGTCGTCTAGACCGATGGGTATCAAGCCGCGGCCGCCTCTCCTCCTCTCGATGGGAGTGATGTAACAGTGGCTCTTGAGGAGGAGACGGAGACCGACGCGGGCGCCGGCGGCTGCTCCTGGAGGGCATCGGGTGTGCCGTCGGTTGCTCCGTCGATGAGTGCGGCAACCGGATTGGTTGCTGTTGGAGGCTCTTGACCGCGTCCGTCAGCACGGTCATCTGCCGCACAATCACCGCGATCTGCGCCTCCGTGGTCACCACAGGACGCGGAGAGCTAGGTTCCACCATGAAGGGTGGAGGAGATGCCTCTTCCCGACGGGAAGAGTGCCTCGCGATCCAGTGATCCTCGACCGCTGAGCTCTGGTTCTTGTCATCTCGAAAGAACATCTCGAGTTCTGTGGGGGTCGCAATCCCTGTTCCTTAGCCGCCCCCCCTTCCTGGCGTGCCAAACCTGTTGCGGCCAATCCCCTCGTCGCCTGGTCGCCGGAAACGAGCGCCTGCAAAAGAAGTCTGCACTGACCGGAGGTGTCTCCGGCGAGGACCCTCCGACGGTCAAGTCAGAGAGGAGACTAGGCAACAGTAGAAAAGAATCAAGGAGCTCAGTGAGGGAGAGAGAGAGTACACGCTCAAGGATTTCGAAAAGCCCCCTTCAGCACTGTTGCCTTCTCCGTTTTATAGTAGGGCGCGGCATGGCGCCGTCATTAATGGCGCCGACAATAGGAGAGTTGTCAAATTATCGAGGACTGTCAAATTATCGTGGGGCTGTCAAATCACTAGGGTTGACCCATGCCTTAGGTGGGACAACGCTCCAAGGCGGCTAAGCCGCACGCTGCTGTCAGGGCGGACAACCTCTAGCAGTTGTACGGCGTTTGAAGGAGTCGGCCGACTGTATATCGGTGCCTGGTTGAGGAATGTCGGGCGAACACCCAGGGACCCTTCGATGGTCAGTCGGACGGACACCTAGGGACTCTCCGATGGTCAGTCGGGCGCCTTACAAGAGTCGGATATCGGGCTCTACAGTTCGGTCAGTCGAGAGCGGAGAGGATCTGTCCGACCGACGTATACTCGGTCGATCGGTGTCGGCAGTCGTCGATCGACAGAGTCGGACATTGGTCAGACGGACCCGATAGTGAGTCGGTGTGAGAGGACCGATCGATATATCCGAACAGATATAATTAAATCATCAAACTATAAAAGTTCAATTTGGACTCTGGATTCTATCCGGCTTCCGTTACTGAGTTATACGGCAGAAAGGGCTGATATGGATAAATCAGTTCACGGCGAAATTGAAAATCTCCAGCTTCCCAATGTTCTCTCCCCCTCCTCCCCCTCTTCTCCTCCTCAACGTTAACGCCACCCTCCTCCTCCCCCAGTCTGTTCACTGCCAAAGCCGCCGCCCTCCGCTACTAGCATCAGAAGAACCCCAACCACCGGCCCCTCCCTCCTTTCCTAATCTTCAAATTCTCCACTCTCTTCCTGCTCTCCTCCGCCACCATCCATGAGGGAGCGCGAGATCATCTCCTCATCATCGGAGAGCGAGGTGGCGGAGGAAGAAGTGAGGGTGACCGAGGAACCCCGCCTACGTGAGAAATGGCGAGAGGCATCGCTAGCTTCGGTGGGCAAAAGAGGTTGCTGACGAAGTTAGCTGTCGATGCGGGAGACGACGAGGGAGGCCAAGTGGGAGAAAAGCATCGGCGACAGATCCTGCATCGGAGGTAGATGATGGGCAATGAGTCGTCCCCCATCAATTGCGGTGAAGGGAGGATGAGAAGCCTCACGGACGAGGATTGGGACAAGCTCATGGGCTCCATCGAGCTTGGCTTTGGGTTCAATGAAGAAGATGAAGGTCACAATCTTTGCGACATGCTGCCAGCTCTCAGACCTCTACTTCGTTGTCAACCGCTAGCTTTCCAACCCCAACCTTCAGTCCTCGCCAAGCCTAGCGTCCACTCCCACTGCCACCTCCTTGGCGTCGATGGTCTACTGCAGCCCGAGCCCGAGCAGCCCCCTTGAGCCCCACCAACACTCGCACTCTTCCCCCAGCGAGGCCTGGAAGATCTGCAATCCAGGTATTATATATTAATCCTTTCCTTCTTCACCAAATGTTTATCAACTATTAGTTTCTCGTCTCGAGTATGTGTCTCATTATTTTGGTGCAATGGAACAAACAAGAGACAGTCCTCAGCATGTGAAGACGAGGCTGAGGCACAGGCACAGGTCGTGGCTTGTTCCGTAAGACAATGCAGCTAAGCTTCCAAATGAATACCACTTGCTCTTTCGGAGTGGAGGAAGGAGGAGAAAGGAGAGGGAGGGCCATTTTGTTTGATCTTATAACCGGAACATTCTTTCTTTTGGAGGAAGAGGGAGGGGAGCGGGAGTGGGAGGGGGAGCAGAGGAGGTGGGCGACGGAGCAGAGGAAAGAGGGGAGGGGGTGGTGGTGGAGGAGATGGCGGAGGAGAGCAGGGAGAGAGTGGAGAGTTTGGAGAGGAGGAAAGAAGGGAGGGGGCAGTGGTTGGGGTTCTTCCGATGCCGGAAGCGAAGGTCAGTGGCTTTGGCGGAGAAGAAACTGGGGGAGGAGTGTGGTGGCAACGTTGAGGAGGAGAGGAGGGGGAGGACAGAGAATATCGGAAAGCCGGAGATTTTCAATTTTCTTTCCAAGCTAATTTATCCATGTCAGCCTCTTCTGCTATATTATCTCATGTGACTATTCCATAACGGGAGCTAGATAAAATTCATAACCAAGATCCAAGATCTGAATTAAATTTTTTTAATAGTTTGATGATTTGATTGCATCAAATTAAAGTTTGAAATGAAATTAAAAATCTCTAATTAGTTCAAAAAAAAAATTATGATTAAATTAATCCAAATTAAAAGGAACATGCAAGTAACAAATTAACAATTTTATTGAGCTGCAACATATAGCATAAATTTAACTTTAAGATAAATTAATAATTCTATCTTTTGCTCCATGGAATTCAACTTTAGGATAAGATGCCTTTGGATATTCAAGTGAACGATAACTGTAATATGTTAAACTGTATCTGAATTATAGGTGTGCTAGAAGGTTTGGTTATTTAGAGTTTTGGGACAGCACGAGAGAGTGATAAACTAAGAATTAACCTTATAATCGGGATGTTTAGAGTGCAATTTGTCATTAATCCTATTTCAACTTTCAATATCATGGGATAAGAGTGTTGGAGAATAACTCAATTTCTAGATAATCCTAAAAAATGATGGAATGCTTTTTTGAAAAATAAGTTAGTAGATTACTTGATAGAATTTTACATAAGTTTGAACTCCTAGTTCACTTGATAGCCATATTATCTAACATGGGAAACAAGTCATCTCTACAAATAGAGGTTAAAATAGAGGATGACGTGATAAAAAAAAATAGAGTTCAGTTTGCCACTTTCATTGTTGCATTCCTTTTATATATTTTTTGTTCCCTCAAATTGGTATCAAAGCCCCATTTTTTCCTTTCTCCCAATTCTCAAGAAAGCAACCTGGTGGAGTAAATCGGATGCATCGCCCCACCCGCCCCCCCCCCCTCCTTCTCGCCAATTTTTTGTCTCCATCTACTATGAAAAGCGATGAAGTGGAGGAGAGATCATGGCTGCAAATAATATGATCAACTATTAATTTCTCATATTTGATGGTAAGAACTATGATCTATAGTGCATTCAGATATGATGCTTATTTCAGTTCTAAGATATTTGGGACATCATGGAGAGCGGTTTCACCAACATAGATAATCTCAAAGATTTTGATAACCTTTTCTAAGGACGAAAGGATGCATTGATTAGTGGCCGTAAAAATGACAAGAAGACCCTTTACTTTTTGTACTAAGCAGTAGACCTAGTGGCATAGGAGCGGATCTCAAAAGCCAAGACTGCAAAAGAGGCTTGAATTTGGAGAATACATATAAGGGCGTAGAAAAGATAAAAAGGGTATGCCTTCAAACTCTACATGATGAATTTGAATCTCTGTCGATGAAAGAAATCGAAACTATTATTGAATATTTTAATTGTATTATTGTTATTTTAAATCAACTTCATTTGAATGGAGAGGAAGTTTTTACTAACAAAATTGTTGAAAACATTTTGAGAACTCTTGTTAGCAAATTTGACCATATTATTTCTACAATTGAAGAATCCAAAGATTTGGATTCTTTGACAGTTGAAGATTTGAGTCTCTTACAAGCTCAGGAGCACTGTCTTAATCAAAGAATAGTACATACATCAACATCTTTTATTGAGTAAGCCTCCAAAACCCAATTCATAATTGGTGACAAATCTCAAGTGGGACAAAGAGCAGTAAAATCATGGCATGGACGTGGTGCTAGCTGTGGTGGTGGACGCAGTCGAAGCAGAGGCCAAATTAATACAATTGCTGGCAGTCAAGAAGAAAGTTTAGGGAGAGAAAACTTAAGAGGAAGAAAAAACTGGATGTCATGCCATCGGTTGCCATGACACTGTACTGTAAAGATGATGGGCCCATAGCCCTCACTAAGAAGTCAAGATCTCAGCAGAAGTCCAAGCACGTAGAGTAGCGATATACACAATTACCCCAAGTAGAAATACCAATAGGTGTAGAGAGTAGACTCCACATGGGATGTGGTAGGCCCAAGTCATTTAGCCAGTCAAAGATCGAAGCCCGTCTTCAGAAGATGGGGCTCAAGTATATGACAAATTGGCTTTAATACAAATGAAAGATTGTTAAATGTATGTCCTAGAAGTCAATCTTGGCTGGCACATACTATAATTCTAGGATATGTTTTATACTTGATGGGCAGTATTTATTACCATTCATGTTCTATGTATCCATAAATTATCCTAAAAATTAGCAAAGATAATTTTGTATATTCTCAAATTGTTGAGAATTTCAGATATACATTATTAGTGGTTAATTTCTAAATACTTTCGATCGTAGGATCATCACGGAGGATAGTGATCGATTTCGTTAAGATCGGTGCATGGATCACTTTCCTTTTGGACAGACAAGTCTCGAGTCTGCAGTATGGAGACACTAGGATGAAAGTACAGATGGTTGTTAGAGAATAACTTACACTAAACGTGATCAATATGAGAAATCAATTGGATGTCTATTCACTCATTAGTGATTTTTTCGATATTGTAGTGGTTGTAAGTAATCTTTTGACCTGTGATGTGTTGTCTATTCACAGTGAGGCTACTTATTTTGACTGCATATTTTTTTGATCTTTAGCCATTCAGATTTTTTCTGTATATGTTAACTACAGTAGGTTCAAATTCACTGTTTGAGTAAGATGTATCTAGATAGAATCTATCGATCTTGGTAGAAAAAGAGTAGTCCTATGTGATTCGTGAGACTGAGTTCTGAAAATCTCTGACCAGAGCAAGTGTGAATACTGAAAAAGAGTTTTCATGAAATTCACAAATGAACTCGAGTCGAGCCAATCTGGCATATAACTGATGATAGAATTCGACAATTTTTTTATGACTTTCGTCAAGTCAAAACTCACGATAGAGAGACTGAATCACATGATAACTGTACCTAAGAGTTTATTTTTTTATTCTGCTAGGTTATCACTATATGCTGCTAAACGTTATTGATGGATTGTGAGAATCTAGTATGATTATTTTCGGATCAACGATCCTTGTTAGGATGAGTTGGAACCATTCCAGCCTATCGAAAAGAGTTTCGATGATACTGTGATAGAGATCATAATATGTCTCACTACCAGACAGAATAGAACCTGAAGGGTCACGTATAAAAGAAGCTTGATCCGATCAATGGTTTAGATCATATTCGAATTATCAATTGGATTGATGGTTTAAATATAAAAACTGCTAATTTATAAGTGTTACCGATATAACAACTACTAATTATTAGCAGAGGGACTTAATTGTAGGTATTATAATTTAATTGGGCCTAATTAAATTATGGATCAAGTCTTAATTAATTTAAATCAAATTTAATTTAATTAAACTTAATTTAATTTAAGACTAATTGGGTTTAATAATTCAAGTTAGACTTGAATTTCAATCCTGATTGGATCAGGTTTGACAATCTTTCGAATTTAATTCGAATCGGAATCGAATTAGATTCAGTTTGAATCCAAATTGGATCTAATTGAAATAAGTGCTTAAGCCCAAAGTTACTGGACTTCTCTCTCCTTTTTCATGTCAGAAAGGAGGGGCACGTGAAGGTGGAAGGGGGTGCCAATAGTTGGCACCCTTTCTCTATGGAAGTCTCTCTCATCATGGACTCTACTTTTCTTTGGATTTGATTCAAATTAGGAAGTGGATCAGATCTTTATCTGGAAGGGGGTGGTGGAAATTATTTTTTGTGCGATAAAAATAAAGAGAAGGGGATGGCGTGCGGTATGTGTGTGTGTGATTTCTTTTTTGCTGTCTTTCCCATCTCAACACCTTTCATCCCTCTTTCCAGATAAGAATCAATCAAATTCAATTTTGATTTGAATTAGATCTAATCAGATCCTATCTAGTTAGGGCGTTGGATGGCTTTGTGCGACAAGAATAAAAAAAGAAAAAAAATTGGCATGCGACATATCTGAGCGTAAGGTCCCTTGTCACAACCTCTTCTTCCCAACGCCTCCTTTCTTCAATATCCAACACCCAATTAATTCTCATATCTGATCTGAGATATAGAGAGAGATTAGATAGAGAGAGGAAGAAAAGAAAAAGGGTTCTTCTTCTTCTTCTTGACGTCCAGTTTAGATCCAATCAGATTAGTGTGCTGAGATTACATTGCAGTCCTGTTCTCCAAGATGTTGAAGGAGGGCCCAAATCCAAGCCGAGAAACGAAGCCTGCAAGGATGCTAGCACACCGATAGCTTCGAAGTTCTGATTGGGAACATCTTCATATAAATACTAGTAGATGTCGGACACTTATGCGGCTCAGATGCAAACCTTGGACATCTGCAGGATCTGAAAGCAATCAGGTATAGAGATCGGATCTTCTTGTTCACTATTGTTATTTGTTTTCAGATTTCAGATTATTCTTGTCGTGTTCGTATCAAGATCCAGTGTGTGGTTTTCAGATCCGATCTGATATGTGGTTTAAATTAAAATATTTTAATTTATTTTATTTTCACTGCATACATAAATCTGATTTATGAAAAATTTTAAAAACACACATACGAAATCATTGCACAATCTAACACACTCCTGTTGAAACAGGATTGAAGTTAACAAAAAATTGCTTAGGCAAATAGGTGGAGGTGATTTACTACAAGCAGTTGGTTGGAAGTCTTCGTCACAGCCACCAGACTTAATATAGCCTATGAAGTTGGGTTAGTTAGTAGATTTATGGAGTCACCCACACAAATCCATTTACAAGCAACAAAGAGGATCCTGCGCTACATCAAAAGTATAATAGATTTGGGCATTCTTTATACATCTGACAATTCTGCACTTGTGGGATATACATATAGTGATCGAGCTAGTGATGTTGATGAGAGAAAAAGCACCTCATGTTTTTTATTGGCAATTGTGCCTTTATATGGAATTCAAAGAAGCAAGATGTTATGGCCTTATCAAATACAAAAGTAAAATACATTACAGTGTCGGAATGCACAACTCAAGTAGTTTGGCTTAGAAAGTTACTTGAAGAATTTGACCATCTCCAAATTGGTGCCACAAAAATTTACTGTGACAATAATTCAGCTATAGCCATTGCCAAGAACATGGTATTCCATGAAAAATGCAAGCATATCCATATTCGATATTACTTTATTCAAGAGTTGATAATGACATCGAGCTATTGTATTATCAAAGTCAAAATCAAGTTGCTGATATCTTCACCAAAGCATTGAAGGTGGAGACCTTTATCAAGCTGTGAGAACTACTTGGCATGTGTTCCTGAGAAATTGTGTTAAGGGGGCATGTTGGAGAATAACTCACGTTATAAATAAGCTTGAAAAATGGTGGGATGCTATTTTTGAAAAACAAGTTAGTGGATTGCTTGATAGAATTTTAGATAAGTTTGAACTTCCAATTTGTTTGATAGCCATGGTATCTAACATGGAAGCAAGTCACCTTTATAAATAGAGGTTGAAATAGATGATGAAGTAATAAAAAACATAGAGTTCAGTTTGCCTTTTCTGTTGTTGCATTCTTTTTATATATTTTTTATTCTCTCGAAGAGAAATTTGGTTGCAATTTTGGCCAAAGAGATTCATGTTTACAGAGGAGTTGGGAGAGGGATTTGAGGGGGCCTATTTGATCCTCAAGCCTTTCTTCATTAAATAGGAGCTCTTCCTCATAGGGCCTATGGCTTTCACCTTCCACATGGAGTGGATACCCTTTTATCTTGAAAATTGCAAGTCCTGTTGATTCTGAGAAAATGTTTAGGCTTGTTAATTTAGCTTCGAATAAAAAATGCCATGTCAAGTTTCAATTTGATAAAAGAACTGATAGATGGAATATTAAGACTCTGAGTCCTACCTCATTTGCTGAAGCCTGAATTAAGTCTGATGAATTATAATTGATGGGTGGCAGGGGCAGGTGAACTAGGGCAAATCTCGAAGCATATGCACAATGGATAGTGTGCACTTAGGAATTGGTGGAATACAAGGGGTCGCGTGGCATGTTATCCACTGTGAGATTTGATGCGGTCTACGTGCATCTAGTGCATGCAATATGGTGTACCTGGTGCATGCAATATGGAGGTGGGTGGCAGGAGAAAGGTATTCAAAACTATCTCCTTATGTATGTTTATCAATAATGGTGAGTGGTAGGAGAAAGGTATTCAAAACTACCTCTTTAGGTTTATCAATAATGGTGGGTTGAAAGCTCTAATTTTTAATGCAATAAAAAAGACATTGGATTCAAGAAAAATTCGGATGTATTTGATCCACGATCGAAATTAGAAAAATGTATTTGATTTGTGATCGAAATCAGAGTGGATTAGATTAGAAATTGAATTGGTCATATTTTCCAACATATTTGATTTATAACCGAAATCAAAATTAAAATCGAAATGGGATTTAAATACTAGTGGAGAATCAAGATTAAATTTTGATGGATCAAAGTATTCTCATTTTCTTTTGGAATCGAACTAGGAATGAAAATTCTCTCCAAACAAATGATTAAAATGAGAGCTACTTACTCTTATTTCTATTCCAAAGCCAACCTCTCGCAATCAAACATATTCTTAAAGTTTTCATTTGGGTTTTCATGATAATGCCAGGCAAAAGTTGATTAAGAAAGTAGAACACTATAAATCCATCCCGCATGAAATTGTACGAATATTTGAGTAAAATTAACATTAAGGAACTCTCCACGTTATTCAACAACTAACATGAATGTTGAAAGTACTTTTTGCAAATTATCATTTGATTAATTCATTCTATTGGAATCAACATAATCTATAATAATAGTTTACTCTCTAAACAATCAAGTTATTTGAACCGTTGATTAGGATCTGAATCCTCTTAGATGAAATGTGATATTGGCAATGCTTCACTCTAAAGGCAAGATCGAAGGAGAGTCGAGAACAGCCAGCAAAGATGTAAAAGAGCTCAAAGAAGATGGAGGCACTGTAAAGAGATTAAAAACAAATGATGAACTGGGCCGTAAAAACAATGTGAATCCTTCAAGGCTTCCTACACTTATTTTGTATTTATTTATACCTAAAATCAAAATATTAACATTAAGTTTTCACACGTGTGGTATGCAATCTAAATAATAGGAATAGATTTTTTTTTTAAAGAAGGATAGGAATATATTATTTAATGGATAATTATTGCACCTCATTATTAAATTGGTCAGTGAACTGGCCACTACTGAAAGGATCGGACGATTAGAGTCAATTTTAGCCGAGAAAAGATAATAAGTTAAATATTTTCAATCAATATCCTCTAATATCTCAATTTTTATTTGACTTTAAAATCTTAAAAATAAAAAACATGGAATGCAACTACTATTTTAATAATTTGATGCAACAACGAGAAAGAAAAGATACAATTATATAAATATTAATTTTATGATTAAAAAAAATACTGATTATACCTTCGGAGGGAAGACCACAACCTCTTTTATATATATATATACACACACACATTATTGGTGCCCATGGCATTATTATGCATTGCTTAATATGTCATGAAACTTGAATGACTGAATTAACATGTGGGTGAAACCATTGCTCGCATTAACATTTCGTTTTAGAGCCCTTGGATCATACATTAAGAATGGCCACACAAAATATAGGTATCATGATCTCAAAGGTTGCTAATTCATTGCAAAAATGGTGAATTAGGTATGCATTGTTTTCAATATTGATGTATATCTATTAAAATAATTGATGGTTTATAATTTGAAATACAAACACGTGTAAGTAGGTTCTTCCAGGCCTACCGTATATAAGCAGATTAACTCGAAGGATAAGAGAATGGAGTGGTCTTTATTTTGTCATATATTACTTAAAAAATAGTTTTATAATTAATATAATAAAATCGAGTGGAGGAATCCACGGCGATTCATGATCATAGCAGCAGGAAATTAACTTTTCCAACCTCCAGTTCCGAATCATGGTAGGAACTACGAATTTTCCAGCTCGCAACAATTCCAAATCATAGTAGGAACTAGGAAACGTTTCCTTAAAACCTCCAACCTCCGAGATTTCCAGGAACGAAATATGGAGAGCAACATGGAGGTCTCAAGCTGCTCACCGTTCCACAAGAAGATCAAGCTCGCCATGCACCGTTCTCTCAAGCTCGCGGCCGAGGAAATCCGGTTCTTGTCGCTGGAGAAGAGGCTAGCTGTACGCACAGACGAGAATTGACCACCTGGCAGACGAGGTGGAGGCGGCGGAGCTGCTGGGGTTCGAGGTGGGGGAGTACAAGGAGAAGCTGGCCCGGCTCCGGTCCGTCTTGGACGCGTGGGACGAGCGGTGGAGACGGAGGCGGCAACTCCGGGGAGGAGATGGCGGCACGGTCGACGGGGCAGGGGAAGCGTCTCCGGCTGGGGATTGCCGAGCTGGATGATGAGGAGGAGAGAAGGTCCTGCGCGTGTGCTGTTCGACCTCTGAAAGCGTTGCGACCGCTCCTTGGCCTTGGGAAAACTAGATAGAGAAAGAGAGAGAGAGTTTTGTGACTGTTTCTGAGAATGCTTGAATATTTGTAGCAGTTCTTATTTCGTTCAATAAAAGAATATTAATAACAGTTCTTTTGTCAATTGGTAAAAAATTCAATTCATTAATCTCAGTCAGATTGTTTTAAAAAAGTGTTTTTTTTTTTTTTTTTTTGCCTCATGGATCTCTTGTTTTGCTAAGCATCACTAATCTGTTCTTGGAGCTAAAAGGCTAGTCTATAAAAGCCTACAGTGAGCCTCATTTATTAAATTTTATTTTATGTTGTTTTGTTTTTTGGCCGGGGGAGAGGATGGTTGATACCAGTCTGATATATCTTGAACAGCTAATGAAAAGAAGGAAACAAAGCTTGATGTTCAACGGCATGAACAGGCACCGTACGACCTTAAAAAAAAAAAAAAAAAACGATGAGGCAATCCAGAATACAACACTAGTACAAGAAGATCAAGGTGGTAAAACTCAATGGCAGCAAAAATTTTGCCGAAATCAATTCAAAAAAAATAAAATAAAAGTGAATGGACATTGTGATGAGAACGACTAGGTTCTAAAATCCAAAAAATCACTAGATTCTTGTACACATCCGGATGATGTTTCTGTGCTTGAATCTTCTTCAATGGCTTCCTGTCAACTAGTTCTTCACTGGTTAACCTGACAAATTTCTCAATTAAGTTTTTCTAGCTTGAAAGTGTGTACCTGTTACGTGGGTACACCGGATGTCTCGGATATGTCTTCGGATTTGCATTCGGAACGTAGATATGAGACTGATATGAGATTCGAGCTATTCTCATACTGATATGAGGTATTCCGAGTTATATTCGTACTAAGATGAGGTATCTTAAGCTATCCTCATACTGAGATGAGATATTTCAAGTGATTCTCATGCTGAGATGAGATATCCTGAACTATCCTCATACTGAGATGAAGTATTTCGAGCTACACTCATGTTGAGATGAGGTATTCCGAGCTACACTCATGTTGATATGAGGTATTCACTTATTACGTGATCCTCTGACATTTCAATAGCCTCCCGATTGCACGGCAAAAACCCACACCATGTAGAAAAAGATAAAAACAATAAATACCTCCATATGGGAAGCATATATAGGCTAGGATCCCTCTATACTCTCAGCTCCAAGCTCCAGATTGACAAACTATGTAATTAATAAGTGGGACCCTCATGTACCATGAGGTGATACCACTCACCTAATTTAAGAAGATCAGAAGGTCAAACACGATCTTCGAGGATATTCAATGAGGATAAAAAAGATATTTAAATCTTCCACTCAGTATATTCCAGTAACGGTCTCTTTACTCCACAGGAGCGGATGAGGAATATAATACCACAACGACACGATTAATGGTCCAAGATCTTTGGAGTTGCCCATTTTCTCAACCCTCTTCTACAAATAATGAAAGCTCCGATGACTCAGATAAGCAATCCCTCTTAGAGAACTCATTGCTGCTCTCTTTATTTTTTGAAATCTGACTTGAGCATCGGTGGGTCATCATCGAAGCGAAAATCTCCGATTTGGATTTGTTTTGCAGGTCACTCCAGCATCACTGTGCAAAATCTAGTCACCCATCTTCTGACCTCAACAATAATGAGCAGCAACAATAGAGGAAGGGTCTACTTTTTACAATATGCCACAAAAAAAATCACCACTAGGGTGGCAAAATCGATCCGATCCAATGAGTATACACCCTACCCAAATCCGGTCAAACCTGAAAAATAGAATTTGACTAGATTTGGATTCGGATTTGGGTAAAATTCGAAAACTGTAGCACGGATATGGGTAGTGCTGTTTTCTACCCAAACTCAAATCCGAACCCGACCCGAACCTACGAATATAGGTAATACCCGAACTCATATCCGAATATATATATTTATAATTCTATTTTGGTAATTCTGTTTTGAATGATAATATGCATAAACTTATTTTGATTATTTATGTGTTCTATGTTGAATTATAATTATATTTTTATGTTTGATTTCTATAAATCTAGATTTATAAATTATGTTCTATGTTGAATTGATAATTTTATTTTGATTGATAATATGCATGAAATTATTTTGATTGTTTATTTTTTTTGAGTATGGAATAGGTATGGGACGGGTATGGATTGGGTATGGGGAAATAGGTTACCCGTAGATATCCTCGAACCCATTGGGTATGGGGATGGGTATCTTTTTTCTTATCCGATCAAATATCGGATAGAATTTGGGTATAGGATATTAAGTTCGAGTTTGGAGATGGGTAGTACAATACCCAACCCAAATCCTACTCATTGCCATCCCTAAA
Source organism: Elaeis guineensis (assembly GCF_000442705.2). Taxonomy (NCBI): domain Eukaryota; kingdom Viridiplantae; phylum Streptophyta; class Magnoliopsida; order Arecales; family Arecaceae; genus Elaeis; species Elaeis guineensis. The sequence continues at coordinate 13,519,576 of NC_025998.2, read as the reverse complement.
TCGGGGCAATCTACCCCCTCTCGAATTGCCGTCGGTGTCGAAGAAAATCATGCACCGGCATCATAACAACCGTCCCCTCCACATGAAGGAGGGCTCAGGCCCATTTTTTGGGAAGCCAAGTGAGCATGCGATGGCGCCACGTAAGATTTCTTCATGGTGTTCCAACGACGCCTCTTCTGGAAATAGGGGAGCCCGTGCCGATAGCGAGGCCCCCGCATCGCCATAACCACTAGCACCGTCACCTCCGTCGGTCGCAGAGACAAGTACGGATTAGTTCAATACGCCAGTCCGACGGGTATACGTTTGGACCATTGCGATTCATATGACGCAGCGGAACAATGACGTGTGGCGAGAGATGCATCTTGCTTTCGTGCCTATATCAACCCCGACCTCTATAGTGCAGTGCCCGCCATCTACTTGTATCGAAGGCAGAGGGAAATCAATAAAGCAAGGAAGAAGATACAAATATTCTTCGATCCTCAAATTATTTTTGTTGGTGCAAAAATCCGCTGGCGTCGGAGAAGCTGGAGTCGCGGTCGCCGCCGGGACCTGCAAAAGAAATCTAAACTGGAGGTGGGGTTGCTCCGGTAAGATCCTCCGACGCTCAAGTCAGTTCTCTGCCTCAACAAGAATGAAGTGCTCGAACGAAAATTTTAGCAGAGTTTCTAGGTAAAAATGAGAGCTTAGAGAATAACGTATCTGGGGTCCCCTTTTTATAGGCGGAGGGAGCAACAGACTGATAGTGATGTTTGTAACCGTCTGGCAGTGGGCTGCCCATGGTCAGGAGGAGTTTATCATGAAGAGTAATGGGGTGGAGTCGTGGCTGTCATCATGGCTCGCCATGTGGAATCAGTTGCAGGGAGTGGAGCGATGTCCGTTGTCGCGACTCGCCAGGGAGTGGTGGAACCGCACAGGATCCGTCGCAGGGAATGGAGCAGAATCGTGGCCGTTAGTATGGCCTGCCAGGAAGTAATGGAGCTGCATAGGGTCCGCTGCAGGGAGTGTAGCAGAACCGTAGCCATTATTGTGGCCTGCCAGGGGGTCCAGACTTGTCAGCCGAAGTTCGGTTGGAGTCGGTAGTCGGAGTCGGAAGTGAAGTCCGGCACCTATAGGAGCTCGGATGAGGTCTTCCTGCAGTCGAAGTAGAAGGCAAAATCTGGCTCCCATAGGAGTCCGGACGAAGTCTGCAAGCGAAGTCGTGGGCGGAGCCCGGCACCCGTAGGAGCCCGGGCGAAGCCTTCCCGCAGTCGGGGCCGAGGACAGAGCCCGACTCCCATGGGAGTCCAGGCGAAGCCTTCCAGCAGTTGAGGTTGGGGATGAAGTCCGGCTCCCGTAGGAATCCGGACGGAGTCTTTCCGTAGCTGAAACTGGGGACAGAGCTCGGCTCCCATAGGAGTCCAGTCGAAGCCTTCCAGCAGTTGAGGTTGGGGATGAAGTCCGGCTCCCGTAGGAATTCGGATGGAGTCTTCCCGTAGCCGGAGCTGGGGACGGAGCTCGGCTCCCATAGGAGTCCGGTCGAAGTCCACCTGCAATCAAGGTCAGGGATGAAGTCCGGCTCCCGTAGGAGTCCGGACGGTGTTTACCTGCAAGTGAAGTCGCGGGCGGAGCTCGGCTCCCGTAGGAGTCCGGGCGGAGCCTTCCAGCAGTTGAGGTTGGGGACGAAGTTCGGCTCCCGTAGGAGTCCGGACGGAGTCTGCCTGTGGCTGGAGTCGGAGACGAGATCTGGCTCCCGTAGGAGTCTGGACGTCACGAAGAATCCGGTCGGTGCTGGCGGGCTCCTGCTCGTCGACAAAACTTGAGAGTGTGGCGGAGGCTCGGCCGTCTGGGAGGTTTGAAGAGACGTTGCTGGAGGTCGAAGGTCAATTGGATCCCCGGAGGGTCACTCCCATCACGAATTTCGGCTGGGGGGTATTTTATACCCAACACCAATCTTCCTACTTTCGAGTTCGAATTTCGAATGAAGGAAGTACAGAAAGATTATCGCAGCTGAAGTTCTTCCCTCGACGTCCGCGCGCGATCGTCCTCAGATATGTTGGCATTTAATGTGCACATGCTGGAGCTTTTTTTCGATTAGGACGACCCGAAGAGTCTTTTCGGAACTCTCACCGGGACGTGATCCCAAGCGTCGTGCCATGAAAGTTTGCGAACGGTCAACCCCAAGTCACGGTGAGTGGGACACGCGGGACACGTGGTGGGCACTGGTTGGCCTAGGGACACCTGCCACCATAACTGCGCCAGGCCCCGTTGCCTATTTAAGCCCCCACCTTTCCTCCTGGGGCTTCACGACATCCTTCTTTCGCCTGAGAGCTTAGCCACTCAGCCACTCCATCGGTGCCCCTTCCGACTTCGAGCATCTTTTGCGTCGGTCTTTGTCATCTCCGCCGGCTTTTCGCCGCTTCCGGTCCCCCGAGTCTCTCCAAGGGGTTCCCCTGTCGGGGCCTCCACCCCGAAGGCCAATCTCAAGATGATGTCACAGACTAAGAAGAGTGTAAGGAGGAGAACAGCAGTCTACGAGTTCTCCGATTGTCAAGCCGCCGCTGAGGGTTCCCGCCACTTTAACTGGGGCTCAAGGGAGAATTCCTTCAACAACATGGGTTTAATAACGGGGACAACCGGTGAAGACGTTCCGTCCGAGAACTTCAGAGTAGCCGAATGGGGCGACACCGGTCAAGGGGGCAGAACCTTCATCACAAGCCGTGGCGGGATCCTTGATGCCGTCGGGGCCGAGGGACCAGAAGCGGTCGGCGCCGACGGAGGGGCAGCAGAACTTGTTGCGGGGACGATGGAAGTAGCGCATGCCGACCTTACCAGAACACCCAGGACGACAGTTGTCATGGAGCACATGGCGGTGGCGCATGTCTTCGGCGCCACCGCTGCCTCCGCGGTAATTCTGGTTCTTCTTGAAACAGATCGTCGTCGCCGCTGCCGTTGCCCTTGCTGCCCCCTAGAATCTATCCCATCCTTTTCCCCCTAAGGTTGGGATTTCGGAGGTGGAGCGGAACGAGGCGGGGGGCGAGAGCCGAGAGGCTTGTCACACGTGCTGAAAAATGCTTCTGGAAAGGATAGAACCGGGAAGAGAAGTCTACAGCTCGAAGTAGCCTCCGATGTACCCCTTTCGAGTCTTGTAATAATATTTTCTTTTTCTGACCCTCCAGGTCTTGTAACGTACATCGAGAAATGAGAAGGAGATTTTGTTACTTCGTTTGCGCTTTGCGCCGAATTATTGTCTGCCGAACTTTCTTTCTTTACCATTGTTGTGGTTGTATTCCCTTCTCTTTACTTCTCTTCCTCTTTCTCTCTTTTCTCTTCTCTTTTTTTTTTTTTTTTTTGGCATCGTCCATAGGTTGCCGGTAGTGGTCACGTCGGCTCGCCTTTCAGTTGTCCTTCTCCTTCAACTAATGGCTCTGTAATGTATATTGGATGAATAATATGAGAAAGGAAATTTCTGCTACCTCTTATACTCACGTGTTGAATTGTCGCTTGCCGAGCTTCTTTTCGGCCTTCGTATCGTTCGGAGGCATCCGATTGCCATCGTATCGACCCATCCTTTTCGTCCATGGCCGCAGATTTATCCGGGGCCGCTCGGGTTTGGTGCCCCCCATTAGGGCTCGGGCTCGGAGGTCTGATCTTTCGTCACCCCGAGGAAGTCTCATTTCGGGCTCGTGCTGAGAGCTTCCTTGAGAGCTGAGGTCCTTGATAAGAACCCCAATCCTTGCTGAGATGGGGTTCTCTGTATCTTCGACGCTATTTGTTTTTCATTCATCACTGACGTGGTCCATCGCCTTCTTTTTTAGCCCCTCCTCCCTTTTTCTTTTTCGTTTGGAATTTTTCCTCCGCTCTTGGTGGGGCTACGGGAGTTCGGCTCCCGTAAGCGAAGTCGGGGCGAAGTCCGACTCCCGTGGGAGTCCGGACGGAGTTTACCTGCGATTGAAGTCAGAGGCGAAATCTGGCTCCCGGACGGAACTTACCAGCGGTCGAAGTTGGGGACGAGGTTTCGGCTCTCGTAAGAGTCCGGACGGGGTCTTCCCATAGCCGGAGCTGGGGACGGAGGCCGGCTCCCATAGGAGTCCGGTCGAAGTCCACCTGCAATCAAGGTCAGGGACGAAGTCTGGCTCCCGTAGGAGTCCGGACGGAGTTAACCTGTAAGTGAAGTCGCAGGCGGAGCTCGGCTCCCATAGGAGTCCGGGTGAAGCCTTCCCGCAGTTGAGGTTGGAGACGAAGTTCGACTCTCGTAGGAGTCCGGACGAAGCCTGCCTGCAGCTGGAGTCGGAGATGAGATCTGGCTCCCGTAGGAGTCCGATCGAAGTCCTCCTGCAATCAAGGTTAGGGACGAAGCCCGACTCTCGTAGGAGTTCGGACGGAGTTTTACCTGTAAGTGAAGTCGCGGGCGGAGCTCGGCTCCCGTAGGAGTCCGGGTGAAGCCTTCCAGCAGTTGAGGTTGGGGACGAAGTTCGGCTCCCGTAGGAGTCCGGATGAAGCCTGCCTGCAGCTGGAGTCGGAGATGAGATCTGGCTCCCGTAGGAGTCCGGTCGAAGTCCTCCTGCAATCAAGGTCAGGGACGAAGCCCGGCTCCCATAGGAGTCCGGACGGAGTTTTACCTGTAAGTGAAGTCACGGGCGGAGCTCGGCTCCCGTAGGAGTCCGGGTGAAGCCTTCCAGCAGTTGAGGTTGGGGACGAAGTTCGGCTCCCGTAGGAGTCCGGACGAAGCCTGCCTGCAGCTGGAGTCGGAGACGAGATCTGGCTCCCGTAGGAGTCCGGTCGAAGTCCTTCTGCAATCAAGGTCAGGGACGAAGTCCGGCTCCCGTAGGAGTCCGGACGGAGTTTTACCTGTAAGTGAAGTCGCGGGCGGAGCTCGACTCCCGTAGGAGTCCGGGTGAAGCCTTCCAGCAGTTGAGGTTGGGGATGAAGTTCGGCTTCCGTAGGAGTCCGGACGAAGCCTGCCTGTAGCTGAAGTCAGAGATGAGATCTGGCTCTCGTAGGAGTCCGGTCGAAGTCCTCCTGCAACCAAGGTTAGGGACGAAGTCCGGCTCCCGTAGGAGTCCGGACGGAGTTTTACCTATAAGTGAAGTCGCGGGCGGAGCTCGGCTCCCGTAGGAGTCCGGGTGAAGCCTTCCAGCAGTTGAGGTTGGGGATGAAGTTCGGCTCCCGTAGGAGTCCGGACGAAGCCTGCCTGCAGCTGGAGTCGGAGACGAGATCTGGCTCCCATAGGAGTCCGGTCGAAGTCCTCCTGCAATCAAGGTCAGGGATGAAGCCCGGCTCCCGTAGGAGTCAGGATGGAGTTTACCGGCGGTCGAAGCCAGGGACGAAGTCTGGCTCCCGTAGGAGTCCGGATGGAGTCTTATTGCGAAGGGGCCGCTGGGGAAGGTCCCCCCTTTTTCTCTTCTGGTCTTGAATGACCAGACTTTAATTGATGCCAGGATGAGGTCCTTTCCCTATTTCTGTCGTAACAGGTTTCAGCTCTGGTTAGGACGAGGTCCTCCTCTTATTTCTAACGCGATCGTAGGCGTACATATGGGCGTTGCTGGGCCCTTCCCCCCTTCCGGTCTAAATAGAACCGGGCCTTCGACTTTGCTTGAGTTAGGGCGAGGTTCTCCTCCTGTCCCTAACAGGGCTGTGGGGGTGCATATGGGCGTTGCAGGACCTCTCCCCCCTCCGATCTAGAGAACCGGGTCTTCGACTTTGCTCAAGTTAGGGCGAGGTTCTCCTCCTGTCCCTAACAGGACTGTGGGGGCGCATATGGGAGTTGCAGGGCCTCTCCCCCCATCCGATCTAAAGAACCGGGCCTTCGACTTTGCTCAAGTTTGGGCGAGGTTCTCCTCCTGTCCCTAACAGGGCTGTGGGGGTGCATATGGACGTTGCAGGACCTCTCCCCCCATCCGGTCTAAAGAGAACCGGGCCTTCGACTTTGCTCAAGTTAGGACGAGGTTCTCCTCCTGTCCCTAACAGGGATGTGGGGGTGCGTATGGGCGTTGCAGGGCCTCTCCCCCCATCCGGTCTAAAGAGAACCGGGCCTTCGATTTTGTCGAGACGAGGTTCCCCTCTTGCTTCTGATACAGTTTGTTTGGACTGTCCTGTCGATGTAAGATAGTGCCAAAGGGGGGAGACATGTAGATATACAACTTTTAATTAAAATAAAGTTATTGGTAGTACATCCGTAAGTTTTTCGAGCTCCATGGTCACGGGAGGTCGGCTCCTCCAAGCTCCTTAAGATAATAAGTTTCGAGCCGGACTACTTCTTTGACCTCATATGGGTCTTCCCAGTTTGGGACGAGCTTCCCTTGATCCTGAGGTTGCGAGACACCGGCTCGTCGAAGCACTAGATCTCCTACTCTAAAGACTTTGTTCTTGACCCGAGAGTTATAATAGCGAGCGACTTTCTATCTGTAGGCTGCCATTCGAACCTGAGCTACCTCGCACCTTTCTTCCAGCAGGTCGAGGTTGGCTTTAAGACCTTGCGAATTTTGATGTTCGTCGAATGCCATGACTCGTGCCGACGGGAGTTTAAGCTCAATTGGGATGATGGCTTCCATTTCGAAAGCTAAAGCAAAGGGGGTCTCCCCTGTGGGCAGTCTTTGGGTAGTTCGATACGCCCATAACACATGATAAAGTTCGTCTGCCCAAGTTCCCTTCGCCTTTTCGAGCCTTGTCTTAATCCCCTGCAGAAGAGTTTTGTTAGTCACCTCAGCTTCGTCGTTCGCCTGAGGATGGGCTACTGATGTGAAGTTGTGGGAGATGTTTAGATCTTCACAGAATTTGACGAATCTTGCTCCCGCGAATTGCCGCCTATTATCAGTGATTAGGGTCCTAGGCAGACCGAACCTGCATACGATCGACTTCCAGACGAAATCTTGCACTTTTGCTTCTGTGATTTTTGCTAGTGGTTCGGCTTCGACCCATTTGGTGAAGTAGTCGATCACTACAAGGAGGAACTTCCTCTGCCCCGACGCCATGGGAAAGGGGCCAAGGATGTCCATCCCCCATTGCGCAAAAGGCCATGGGGTACTCAAGGGTGTAAGCTCGGTGGCGGGCTGTCTCTGGATGTTGGCGTATCTCTGGCATCGATCACACTTTCTGACATATTCAATCGAATCATGATGCATTGTCGGTCAGTAATATCCTTGGTGGAGCAACTTGTGGGATAAAGATCTAGCCCCCAAATGGTTTTCGCAGATTCCTTCATGCATCTCCCACAAGGCGTAGTCAGCTTCTGAAGGCCGGAGACATTTCAAAAGGGGCAAAGAGTATGATCTCTTGTACAACTTGCCCTCATAAAGGATGTATCGGGAGGCTTGATTTCTGAGCTTCCGAGCCTCTTTCGCATCCTGGGGGAGAACCCCATCTCTGAGATAGGTTATCAGTGAGTCGACCCAGCTGGGCTCGTGGTCAATTTCCATCACGGGCTGCGATTCTTCTGTACTCAGGCACTTTAGAACTTCAAAAAGAACGCCTTTGGGCAATTCGGTCGGAGCCAACGTTGCCAGCTTGGAGAGAAGGTCAGCCCTGGTATTTTCCAACGTCGAAATCTGTCTGATGTTGAAGTTGCTGAAAGCGGGGACGAGCTCCTTTACCCTTTCAAGGTATTTAGCCATGCTATCCTCCCGTACTTCGTAATTTTCGTTGACTTGTCCCACTACTAGTTGAGAGTCGCTGTGGACCCAGAGTCGATCTATTTCCAGCTCTTTGGCGATCCTCAGTCCTGCGATTAGAGCTTCATATTCTGCTCCGTTGTTCGTTGCGGGGAACTCAAAACACAAAGCATACTCCGCGACGATTCCCTCCGGACTGATCAAGATCAGGCCCGCACCTGCGCCTGACATGTTGGAAGACCCGTCCACATAGAGGGCCCAAAAGCGATCAGAGGGATTTGCTTCTTCTTTGGGGGAGTTCGGTCGGGGCTTCAGGCCGTCAATTTCTCCTTGTTCAGGTTCGGCCTCCTTTGGGATAGTACACTCCACTATAAAATCTGCCAATATTTGGGCCTTCACTGCTGGCCTGGGTCGATAGTTGATGTCGAATTCTGTGAGCTCGATCACCCATTTTGCCATCCTCCCGGAGGCGTCAGCCCGGTGCAAAATCGCCTTGATCGGTTGGTCGGTGAGCAGCGTTATGGTGTGCCCTTGAAAGTAGGGTCAGAGCCTCCGAGCTGCAATCAACAAGACGTAAGTCAGTTTTTCTAATTTGGTATACCTGGTCTCGGCGTCTCTCAACGCACGACTGACGTAGTAGATCGACCGTTGGACTTTCGCTTCTTCTTTGACAAGGACAGCCGCGAGAGCCATGGGAGAGACCGCCAGGTATAAAAACAGTTCCTCCCCAGGCTCTGGCTTTGCCAACAGCGGGGGTGATCCAAGGTAGCTCCTTAGTTCTTCGAACGCCTGTTGGCACTCAGAGGTCCAATAGAAGTTCTTCGGCTGCTTGAGGGTTTGGAAGAAGGGTAAGCACCGTTCGGCCGATCTTGCGATGAAGCGATTCAGGGCCGCTACCCTCCCTGTAAGGCGCTGAACCTCTTCTATCGACTTTGGGGCGGCCATCTCCTGGATGGTGCGAATTTTTTCTGGATTGGCCTCAATCCCGCGCCCCAACATCATGAAGCCCAGGAACTTTCCTGAGGTTACTCCGAAAGTGCATTTAGTCGGGTTCAGCTTCATTTTATATTTTCGGAGAGCGTCGAAGGTCTCCTCGAGGTCGGCGACGTGGTCCATGAAAGATTTGCTTTTTACGAGCATGTCGTCCACGTAGACCTCCATATTGTGGCCGATCTGCTCCTTGAAGATTTTGTTCACCAGCCGCTGGTAGGTTGCGCCTGCATTTTTGAGGCCGAAAGGCATGACCCTGTAACAGTAAAGGCCACGGTTAGTAATGAAAGCGGTCTTTTCTTCGTCTTCCGGTGCCATCCTGATTTGATTATAGCCGAAGAATGCATCCATGAAGGTGAGGAGCTCATGGCCCGAGGTCGCGTCCACCAGTTGATCGATTCTGGGAAGGGGGTAGCTGTCCTTTGGGCAGGCCTTATTCAGCTTTTTGAAGTCTATGCACATCCTCTACTTGCCGTTTGCTTTTTTGACTAGGACAACGTTGGAAATCTAATCAGGATAATTGACTTCCCTAATGAATCCGGATTTAAGGAGCTTGTCCACTTCCTCGGCTATCGCCTTCTGTCTCTCTGGCGCATGACCTCGGATTTTTTCTTTCGTCGGTCGATGCTTTGGATCGACGGCCAGGCGGTGCTCCATGACTTTCGTGTCAATCCCCGACATGTCTGCTGGAACCCAAGCGAAAACGTCTGCATTCTTTCATAGAAAATCGATGAGACGCGTCCGCACCTCCTCCCCCAGGTTGGAGCCGATCATCGCTACATGCTCCGCGTTCCCGTCGTTCAACGGGATCGGTACCAGATCCTCAATTGGAACGCCCCTCTCTTCAGTGAGGTCGTCGCGAGCATCCAGTCCATCGACTGGACAGGGGTCAGATTGGTCGCTTCTTTGCAAAACTATGTTGTAGCAGTGTCTGGCCAGAGCTTGGTCTCCTCGGACCTCTCCGATCCTCTGGTTGGTGGGGAATTTCAACTTCAAATGGTAGGTCGATACGATGGCTCGGAGAGCATTGAGGCCAGGTCGGCCGAGGATTGCATTGTAGGCTGACGGCGCCTTCACCATCAGAAAATTCACCAGAGCCTTGGATTGCCTCGGATATCGACCTGCGGCCACAGTCAAAGTTATTATTCCCTCCGCCAGAACAGCATCGCCGGTAAACCCTACCAGAGGGGAGCTAATCGGCCTCAAATGACCGTCAAGGGTGAACATTCTTGAAAAGGTGTCGTAGAACAAAATATCGATCGAGCTTCCATTGTTGACAAGAATGCGGCGGACGTCGTAATTTGCTATATTCAAGGAAACTACAATCGCATCGTTATGGGGGAATTGAACTCCCTGAGCGTCTTCTTTAGTAAAGGTTATGGGCTCCTCAATCTTTTGTCGCTTGGGGGGTACGGCCAGTACGTTGGTTGCTTTCTGCCGGGATCCTCCCGAGGTGGTGTTGGTGAAATCCGTCAGAGGTCGATTGTCTGACCACTCCATGCCGGCGACCATCGTCGGAGGATGTGGGGCCCGAAAAACCAGAGGCGAGATCGGAGCCTGAGATCTGGCTGCGGAGGCCGTGGGTCGCCGTGTGGATGCTTCGCGAGAAGTCATCGGGCGAGGATCCAGTGGGGGGAAGGAGCGGATGTCGGAGAAGATGACTAGAGGCGGTTCCGTTGAGCGCTCCTTTAAGAACAAGGGTACTGCGAAGGTTCAGGCCCTTCCTCTAGCGCCAATCCTGTTGGTGCAAAAATCCACTTGCGCCGGAGAAGCTGGAGTCGCGGTCGCCGTCGGGACCTGCAAAAGAAGTCTAAACCGGAGGTGGGGTTGCTCCGGCAAGACCCTCCGACGCTCAAGTCAGTTCTCTGCCTCAACAAGAATGGAGTGCTCGAACAAAAATTTTAGCAGAGTTTCTAGGTAAAAATGAGAGCTTAGAGAATAATGTATCTGGGGTCTCCTTTTTATAGGCGGAGGGAGCAACAGACTGATAGTGATGTTTGTAACCGTCTGGCAGTGGGCTGCCCATGGTCAGGAGGAGTTTATCATGAAGAGTAATGGGGTGGAGTCGTGGCTATCATCATGGCTCGCCACATGGAATCAGTTGCGGGGAGTGGAGCGGCGTCCGTTATCGCGACTCGCCAGGGAGTAGTGGAACCGCACAGGATCCGCCGCAGGGAATGGAGCAGAATCGTGGCCGTTAGTACGGCCTGCCAGGAAGTAATGGAGCTGCATAGGGTCCGCCGCAGGGAGTGGAGCAAAACCATGGTCATTATTGTGGCCTGTCAGGGGGTCCAGACTTGTCAGCCGAAGTTCGGTTGGAGTCGGTAGTCGGAGTCGGAAGCGAAGTCCGGCACCTGTAGGAGCTCGGACGAGGTCTTCCTGCAGTCGAAGTAGAAGGCGGAATCCGGCTCCCGTAGGAGTCCGGACGAAGTCTGCAAGCGAAGTCGTGGGCGGAGCCCGGCTCCTGTAGGAGCCCGGGCGAAGCCTTCCCGCAGTCGGGGCCGAGGACGGAGCCCGGCTCCCATGGGAGTCCGGGCGAAGCCTTCCAGCAGTTGAGGTTGGGGACGAAGTCCGGCTCCCGTAGGAATACGGACGGAGTCTTCCCGTAGCTGGAACTGGGGACGGAGCTCGGCTCCCATAGGAGTCCGGTCGAAGCCTTCCAGTAGTTGAGGTTGGGGACGAAGTCCGGCTCCCGTAAGAATCCGGACGGAGTCTTCCCGTAGCCGGAGCTGGGGACGGAGCTCAGCTCCCATAGGAGTCCGGTCGAAGTCCACCTGCAATCAAGGTCAGGGACGAAGTCCGGCTCCCGTAGGAGTCCGGACGGTGTTTACCTGCAAGTGAAGTCACGGGCGGAGCTCGGCTCCCGTAGGAGTCCGGGCGGAGCCTTCCAGCAGTTGAGGTTGGGGACGAAGTTCGGCTCTCGTAGGAGTCCGGACGGAGTCTGCCTGTGGCTGGAGTCGGAGACGTGATCTGGCTCCCGTAGGAGTCCGGACGTCGCGAAGAATCCGATCGGCGCTGGCGGGGTCCTGCTCGTCGACAAAACTTGGGAGTGTGGCGGAGGCTCAGCCGTCTGGGAGGTTTGAAGAGACGTTGTCGGAGGTCGAAAGTCGGTTGGATCCCCGGAGGGTCACTCCCATCACGAACTTCGGTTGGGGGTATTTTATATCCAATAATTTTTATTTATTTTTTTAAAATTTTTGAGATAGGAAAGTAGACCATGATGCTCAAAAAAAATGAGATTATAAATTTTTTTAATTTTTAAATTTAAATATTAAATTTTTGAAGGGCTCCAGATAAAAAAAAAAATATATATGAAAGGATCCAAAATTATAGCTGATTGAAATCCAATAAAAGAGAAAATCGTTGGAAGTCCCGCGAGTTCTAATATTTAATATTTTATTTTATTTTTTTACTGTCAGGGCTACAGGATCGTGAGCATTCGAATCAAAGATCATGTCCAACAAAAAGAAAAAAATTTTGGTGGAGGGGGTTCTCCCTCCGGTCACATCTCGTCATCAGTGACGGCCCAAAAGAAGAGAAAAAAAAGCGAGAGAAGGGAGAAAGAGGAAGAGGGCCCGAAGCCTCTCCCGCACGCATACCCACCAGATCGGTGGTCCCGGTTCCTCCCGCGTGCCAGTGCCATCGGCGTCGAGCCCGGCCAGGTTGGTGACCTCAGGCCTCTTCGGCCCGTGCCAAGGCCGGCACCGGTGGCCTTACGACTCCCCCATGCGTGCTCCGCCTCCGTCGAGCAATGTAGGAGCCTTCATGCGCGGCTGGGGTCTCCGGATCCGCGGCCCTAAGGTCTTCTCCACGTGCGCCCTGCTTTTGACGGTGCGAAGCTTGTCGGATCCGAGCTCCTCGCTCGTGCCTCCCTTCTGTTGGTGCTGAGGAAGCTTTCCCACAAACAACATCTGACATCACCCTTTGATCGAGCTCCCAGAGTTCACCCTCTGAGCCCCCTCAATAGGTGCTAACCCCTTAAATCCGAGATTTCGAGGCCGCCCCTTTCGAGCCTCACCTCGTCGACCTCGCTTAGGTTTGACGTCACCCCTTTCGCATCTTGATGCCAAGTTTGCCTTAGATCTTGGTCTCCGAGGTCGCCCTACCTGTGCCTCGCCTCCATCGGCACCGGACTCGCTTGCTTACAGCTCCGAGCTCCTTCCATACCTTGCCTCTGATGATGCCAACCTCACCCAGACTCGAGATTCCAAGGTTGCTCCCTCCCTCCAATGGCACCGAGGGGATACTTGTAGGTGGATTCGAGATACCCCGTCTTAAATCCGTAGTCTCCTTCCTCGCCTCTAACGACCACAAGTGAATCACCGCCAACCTTGCCTCATCGTTACCGAGCTCACCTGGACTGAGGTACTCCCCGCACGCACCAGGCCTCCATCGGCGTTGAAGCCTCCCCAACTCTCGACGATCTCTCCGAGCTCTCGACGGCACTGAACTGAGGTCCCAATCCCAACAGGGCCGTTGATAGAACGACCTTGGGCCCACTGCACCGAGGTCACCTGTGGATGGATCCGAGGCCTCCACGCGAGCAAAAATCCGTTCAGATCAAAAATTAGTCGGGTGGGGCAACAGATCTTTCTCTCAAACCTCCATTTCCATTTTCTTCTTGCAGAACTGCAGAGCCCTGAGTGGCATGTCCAGATCCAGGTGAAAATTTGATTAACATAAAGATCGAAGCCGATCTGAGGCTTGGATGGTGGTAGATCCGAAGTTATCTATGCGCGGTGCTCTCAGCTCGTGCCTTGCCTCCAGCGGCATTAACATTACCCACAGCCGAGGTTCGACCTGCACCATGCCATGGCTACCCATGAGTGGCCTTAAGGTACATTATGTTCATTTATTGTGGCCCAGATGGATGACCTATCTAAATTAAAAAAATAAAGCATAAGAATGCATGAAGATGACGGAACATAGCTAATCTAAAATCAAATTCTGATCAAATAAATATAATATCTAGATCAAGACCAATTCAACCCATTTGAAGCAAAAATATACAGATCCAAGGTAAAAAATCTGTAGATTCGAGATAAAATCTGTAGATTTGAGTTGAAATCACGCAGATCCGAGATAAAATTTACAGATCTGAGCTGAAATCATGTGGATTCGAAGTAAAATCTGCAGATCCGAACTGAAATTATACAGATCCGAGGTGAGATCAAGTAGATCTGAGGTGAAATCTAATCCGAGCAGAAGAGAAAATCAAAACCGATCAGAGCCCAAAATCAGGCTAATTCGAAGCAAAAAGCAAGCCCAAACCGAGGCAAATAGAAAGCTAAGCAAAATCAAAGGACTCTCAAATGAAATCCCTCACGGTAAAAGGCTCTCAAATCTCCATCTATTATTCTATTCTCTTCTTTTTCTTATAGGGCCATAGGTCCCTAAGTCAAAATTGAACCAAGACAAGGGTCAGACCATATTAAGTAAGCTAACCAATGAGGACCCCCGAAGCCCATCGATCTCCATCCAGGCTGATCCTTATCCGTTGATTTTCATCCGGGTCTAAATATCCCCCATGGATCTCCATTCGGGCAGATTCTTACTCATCGATTTTTATTCGGATCCAAACATCGCTCATCAATCTCCATTCGGACTGATCCTTACCCATTGATTTTCATCCGAGTCCAAACATCACCCATCGATCTCCATTTGAGCTGATCCTTATGCATCAATATCCATCCAGATTGATCCTTACACATCGATCTTCATCTGGGCTAATCCTTATCCATCGATTTTTTTTTGGGTCCAAACATCGTCCATCGATCTCCATCCGAGCTGATCCGTATCAATCAATTTTCATCTAGATCCAAACATTACCCGTCGATCTTCATTCGGGCTGATCCTTATGCATCGATCTCCATCTGGGCTGATTCTTACGTGTTGATCTTCATCTGGGCTGATCTTTATCCGTTAATCTTTAATCTTGGAATGAACGAAGACTAATCTAAAAGGATCTTCGGAGGGCTAACCAAAAGGACCCTCAGTTCACAATAATCGGCCTTTGATCGGCCTAGAAAAAGCCTTTGATCGGCTTTGACGTAAATGGTCTTTGATCGGCCTATCATTGAAGATAAGCAGAATAAAGATGCCGCTCGCATAGAGATGAGTAGAGCAAAGATGTCATTCATCGGCACCCTTGAATAATTGCCTTCGATCAACTTTTATTTAACGGTCTTCGATCTACCCCGGCTTAAAATGACCTATGATCGGCCTAAATTCAAAAGGTCTTAGATCGGCTCAAAATTCAAGCTTTTTTCAGCTGCTTTCGCCGTCTACATTAAATAGAGAACAGATGCCTTAATGGGATGCATGCATGGACGTCCTTAGGTCCAAGGCATCATATCAATAATACTCCCTTTGTCTGATTTTCAGACTTAGAAATATAAGATAGTGTTACAAAGGTACATTCAATGCCTCAGATT
This sequence comes from Elaeis guineensis, assembly GCF_000442705.2. Lineage (NCBI taxonomy): Eukaryota > Viridiplantae > Streptophyta > Magnoliopsida > Arecales > Arecaceae > Elaeis > Elaeis guineensis. The sequence continues at coordinate 13,504,566 of NC_025998.2, read as the reverse complement.
TATCCTCGAATTTGTATCCGGGACATAGATATGAGGCTGATATGAGATATTCCGAGCTATCCTCATATTGATATGAGATATTTCGAACTATACTCATACTGAGATGAGGTATCCTGAGCTATCCTCATATTGAGATGAGGTATCCTGAGCTATCCTCATGTTAATATGAGGCATTCTGAGCGATACTCATGCTGAGATGAGATATTCCGAGCTATCCTCATACTGAGATGAGGTATTTCGACCTACACTCATGCTGATATGAGGTATCCACTCATTATGTGATCCTCTGATACTTCAATGGTCTCCTGACTGCATGGCAACCACTCACACCATGTAGAAAAGGACAAAAATAATAAATATCCCTACATGGGAAGCATATGAAGGTTAAGATCTCTATAATCGCTCCAGATTGAGAGATTATGCAATTAATAAGTGGGACCCTCATATCCCATCAGGTGACACCATTCATCCAATTTAAGAATGCCAGAAGGTCAAACATGATCTTCAAAGATATTCAATAAGGACAAAAAGATATTCAAATCTCCCACTCAGTATGTTGCCAGCAATAGCCTCCTCACTCCATGGTTGCGAATAAGGGCTATAATACTGCAACGACGTGATTAATGATCTGAGATCTTCGGAATTGTCCATTTTCTCAACCCTCTTCTATAAATAACTAAAATTTTGAGGACCCAGATAAGCAATTCCTCTCAGAGAATCCATTGTTGCTTCTTTTATTTTCTGAAATCTGACTTGAACGTCGGAGGATCTTCGTCGGAGTGAAAACTTTCGGTTTGAATTTATTTTGTAGATCACTCCAGCACCACTGTGCAAGGCCCAGTCGTCCATCTTCTGACTTTAATAAAAGTGAACAGCAACAGTACCTATTGCAAATGCTTGGTACACAAAAGTAGGGCATTTGCAGCAGACATGAACTGACAAGCTGAATAAGATAGCATTGTTAGTGTTTGTTTTTCTTAATGTTATTGCTATAATTAGTTTTACTGATAACGCTTGAATATAATCCAAATCCGAGCAGGGTTGTATAGAGAACTTTATGGAAGTAGACACTAGTTTTTCCTAGAATGAAACATAAGTTCATAGAATGAAAGTGGGTTTTAGATTCCAATCGTAAAGCTAGTGGGAACAAGTTGTGCTCCATCTGCTGAGATCATCTCTTGTCTCTCTTCCCTTTCTTCTCACAGATTGGTTCATCATCTCTTGTTTTTTGGTAACAAGGTCCATATCT
>NC_025998.2:13163320-13192015 GCF_000442705.2 Elaeis guineensis | reverse complement strand
GATCTTCACCATGTCCGAACTGGAGGCCGGGTATCGAAGGTTCGGCAACGTTCGGGCGGCCTTCAAGGAGAAGTCAGCGGCGGCCGAAGCTGAGAGGGCAATGTTGGCCGACCAACTCCAGCAGTCGGCCGACCGGGAGGCCAAGTTAGTCGACGAGGTCTCCCGGCTTGGGTCCGAACTCCGGTCGGCCGAGAAAGAGGCCAAGCACAAAGGTCGGGCCGTGCGCCGTCTTCGACGCGAACGGGATGGTGCAACTGCCGAACTTCAAGGGGAACGCGAGCAACTTCGGGTCAGCCTGGAGAAGCTTGCGGAAGCCGAAGAGGAGCTGTCCATCGCCCAGATCGACGCTGAAATGGCGAAGGTCGAGGCGGAGTCGGCGAGGCAGGAGCTCGCCCGAGCTGAGGACGAGGCAAGGTCGGCGAGGGAGTCGGCCGATCGGGCGGTGGAGGACTTCCGGTCCTCCGACCAATACCGGGAGGAGATGCTCGAATCGGGCTTCGCTTCATACCGGGTCGGGTTCGAGGACGGTCGGGACACCGTCCACGCCTTGTACCCGGAGTTGGACGTCAGCCGCGTCGTCCCACCGCTAGCCGAGGAGGAAGGAGCCGAAGGAGAAGGAACGGAGGAGATGGCCGACCAACCGTCGGGAGGCGTCATTGTGGGGGAGGAGGCCATCCCGGAGCAAGTGCCGACCGAAGTTCCTTCGCCGACTGAAGCCCATCCTTCGGCGGCCGACCCAGCGCTGCTAATGGCCGAGACGCCAATCATCCCCGATCCTCCGTCGGTCGAAGAGATCGACTAGGATGGATGATCGGTCCTGCCGACCATCTGTACTTTTTGAAAATACATGTAATCGGGCGTCGACCCGACTTTGTAATTTCTTTTCATCAATGAATGAGACTTCTTTCTTCCTGTTTGTAATGCCGACTATAGCTGTGATGTCGAACTTTAGTTGCTAACTTAAGCAAGCCACTAACTCACGTGAGTCGGTAGGACTCCGACAACTTGCGCAGCCCCGAAAGTAGAATGGGTCCCGACTTTAGGTCGGCTTCCAATAGTCGAAGTCGTCAGTCGGGCGCATCTATTGAGTCGGGAGCCGACCGAACCTAGCAAAGGTTCGGTAGCCGGACTTCCATAGATGCATTTAGTCGATCGTCGTCCGGCGCAGTGTCGGGGGAACGATAGTAAGTCGGGTCCCCATGCTCTTGCGTCGGGTTCTCTGTCTCTTGACAGACGGTGGCAAACCGAATGTCGTTCAGCCGGCCGTAGGTCGGTCGGCAAGTCGTGGGTGCGACTAAGGTCGCGTCGTGTGATAGACGGTGGTAAGCCGAATATCCCTCGACCGGCCGTAGCCTGGTCGGAAGTCGCGACAATAGTCGCGTGGGCTTTTAGCCTTTCTTCGGTCGGGGCCCGATCGACCTGTCGGCCGATGGATTCTGCCCGAAAATTCGACCGTAGAAGGAGTATGAACTCCCGTCGCAACAGCTGCATCGGCCTTTGTCAGGGGCGGATGTGTTGCCGAAAGTCGAAGGAGTGTAACTCCCGTTTGTAAGAGTCCGTCGGCCCTTGTGAAGGTCCGACGAGTCGTCGAAGGAGTGTCGACTCCTGTTAGTATAGATGCGTCGGTGCTCGCAAGAGTCCGACGCGTCGTCGGTGCTAAGTCCACGTCGATACGCTGTGGCTGAGCGCCGATCACTAGTCGAAGATTTTAAGACTCCGAGATTTCAAACTGAACTTGTATTCCGCCTAGTGAATTTCAAAATTCACTGGTAATACAGCTTCAAGTTGTCGGCGTTCCAAGTCCGGGGAATGGGTTTCCCCTCAAGGGTCTCCAGCCGATAGGCTCTCGGCCCGAAGGTGTCAGCAACCTTGTAGGGTCCTTCCCAGTTGGGAGCCAGCTTCCCTTGGTCCAAGGGCTTCGACACCTCTGCCTCCTCAAGACTAGGTCGCCAGGCCTGAAGAGCTTTGGTCTGACCTTGGCGTTGTAGTACCGGGCGACCCTCTGTCGGTATGAAGCCATTCGGATTTGAGCCTCATCTCGCAGTTCGGGGAGGAGGTCTAGGTCGGCCCTCCGACTTTCGGAGTTGTCCGGCTCTTGGTACTGCTCGACCCTCGAAGATGGTAGGCCAATCTCGAGCGGGATCATAGCTTCTGTCCGTAGGCCAAACTGAACGGCGACTCCCCGGTCGGGACGCGGGGGGTCGTTCGGTAAGCCCACAGAACGGAGCCCAGCTCGTCGACCCAGAGACCTTTGGCTTCGTTCAATCGGGTCTTGAGTCCATGGAGCAGGTTCGGTTGGTCACCTCAACCTCACCATTGGACTGCGGGTGCCCGACTGAAGTTAGTCGGTGGCGGATGTGGAATCTGGTGCAGAAGTCTCTGAAGTCTCGGTTGTCGAATTGCCGTCCGTTGTCGGTGATGATGGTGTGCGGCAATCCGAACCTGAAGATGATGGACTTTTGGATGAAGTCCTCCATTTTCGCTCGGTGATCTGCGCCAAGGGCTCGGCCTCGACCCACTTCGTGAAGTAGTCGATGGCGACAACGATGAACTTCCTCTGGCCCGACGCCGGTGGGAATGGGCCGAGAATATCGACTCCCCACTGGGCGAAGGGCCACGGAGCGACAATGGGAGCGATCTGGCTGGCCGGTTGGTGCTGAATATTGGCATACTTTTGGCATGGCTCGCACCTTCGGACCAACTCTGCCGCATCCTTCTTCATGGTCGGCCAGTAGTAGCCTTGTCGCAAGACCTTGAAGGCTAAGGACTTGCCCCCCAAGTGGTTCCCACAAATTCCTTCGTGAACCTCTCGGAGAGCGTAGTCGGCGTCGGTCGGCCCCAAGCACCTGAGCAGAGGGAGGGAGAACGACCTTTTGTAGAGTCGGCCGTCCATGATCACATACTGCGACGCCGTCCATCGGAGTCGCTTGGCCTCCGCAGGATCTTCGGGCTGATCCCGTCGGTCAGGTACTGGGCGATCGGGTCCATCCAACTCGGTTCGGACGTTAGCTGCTGTACTTCTTCGACCCGATCGATGCTCGGCTGCTGGAGGTTTTCGACGAACGTCCGACCCAAAGAGTCATAGGCCGACGTTGCCAATCTGGAGAGAGCATCGGCGCGGGCATTCTCCTCCTGGGGATGTGGGAGATCTCGAAATACTCGAGGCGTGCCACGAGGTCCTTCACCTTCTGAAGATACTTGATCATGGTCGGATCTCGCACCTCGAAGTCGCCCTTGACTGCCCCACGATCAGCTGAGAGTCGGAGAATGCCCGGAGGCTGTCGATGCCCAGCTCCTTCGCCATCCTCAAGCCGGCGAGGAGTGCCTCGTATTCGGCTTGATTGTTGGAGGCCTTGAAGTCGAACCGGAGGGCGTATTCGGTGACCACCCCATCCGAATTCGTGAGCAGGAGCCCGGCCCCGCTTCCCTGAGCGTTCGAGGCTCCGTCGATGTGGAGTACCCAGGTGGAGATCGGGTCTGGCTCAGAGACCGTATCTCGTCCCGGGTCTTCAGCTCCCGACCCTTGGTCGGTCGTCGGGCATTCGGCGATGAAGTCGGCCAAGACCTGGCCTTCAGGCAGGCCTTGGTCGGTATTGAATGTCGAACTCGCTAAGCTTCATTGCCCACTTAGCGAGTCGTCCAGATGTGTCGGGCCGGCGCAGTACTGCCCTCAGGGGCTGGTTGGTGAGTACCACGATGGCATGGGCCTGGAAGTACGGTCGAAGCCGTTGCGCGGAGACGGTCAGGGCGAAAATCATCTTTTCCGTCTCCGAGTATCTGGCTTCGGCACCGTGGAGCACTTTGCTGGTGTAGTAGATGGGCTGATGAGTTCGGCACTCGTTTTCCGAACAGCACCGAACTGATCGCCTCGGAAGATGTGGCCAAGTAAGATACAAGGTCTCCCTGACCTGCGGCTTTACGAGCAGCGGGGGGAAGCCAGGTACCTTTTCAGGCTTCAAAGGCCTGTTCGCACTCATCCGACCAAGAAAACCGTCCGCTTGACGCAGAATCTTGAAGAACGGGAGGCACCTTTCAGCCGACCGGGAAATGAATCGGCTAAGAGCGACGATTCTTCCGTTCAGCTGTTGGACCTCCTTCTTGGTGTTCGGATGACGCATGTCGAGGATTGCCTTTATCTTCTCAGGGTTGGCCTCGATCCCTCTCTGAGAAACGAGGAATCCGAGGAACTTCCCTGAGGTCACCCCGAAAGCACACTTGGTCGGGTTGAGCTTCATTCGGTGTCGGCGAAGGGTGCAAAAGGTCTCCTCGAGATCCTGAACATGGTCCGGGATCTGCGTGCTCTTTACCAGCATGTCGTCCACGTACACCTCCATGTTACGCCCGATCTGGTCTTTAAAGACCTTATTGACGAGTCGCTGGTAGGTGGCGCCGGCGTTCTTCAATCCGAAGGGCATCACCCGATAACAGTAGAGGCCCTTGGGAGTTACGAACGCGGTATGCTCCTCGTCTTCAGGCGCCATCCGGATCTGGTTGTACCCGGCGAAGGCGTCCATGAAGCTGAGCAGTCGAAATCCGGACGTCGCATCCACCAGCTGGTCGATCTTCGGAAGTGGGAAGCTATCCTTTGGGCAGGCTCTGTTGAGGTCGGTATAGTCGATGCAGATCCTCCACTTCCCGTTGGCTTTCTTGACCATGACGACGTTGGCGAGCCAGTCGGGATACGTGGATTCCCGAATGAAGCCTGCTTCGAGTAGCTTGTCCACTTCTTCGTCGATGCTGGGAGACCCCAGGAGTGGAGTCTCCAGAAGATTCCGAGAGGGAGGCCGACGGTGTGCGCGGCCGCTTCTCCTTCTTTGCCCGTTCCAACGGGGAGGGAGAGGGCCGCTGGGACCGTCGGTCGTCGCGCCGTGGTCGTCCCTCCTCCTCTCCGTGGGAGCGCTGCTGGGAGCGCTCGCATGGAGGCGACAGGGATCGGCGCGGTCGTCGGCGGCTACTCCTGGAAGGCATAGGTCGGGCCGCCGGTTGCTGCTGGAGGCTTTTGACTGCGTCGGTCAGTACGGTCATCTGCCGTACGATGGCCGCAATCTGGGCCTCCGTGGTCACTGCAGGGTGCGGAGAGCTAGGCTCCGCCGCCGGTGGTGGTGGAGAGGCCTCTTCCCGGCAGGAAGAGCGCCTGGCCGACCCAGTGACTCTCGATCGTTGAGCTCTTGTCTTTGTCATGCTGTCCCCCCTTCCTGGCGCGCCAATCTGTTGCGGCCAATCGCCTCGTCGTCCGATCGCCGGGGAGCGTGCACCTGCAAAAGGAAGTCCGCACTGACCGGAGGCGGCTCCGGCGGGGACCCTCCGACGGTCAAGTCAGAGAGGTGACTGGGCAACAGTGAAATGCAGACAGAGAGCTCTGAGAGAGGGAGAGGGAAAGAGGAGCGAGCCTGCGTATGTGGGAGAGACGGGCGGATCGATCCTTTGCACTGTTGCCTTCCCCGGTATATATAGTGGAGCCAGGTATGGCGCCGTCATTAATGGCGCGGACAAGTGAGGAGCTGTCAACTCACTGTGGACTGTCAGAGCCACCGTGAAAACGTCATGTCGCCGTGTGGCCGTCCAATTACCAGGGTTGACCCGGCTCTCGGCGGGACAATGCCCCTAGGTAACTGTGCCGCATGTCCGCGTCAGAGCTGACAACGTCTGGCGGCTGTACGGTGGTTGGAGGAGCCGACCGACCCAAGGTCGGTAGCCAGTTGAGTGGTGTCGGGCCCCTCCATTGATCGGCGAGCACCATGTAAGTCGGCCATCAGACCCCCGGGTTCAGTTGGTCGGGAAGGTTACGCCCGACATACCCCCGGCCGGTGATGGGCCGTTGAATGGCCGGCAGTTAACTGCTGATGGCATCCGTCAGTCGGTCGCCCGACCGACTATCGGTCGGTCTATCGGCCAGTCGGAGTCGTCCGTCGGAGGCGGTCGGGCCGTCAGTCGGTCGGTCGGGCCGTCAGTCGGTCGGGCCCTCCGACAGTCGGTCGGTCGGTCGGCGGGTATCCCCCAACAAGTAGGATTATCAGTGTTTCTTTATTATGCCTCCTTTGAGCCTTCTCAGAAGGTAGGGCCAATGTCTTTTGCTTGTTTGTCTTATTTCATGTACCATTCGCTTAGGAGATAGGGGTCCAACCTTGTCAAGGTTTGTGTCAGGGTTAGTTACACCTCTCTGAACAAGTCGGTGTTGATTCTATTATTTTGCCTGGCAGGCAATGCTTCTGTTACGAGACTTTGTAACCTCTTATTGCGATAGCTTCTAAAATCTTACTATGCTTTTGTAACCTCTTATTGCGATAGCTTCTAAAATCTTACTACAATGAAGTGCCAGCTTCCTTTGGTACAAGTGTGATCTGCCTGCAGTTGATTGGGTATCATCTGTGTTAGAGTGTATGTATGTAGTTTGTAGTTTAGATATTGGGGTCTTCTCTCCATTGATGGTAATCACATTTTTTTTTTTTTTTTTTGCACATTATATTTACCTTGAGCTATAGCTTAATGAGTATTGGCCATTTCCACATACTTGGCTTCTCTTGCTCCCATTATTCTTATCTATCAATCTGATCCATCCTTATGTTTTATGTGTCTTTCCAAATATTAGCATAAACTTTGTCCTAACATTGCACCCAATTTTCCTCCTAGTTTAAATATAAATAGGCATAAAGATGTACCTGTGAAATATAGTTTGAGAATGGTGGCCAGTTGATCTTTATGTCGCATTTACACAATATAGTAGGGCAGAATCCTTCACTATGAACTTCCTGTACTTTCCCTCCCTGCATACATTTAGCTCGTGTGCGTCATCAAAGTACAGGATACAACCACCATCTCTTTCTTGGCTGGCGCTTAGCAGTTGTTCTGTGTTCATCACTTTCATATAAAGGTAGCTTATGCTAGAAGTGCCTAAACAGCTGCTTGTGCACTCCTGATCCTTGTTGGAAAATTCAGCAAAGGCATCAAGATTCTCCGTATTTTTGATGCACTCAAGGTTTTGCAGCTCTCAAAATTCTTGGCCTTATGTCTCTGTGTATACTGCTCCCCTTGGTTCCTGTCTTAGTCTCATGAGATCCACTAGTTCCAATTCTAGAACATTCGGCGTGACATTGTAAGCAGAGTTGCTGCTGGTGCTTATTTGTCATAGATCCTCTAACCTCTATTGTGTTGGTTGCGACTGAATGATGACATGGTTTGAACTTTGAACATCCGATGAGATATGGGAATGGACATATATTGGATGGTTGAAAAATTAAAGTAGCTATATATACTACTGATCAAATGGTTGGAAGCATACAGTCTTGCGATATTTCCTTCCTCATACTGCCATTTGTATTGTTGTTTGTGATAGCAGACCAAACTGTCTAGATTATCAGCAGTTAAGTACCGCTATTTAATCCCATGAGGTGGCAAGGTTATTAGGATATGCAATATCATTTCCAACAAAATTTATTTCATCAGTAGTTCTTCTATATTCAGCAAGCTTGCCTTTTATATTATCTTTCTGCATCGTGAAGATGGTGTTTTATATTCATGCAGTTCAGATTGCTGGATATCCAAGTTGTGTCAAGCACGTGTTAGAGTACCACCAATTAGGAGATTTAGCTATGGATTTAGTTCTTCTTCTACATCACAAGGTGTGTGCTAACCTTTTCAACACCTGTAGGTTGACCCTGTATGATGAATATAAGATCCGGTCTCATCGTATCTTAGGTATACATACATATCCTTCTTCACATGGTGCTCTATTAGCTTCCTTGCCTTATAGACTTTTTAGAATATTGTTTGAGATTGTATTACAAATTTCTGAAAAAACTCTAATGTTGTGTGTTAACTGGTATTTAGTTTACATACCCATTTCATGTTCACTCTCAAGGTTGATGTGTATTATATCTGGAGAGTCTAATCTATCAACATATTTATGAAAATTACTGACTGGTATCTTTCTGTGAAGTTCATTATATAAATTTTATATAATGCTGGTAGGATCTCAGAGCATAGCTGCATGATTAAACAGACAATGTCCTAAGTGAAAGTGAGACTCTCCCTTCCTGCAGTATTGCATTAACTGGTCCAGTATCTTGCAAGGTGGTTCACAAGTCCTTCTGCAAGTTCTCATTGTCACCAGCTAATGGCTTTTATCAAAAACTAAATTCATGGACATCACCACATTAAATTTTATTATAGCTCAATTAACTAAATCCAAAAATAGAGAATTCCTTTTGGAAGCTCATGCATGAAATTTCTTAAATATTTACTTGAAGGAAATTAGATGATGCTATATTCGGAGCCTTACTAACCAATTCCTGCATTATATGCTTTTGCAAGAACACCTTTTTCTAGGAGATATGATGGCATTGCCACTGCCAGGAGGTGAACCTAGATCTCTCACATGGAGAGAGGAATGTTAACCAGCTTTGCTTAGGCTGATGGGCAGTTTTGTAAGAAGACTTTTAACAGTAGCAGATAAAAATGTAGGCTGTAAGAAGAAAGAAATCAGCTGACTCAGAATGTTAATATGTGCCTTGAGGAAAAGGAAGTCAGCATTATATAGAGGAATCTAGATGCCCATACAGGCATCTAGTTGGATGCATGGAGATTTAAAAGTGTCAAAGCCTATTAATCTTGTCCTCATATATCAAATAAATGAACGTATTTTCATACATACCCACATACTGACATGGATGTAAATAGCAAGAGATAATTTGGAGAGGGAAGGATTCGAGTACCATGCATTCATAAGGGTGGAATACTAATTTACACATGTGAATATATTTATCTAAATTCTGAAAAATTACTAAGATAACTTAATACTAAGGATGGTTTGATATATAATTACCATATCATATATTGATCAACAATCATTAAATTTCCATAGATAACTGATCTTCAAAATACATGGTTCAAACTATGAGGAATTTGAGGAGTATTTGTACAATTTTTAGTCCAGGTGTTTGTGTGCTAGATACAGGGATTTCATGCATGTATAAGTTTGGTAACACATAAAAGGACAAATGCATCCATAGAATAAATGGAATGATGTCAGTGAGGGAAGGCATTTTGAATTCAAAAGAGGAATATCTACTTAAAATTTTCAGATAATTAAATACAGTAAAAAGGAAAAAGAAAAAAGAAAGAAAAATTGCAAAATAGGTGTAAAAGTTGGTGTTTCTATCAGAAATTGCATTATTATTAATTCTCACTTAAGAGTTCTCTTTGTTGGTTAGATTTTTAGGAAAACTAGTACCCCTCCTGGTTCCATGAATTTCGCTGTGTTGGTATGTGTTAGGGGATTGGAGCATTCACCCTGACAACATTATGTGTTCATTTATTTGTTCTTCTTTCATTTTACATACCTTTTAGTGCACAGTCTTGCCCAAAGAGGTTATGAATTGTCTTTTGTCAATTCTTTTTGTTGGTTAGATTTTTAGGAAAACTAATACCCCTCCTGGTTCCATGAATTTCGCTGTGTTGGTATGTGTTAGGGGATTGGAGCATTCACCCTGACAACATTATGTGTTCATTTATTTGTTCTTCTTTCATTTTACATACCTTTTAGTGCACAGTCTTGCCCAAAGAGGTTATGAATTGTCATTTGTCAAAGCATCATTCCACATACATTATAGTTGGAAATTTGAGAAAACATCATTATAATGATTTGAGAATTAACTCAAAGATTGGCGATAAAATTAGATTGAGCCTGTTTTTGAGTGGAGGATGCAATTTCCTTGATTGGGAGTAACACACAACATTAGTGGTGACATCAAGGATTTAAAAGTTGCAGTACAGGCTCATAACAGTATTAGTGTGGTATGTATCATGTTGTGTACATACCAACACAAGAAGAGACCTGCACCAACCATTCAAACAAGCAGAAAAAGAGGATGTCTCTAGCAGTAAGGTGTGCTATCGAGCGATATGTGGTTGTGTCAAAATGATACTTAGCTGTGAGGTGCTGCATGCTGATCTCTTATTGGTCTGGAACCTACCAGCCAGTAGTAGCTGGTAATCTCAGCCCTTATCATCTTCAGTGAAAAAATATAGTTGTCCTTTCTTCTTATGATGATACAAATTTATGATTTTTTTTCTAGATTTAAATACATCAAAAATCTTTTGTAGTGATAAATAACATCAACACGGTAAACTTATAATTTCTGTTGTACCAAGTATCCCTAAATGCTATTTTTCCAGGTTCAAATTTCTATGCCAAATTGTAGGGAGATCACGAATGTAGTTTTATCTCACAGTCTAAAAATCTTCTGCTGCTAATCACAGATTTGACATCCAAGAAATGTGTTCCATGTGACTCAAAGGATGTTCGGCCAATGTCTGAACAGTCAGCAAATGAACTACTTGCACAGGTTTGCTTACAACCTCTTGTTAGGCTCCTTTCTGCATTTGTTGAGTGAAGATGCTTCTGATCCATATGTTGAAATTAGGTACAAGGTTGGAATTTATTGAGTGAAGATGGTGTTATGAAGCTGCATCGATCATGGAAAGTGAAGAGTTTCACAAAAGGGTTGGAGTTATTTCAGCTCGTGGCAGATGTTGCTGAGGCAGAGGGTATATTTGGTTTCACATATTGCCAGTCACTGATATAAGATTTTGAGATACTGATATTTTCTTTATGCAGCATTTTCCCTCATTTCCAGTTTTTATTTTTTACCCTCAGGGTCGTTAGTTTGCCAGGAAAAAGGCATCTAAACATAGTTATTCCCTATACATACATACATACATACATACATACATACATACCATACATATATACATACCATACATACATACTCTGCTTTCTTCTAACTGGGAGAAGCCTAGAATACGAAAATGATACATACATACTCTGCTTTCTTCTAACTGGGAGAAGCCTAGAATACGAAAATCATTTTCTATTCTTTGCAGCAAATTTTGACTTTGTAATTTCAGAAAAGGTTTAGGGAGACAGAGTTTAACTTTTGCAGTGTACAAGTGAAGCATTTCTTTCCTGAAATCACCAAATCTTCTAGCAAACTGGACAAATGAAAAAATTTAAATTTCCAAGGGAAAGTTTTTCTTTTCTAATTCCTTTTTCTTATATTCTCTTGCAACACAAAAGACCCCGAGCTCGAACTTTTGTTTCTTTTTTTATGTAGTTAGTGTTTTCTAGTAGGCTTGTGATGCAAATGCAAAAAAATGCAAAAACAACAGAATAGCATCCGTAAGATATTCCAGCCACAATAGCAGTGCAAGCTAGACGATACGGCTATCAGGCATAGGGCAACAACTATGAAAGTTTTTTCTCTCTCTCTCTCTCTCTCTCCTTTACTCCCTCTCTCTCCAGTTTCTTGCTTATTTTATCAGTCACATTTAGGATGATTCTTTGCTAGGATTTTTTGATTAAATTTGAAGTTTGTTTGGATCCTATAAGTTTTTTTTGGAAGTACTTCAATTATTCTAGAGTGCTCGACTGGCTGTTGCCACTACTTGAAGATAGAGTGGATTTGTTATTAGCTTGTCCTTTATTAATTCTATGGAAGCTTCATATCTTAATCTTGTACTATCTTGTGGACCACCAATAGCATCTCTTGGTGGAAAACTGTATGGTGCAAAACTTGAGATCAACACAGAATAATGCAGAAGGATACTGTTCAAACGAATTCACTATAAAAAAGCATCAATATAATCACCAATTAAATTCTTTAATTACTTCTCGCATCTTTTCAGCTGATTTTGTGCTGGTGAAAGGTTCATACTTCATACTGATTATGATGATAGTACTATCTCAACATTTTCTGTAGCCATCCAATGATGTTGAATCTATATAGTCCTTGGCTTCAGTAATAATTTTCTCTTTTAAAAATGAAGTGGTACCTTACAGAATATGGGTGTATGTGTGATGATAGTTATATCTCAACATTTTCCATTGCTATCCAATGATCTTGAGTCTGTCCTTGGGTTCCATAATCATATAGTCTTTTAAAAGTGAAGTGGTAGGTTATCAGCCATATATGGAATATATGCATGCGTGCATGTATAATGATAGTTCTGTTTCAACATTTTCCATAGCCATCCAATGATGCTGAATGTATATGGTACTTGGGTTAGATAATCATCTAGCCTTTTGAAAGGTGAATTGGTAGATATCAGCCTTATATGGAATATATGTATGTTTTTATGTAGATTGCAACTTCAAAAATTCTTCATACTATATCAGTATCTCTATTTTCTTAATAGCTTTCATGGTTTAACCTGTTATCATGTATTTGTTGGTTAACTTGTTCTTTGATGATGAAATGCCATATGTTAAAAAGGATTATATGAATCTTAAACAGATGGAAGTTAAAATATTTGGTACTATCATGTAATTATTGTTTAACTCGTTTTTTGATCTGACACCAAGAAAACCATGGGATTATGATTTATCTGTACTTCTGATTAAATATCATCCTTGCCCAATCAATTTGTGGTGTATCATAGTGTATTATTTGATATTGACCCTAAATTCAAGGAGCTATAAACCAAAAAGAAGTTCCTATATTACATCTTTAATGGTCTTCTTTAGACATTCGGAATGAAAATTTTCAGATGTAATTTGAGTGTGCAAATAATTTTATTTGTAGTTGATCTATACAAGAAGATGCTTTTCAAATTTAATTTTCAAATGTGGTTACCATTTTTTTAATATATGTGCTGGCAACATATGTCCTTTTTCAGGTCATCATCCTGACCTTCATCTGGTTGGTTGGAACAATGTCAAAATTGATATATGGACTCATTCAGTTGGTAAGTTGTTAAGTCACTTTAGTTTTGTCTTTTAAATGGATAATTTTTTTCCTTCTTGGATCAAGAATACTGAAGAGCTTACGCTTTCTCATTCTGATGGGGATGCTTGTGGTGTTTTACTTTTCATATTTATTTAAGAAAAAGCCTTAAAAAGGAGCTGGCCTTTTCTGAACATATCTCTCCTTCACTGTATAATGTCATTGACTCTAGTAAATATCATAGTCCAGGTTTTAAAAACAAGTACTGGGGGGGGGGGGGGGGGGGGCGTATTGTTTTTCTGAAAAATCGGTATGGTACGAAATATCAACACACAGTATAGGACTGCATCCTGTGCCGACATTGTATACCATTGCAAATTGCAGGAAAATGGTTTTGGCTTACTTTATATTGGAGATATATCTGCTTTCCAGTTTTTGGATGTATGAAATGTTGGTGCACAAGCCAATCAGTCACCTTACTGGACCTGGTTGAAGATTCGCATCAAAGTTCTTCTGCTATGGCCCATAATGATGAGATGATAGTTTATGTAGATGTTTACTTGTAGTAGAGCCTTATCGTTAGACCATTAAAGGCTGCTTACATTCATACCAAAATGATGACTGGATGGAAAAAGTAGCCACAACCAATTCACATATCCTGATACTGTTGCACATATATATGCATTAACACCTGTTTGTACATCTTTAGGTCTTCAATGGTAAATTTATCAATGTCAAAACAATTTCTCTCTATTTTCTGTCATTTATAGATCGATGCCTTTTTTACTTTCTTGATATAGAAAAACAAAAGGTTGCATTTATAACATTAGCAAATTCTTTCTTTTTCTCCTAGTAATTTGACCAGGCTGGGGAATTTACTAATAGAAATAGTCAGCATATCATATAAACTATCCATTATCTGAAATTAGTTATAGTGCGTTCTATCAACTTTTTCTTTTTTTTAACGATATTGAATGCTGCAGGAATAGCACCAAGCGACTTGTGTGACACTACATGGCTTATATTCAATGCAATTACCATGAAATTATAATTAAAAATGTTTTCTTTTTTCGTTTCTTAAAACTGTTGTTTTTTGTTACATGCAGGAGGATTGACTGAAAATGATTTCATACTCGCTGCTAAGATCAATTCTCTCCATGTCGAACATCTTCTAAGAAGGAAAGCTGCTGCTTAGGAATATGCATTTGGAATTCATGTGGTGACGTGGTATACAATTAAACTTCTGCTCTGCTTATAGAGGTTACTAGTTACATTTTTAGCATAGCATATGTGGGCGATGAATTATTGCATAGGCCAAACTTTGTCTTTTTTTGATGCAAGGGCCAAACTTTGTCATGCATATCTTGCTTCGTTTTAGGCAATGGCTATCCTATGGATCATCATACGAACCTATTTATTTTAGAAGAAATTCTACAATAGTTGATGGATTTGTGAATATGATGTAATTGTTTCATTTGGTGTCATGCGACAGGAGACAACTAACAGTTTGCTCCTATGTGCTAAAGCTAAGACGGAAAGAGAACTGGTTTGAGACCATAAGAGTTTGAGCATAATAGATATTATATCAAGGTTAGATGTAGAAGTGCTTGGAGGGTCTACCGTCATATCGAAATGGCATTTGTCATAAGGAATAGGCTAGAATATATATGCAACAGAAAATAGAGAAATAAAATGACATGGGAAAATGCTTGTCCGATGGCCTAATTAGCATATCACAATTTTACTCAGTCCCTTGGTTGGTTAGGGAACAGTCAGGCATTGGCAATAAGCAAGAACTATATCTGGCCGTTCATCCTTAGGTTGCGTTTGGTGTATTTTCAGGTAATCTTGGAAGATAATGTGGGTTGTTTTCAAAATAATTGTCACAATTACATTGTCAATAACATTGATTGCTGTATTTGGTATACATAGATAGTGTTACAATAAAATTATGAAAAATTTTGACTGACATATTTAGTATGACAATCGATTATCGATAATGTGAAATAAAATTTTAAAATATTTTCAATAATTTTATTTTGGTGCTCTTCTTTTTCTTTGGTGAGAAAAACGGGAATGATGTAGATTGGTGGTGGTGTGGAGAAGTGGGGATCGGGGGTGTATAGAATGCGGGCACAGGGGGTGGGGAGGAGGCATGCGCGTGTGGAGGACGGGCGTGGAGGAGCCATGGGGAAAGGAGGTATGGGACAAACGTGGAGGAATCATGGGCAGCCAATGGAGATAGAAGAGACGCAGACTGAGGGCGCACATGGAGAGAGATGAGGGGGAGGAGGAGGGTTGGTAATAAGTTTTGTGTGATATTTTTAAGAAATAATTTTGTCCAAAATTTTTATTGCAACATTGTCAAAGAAGTGACAATTTGATAGTCACTCTTTTCAAAGCAATTCAGATTATCGTAAGTTGAATTACCACTCAAAAAATATCAAACCAGTAATTCAAATTACCACATTAAATTGCTAGCGATCTATATTCAAATGCAACCTTAGTATCTGTGATAGAAGTTAGAAAATTGAATTTCTGAATTTAGTTGATTAAGAAAATTGAATGAAATATAGTCATCATTGACCTCTTTAGTGGGACTGAAGTATTACAGGATAAAAGTTAGAAATTTGAAAAGAAAATCCAACAAACAATGTAAAATAGATACATTCTTAGACTAACGCATGAGCATCACAAGAACAACCATTCCTAACAAAAGATTTCAGAAACATAAAATGTGAATCAAAATAGAACCAGGTCATGTAATTAAAAAAAAGTGGGGAAGGGAACACAATGTGATGCACTCGTGCACCATACTGAGCTATACTAATGGAAATCATAGCAATCGCCGACTCCGCCCTCTCGTCAAGCATGGCCTTGTCCGCCACCCCCTCTTCTCTATCCGCCGTCTTGCCGCCCGCGGCCGCGCTATTACCGGCCACCCGAGTACGCCTTTTCCCTCTTCCACCAAATAGTCCTCGAACAAGGGGACGGGAGCAGCGCCCGCCCAACTCCATGACTTTTCCCTTCGTTCTCAAGGCTTGGTCCAGCCTCGAAGCAATCGAAAAAGAGAGTCAGGTCCATCATGGTTTATATATACGGGTTGCAAGCGGATCTATTCATTCAGAATTCATCGATTTGATTTAGTTATGGGAATCATTTCATTGCTCGCCAGATGTTTGATAGCATGCCTCAGCGAGATGTCGTGTCCGAATTCAGTAATTTGCTGGTTTGCTGAATTTGGGATTCATAGGAGAGGCGGAGAAGATGTTTGTTGAAATGCCGTGGAGAAATGCGTTGTCTTCTAATTGTCTGATAGATGGGTACGTGAAGTGTGGCTATTTTGAGATGACGTAGGGGGGGCCGTTCGATCAGGGCTTTCAAAGAATTTTATCTCGTGCAACACCATGTTTGGCAGGTATTGTAGTTCTGGTTCAATGGAGAAAGCTCGCTTTTTGTTTGATCAGATGCCATCAGAGATGAAGGATCCCACAATGAGATGCTTGTGACTCGTGAGGGAGATTGAACCCAGCACATTTGCTCCAGTGAGCATGCTTTCAGCTTGCTCTTGTCTCATGGCCTTGCAACAAGGTGAATGGATCCATAGTTATGTTAATAGGAAGGGGATTAGATTGGATGCTGTATTAGAAACGGCGCTCTTGGACATGCATGTGAACTGTGGAAGAATCGATGAGGCTCCTGTCACGTTTGGCAGCACGGGGGAGAGGGATATCAGTGCATGGGACTCTGTAATTTTAAAACTTAGCGGTCATGGTAATGGTAGAGAAGCTCTACAGCTCTTTTCCCAGATGGCATAAGAGGTCACCTGTTCAAGTATTCTGAGTACCTGTACTCATTCAGGGTTGGTCAAGGACAGGCATAGGTGCTTTCACTTAATCAGCACAGTATACAATTTAGAACCAAAAGCTAAGCATGTCGCATGGATGATTGATCTTCTATGCTAGGTGGGCAGCTAGATGAAGCTAAAGTGTTTGTTAGAGCAAATGGTGTCAAGGTCAGTGTTCCTGCCTGAGGAACTCTACTTGAAGCTTCCAGTAGGCATGGGAACATTGAATGCGTGAGAATATAGAAAATCATCTCCTTGAGCTTGGCCCCATGGCACTTGCTGCTATATGGCTTTGTCGGACAAGTTCTTGAGAAGTGGCAGGTGGGGTGATACAGAAGATGAGAGAGAATGAGCTGGAGAATGTCCCTGCTTGTAGTTCTATTGTAGTGATATGTAGTTCATCGGCTTCAGGTGCAGAGTGGCTTGAACGAAGGACACGTTTGGTCCACGAGAAGTGGAGGGAGAAGAGATAATTTTTGAGAAGTGGAGAGAGATCTCTTGTTTGATTGAAGTTTTAAAACGAGAGAGAATGAAAAAATCTTTTCGATCCATTTAGTTGGGTATGTCAGATTACAAGGTAATTTAATAATTTTGAGAATCATTTATTTAAAAAATAATTGCAGAGGAAAATAATTTGGATTATGTTTGGTTGGTGAAAAAATTATTTCGAAAAATGACACTAAAAAAAAATTACTACATTTGGTTGCAGATAAATTTATATAGGAGTATGGCTAAATTTATAAATATATCCATCAACATAAAATAATTTTTTAATATCATGATAACATTATCATTTCCAATCAATTATAATTTGATGACTATAATCATATAGCTATTTGTATAATGCCATCTGCATCTTATTTTTTTTCACAAAAGCTTTTTATTGAATGCCTATCAATATAGTTCATAAGATGGTTCATGCTATCAACATGCTTTTTTTTTGGTAAAAAAAAAAGACTTTATTAATAGAAATAGTTAGCAATAAAACTATTGCCAGTTTTGTAGCCTCTATCATTGCTCCAACTTTCTATAAATCCAAAAGGTAAAAAATCTTGCAATCTATTAATAGCAAGTAGAAAAGATTACACTCATGTGATCTTAAAAAAAAAAAAGAAAAAAGAAAACATGATATTCATAAAAGGATTATGCATCAAATAAGGTAGAGAATGAGAAAGAAAAATCCCCAAAAAAACAAAGAACCTCCAACAAATGAAAAATCCCCACATCTCTAATGAAAAATCTCCAAAATCATAAAATTTCTATTATAATACTACAAAGAATCCAATAAAAAATAAAACAATAAGATAATTAGATAAATACTTGCAGATTTATAGCAGACTTAAGTGGGAGAATAAAAAAAAAAAACTTTTCTGATAAAAAATCTCCAAATCAAATAATGAGGAAGGGCATCAAGATTGAACCAACGAAGATTTCTTACATGATGAATGGATTGAGAGAGATAGCAAGGTGCCAAGATTAGGATTTTTCTCTTTTCTCATGGAAAAAAGAAGGGAATCAAGAGACTGAATTAATTTGGAAAGCCATAGGAGAAATATTTAGCACCGATGACCCATTGGAGATATTTTTATTAAGTATAGATTTTCATCATTCGAAAATTTATCAATTCCAACCCCCCATAATATTTGTTTTACTTTCTTTCTCCGAAAAATAACATAGAACCCGTTAATTTTTTTTACCATCTCTTTCTTTTCATTTTTATACTAAATATGGTATTTGATATGGAAATCATTTTTTCATGCCAGATTATTCCAACCAAATGGGCCCTCAGAGGAAGTTACTTCCCACATTTTATGAAAAATCGAACCCATAAGGAGTAGGTTTTGAAACTTCCCATAGGATGGGAATGGATGATGCTTTCTTCTTTTCTAAAATATTCTTTTAAGATCACGGTTAAGATTTTACAAAATATCAATGGATGATTAGATAAATATTAAATAATAATAATATATATATATTAATATTATTTAATATTTATATGAATATAATATAAATTTATATTAATATTAATATTATTATATTTATTATATTTTAATATTTATATAATATAATATTTTATTAATATTGATATAATTTTATATTAATATATTAATATCATATTATATTTATTAAGATATTAATAAATTTT
The DNA here is from genome assembly GCF_000442705.2 of Elaeis guineensis. Classification (NCBI taxonomy): domain Eukaryota; kingdom Viridiplantae; phylum Streptophyta; class Magnoliopsida; order Arecales; family Arecaceae; genus Elaeis; species Elaeis guineensis. Next base: position 13,173,303 of record NC_025998.2, on the reverse strand, counting down.
TATATTAATATTGTATCAATATAATATAATATATTATTATTATATTAATATAATAAATTATTATGATCTATTGTTATATTATAATATATTAATATACATATAATATTATTATTTATATAAAATTTATAAGTAAAAATGTATGGTCTTATATCTATTAAGAGTATAATATGTATTCTACATAATTTTTTAGAAAAATGGATGCTCAACCAAACATAAGCCATTCTTTAACAGTCACTTTCTCATTACCAACTAAGCATTCCAAAATTCTATTTCTAGAAGATAATTTTTAAGGAACTAATTTTTCAGGAACTAACTTCCTAGAAAGATAAGTTCTTCCATGAACCAAATGAGTCCAAAATGGCTTAGTTGTATTGCCTAGAATTGCTGCATGTGCCTACAATGTTGTCCAACTATGGCTAACAATTTTTAGCTATTATACAGTCATAACACAATTACAAGCTTCAGAAGGGCTCCGTATAGAATATCTATATTTTCGAGAGAGAAGCCGGTCGACGAGGTTCATTTTAAAGATGACTTTAATTTAGACGATTGAGATTACTCACCATTTTTCTATTGGAGAGACTATGATAGCTTAAGACATTTGAGATTTCTTTTACTTTATGCAATGATCTAGTTGGTTTTCATCATCTAGAAGCTCTCATTTTTGAGTTTCCTCGAGATCAATTTCGATAATAGTGTGATTGGTGGTGGCAGCAGACACAGAGCAAAGTTCGTGATCCAAAGCCTGGATTTCATGTTTATGGCCACTGATGGGAGTCAAGTCTTTGATACTTGATCTTTGGAACAGAGTTGAGAGTGGTTGGGGTAGACATTAGTTATGCGGGACTAGTTTTGAGGGCTGGCCTCATAGCCATTGAGATTTGAGGATAACTCTGCTATTGTGGTCAGCTAGATTTAGGGCAAGCGAGGATGTCTGACTCTCTTTAGATGTGACACATATCCACCAGAAGGTGAACATGGCAATGGACTGAGTTGTCTTTTATGTGGTGGAGCACTCTGGAGGAACTTTATAGATAGAGTTATTAGTTGTTTTGGTTTCTTTTGCATGATATTTTATTTTTTGATTTTGTTGAATATGTCTATACAATACGTGTATGATCCATCTGTCTTATGAAAAAAAAGAAACAAGGGCTATTTTGTAAGCAATTTTGGACTTCTTATGGATAGCAAGCAAAAATACATTGGGCCAAAGTGAGTGTTAATTGCCATATGCATTGTTTGAACTTAAACTGCCATCTCTTGCCCGGGAGAGTGCATTGCTTATTTTGACAAACAAACCATGCCATGGATAGATTTATGTCTCACTTCTTCAAATCTAGTTTAATTTTTTGAATTGAATCTCATGTAGGAATACCAAATTGAGTTGTATTTTGTTGCAAGTTCTAGTTTCAAGCTTATAAATAAAAATATTATCCTCAATTAAAATGTGGAGATTCATTGAGCTATAATCGTTTGATTTAAAATAAAAAATTACTGGGTTTGAAAATAAAATTATAAAAATCCATTCAACATGAATTTAAGGATGCATTTGGTTACACTTTTTGATTTTTGATTTTTAATTTAAAAAAATAATTTTTTGATTTTTGCTATTGAGTAAAAATATGAGAGTAAAAAGTATGTTTGGTAACTACGTTGCTATGAAGAAAAAAAGTAATATTTGGGATGGCAGGTGAAGAGCTTGACGAGAAAAAAAATTTGGAAAAGGAGGAAGAAGGGTTCGAAGAGGTAAAGAGCTCGACGAAGAAAATGTTCAGACTCTTTATTTTTTGATTTGACGTTTTAGATGTGGAAAGTAAAAAAATAAAAAAATAAATTTTTAAAAATAAAAAAATTATTTTATATATAAAATAATTATTTTAATTATTTTATTTTTTACTTTTTATGATGTTATAAATTTTTTTTTATTATTTTTTAAAAATTAAAAATAAAAAAATAATTTTTTTAATGGCTAACCAAATGTATCTTAAAAGTTAAATTACCAAAATGATCGGCATCCTTGTGCTCCTTTTATTTTAACATGATAAACCTGTCAATTTGACAATACCAAATTTTACTGTAGATTTGGATGACTATTGTACTGTAACATTCTATCATGAATAGCCAGCGCATCATTATGAATGATTTTATTTATTTAAAAAGATATCCATGTATTTTTAGTATGATATACGCTGGTTTTTTTGGTACAATACGATATACGATGGTTAAAAGGAAAAAAAATGATACATCTTCAGAATGAATGATGTGATGGCTATCATTTCCTCACGCTAGGATCGTCTAATTCGCCGAGGTGATCTGTAACATGTACATGGTCGTACTGGCTTACACCTATAAATGAATAACTACAAGTTTAGAGATCTGGTGGAGGAGAACATATCGTAATCGTCACTGTTAATTGGTGGCAAATTAATATGGATTACAATTTTAAGGCAATCCCGTCTTGGTTCTCGGTAAAAAAGCTCTCGCTACTCGCCCGAAGTGGTGCCCTTGCCCCCAACTCCAAGGAAAAGATAACGATGGTATTATTTTTTAGAGCGAGGGTTATATAATGGAAGACAGAAGAGGGGAGGGTTTGGGCCGCCTTGAGAGTTGAGGGAGGAGAGGTATAAACCCCCATCTCTTCTTCTTGGTGAGAAAAAGGAGAACGAGAGAGTGGGAGAAGGGCAAAAGGGAGGGAACTTTATCCTCTGGGGGAGAGGGAGAGGAGGAGGGTAGGATGAGCGGAGGCGGCGGCGGAGGAGGGAGCAGGGGGAACGGGGCGGCGGCCGGTCCGATCCCGGCGATGTCGAGGAAGCTGGTGCAGAGCGTGAAGGAGATCGTGAACTGCCCGGAGTCGGAGATCTACTCCATGCTCAAGGAGTGTAACATGGACCCCAACGAGGCCGTCCACCGACTCCTCTCCCAAGGTGCCGCCTCCACCTCTACTCGTTCCTTTTTCTCTCATTTTGCCCTTCTTTGATGTGTATGTCCGTCGAACGACCGGGAATTGAGGGAATATCGGGAAACGGGGCATCTTGGAGGCGAGGAAGCAGCCCTTTTAGGTTTTTGGGGCGGTTTTAGGTTTAGTCTGTTAGAAACGGAGATAATGGGTGGAAAATCTTGCATGTTTGGCTCTTTTCCTGCTTTGATCTAACAAAAGAAAAAAAAAAATCCTTTCTTGTTTTTGTGGCTCGCAAAACGCTTTACTCTTTTCTCTGGTCTTGATTCCTTGAATATGTCTATAGAGCAATCAGTCGTATAAGAACTTCCGAGAAAGAGGGAATCTTTTTGGGGAAAAGATATGGTTTATTGGCTGGAATGAGATAATGGGCAGGGTGTCACTTTTGTCAAATTTCTGCTTTCATATGGTGAAACATGCAGTTTCATTGGTGGGTTTCAGTCCGTGGCATGTTATTTTTCTCAGAAGAGTGCTACTTGTGTGGATTGTGAGATTCTTTTTCCTTCTTTGTTCTTTTAGTGTTTCATTGTGGTTCCCACGATTAAGTTTAGTTGATGCCCCGCTTTTTATCTTGTTTGCTCATACTAATCAGGGAGGAAACATAAAAAACAGAAGATCCTGTGTTTTGATTCAAACTTGGTAGAGTTGGGTCTTTTGTCGTATTTTTCTTTGACTGATGATTGGTTCTTGTTGTCTGACTATTTCAATATATATTCTAGTGTTCAATTATATTTGTAGTTTATGTATAGGATTAAGTTTGGAGCTTATTATTTTACAGAAGGTGCTTCCCTTTTCCTTCCCTGGGATATCAGTGCTTTATTTTCCTTGAGTATTCATAGACTAAATTCTTCTATACTGTAAATTAAGCGACTCTTGCACGCATGATATAAATAAAATGTTCCTATGACTAACATTCAAAATTTTCCCAAATGAGCCAAAGTTACATACAGACTTGCATGCGGTGCAAGTTCATGCAGGCACTGGTTTCTCTATGCATGCATTTATGTTTGTATCCACTTTAGCTGTGTAGCTCTATTTCTACTTGAGATATCTTCATCTACTAGCTCGTCTCTTTGATAATTTTAGACAGTGGGAAGCATAATAGCATATCTTTGGGGCATATAGGCCTCTGCCTTGATCTCTGGGCTTCCTATTTCCGGCCCTTCAAAGTCCATGTAGAATGACTTCACCTCTCCTATTCTTAGTTGCATTAAATTTCAACAAAACTAATTGCACTTAGTGTGCCTGTGTAATCTATGCTACATCTCTTTAACTGCCAGATACACTTACGTTTCTTTTGAGACCAATCAATGTGCCAAAGCATTTTAAGATATCATTCAAAGTATTTTCTGTCTATCATTCATGACGAGTTCTTAATCTTAGCATACAAAATATAAGAACGGACATCATATAGGCTACCAGTGTTTAAAGTACAAAAAAGATGGGAAAGTTTGTTTCTGGAGACTCTGATTCATGTTTTTTTTTTTTTTTTTTTAACTCTCTAGATCATTTTAATAAAGACTTTCATGCTTCATAGAAAATGATAATATTACTTTTTACTTCTAATTGAGAAAGTTTCTTCAACTCTTGCTTTTCTTCATGAGTTCCTCTGATGACTTGCAAGAGGTGATGAACAGGGATATTATGAAGCCCTTTTAGGAAGTAGCATTATTAATCAGTGTTTTGCAGCAACCTGTGCAATACTTTCTTTGTTTTTTTAGATTAGTTTTGCCTTGCAAGATTTCTTTGGGTTTGATGCCTGCGGTACTAAAACTTACATTTTTGATATGTCAATGAAGTTTAGATATTTAAGAATTGGGTTGTTTAAAACTTTAAATCTGAAGTTTCAATTATCAGTGGATGTATGTAGAGGAATGTGAATGCCTTTGGTAATTTACTATGTTATGAGATTTTTTGGAGGACCTACAGCATCTGTAAAATGAAAGATGTGTATAAGAAGGGCAGGCTAAATATAATGTCTGAGATTGGTCACATATTAGGTTTCTGGAAGATCTTTGCTCTTGGCAATCTTTTTTTGATGTTCATTGATTTTCGCTTCATGACACAAATTGCTTGAATGGACTGGGGTTTTCATAAGCTAAAGGAACATGTATAACAAAATTAAGATCCAAGAGTTTTTAAGCAAATATGTTTAAGTTGTTGTTCGTCAAAAAAGAACATTTATGTGAAATAAAAACTACTGCCTTATTGTCTTTTCCTCTCAAGTTCTGGTTTTGACCACTGTTTAACATTCAGCTAGTACGTAACTAGACTGAAACATCCAGTATCTGATTTAGATTTGACTGGCACTGGATGTTTGGTCTGGACCAGTTTTCTCTTAGTAGTCATTTATATTGAGAACAAATTATGCACATAGTTGAGAGTCCAAGGCTTCTTATAGCAACCGATGTCCACAGGCACAACATAGAAACCTGATAAGATACTGATACAGTATGGGGGCTTGTACATTACTGTACTGATATTGTCTTGCCTCTAGCTACGTACCATGTTTTGGTATGGTGTGTACTGTATTGACCTAACCTGTACTCGTAAGCTACCAGCAGGGTCTAGTATCGAGATTGAAAACCCTAGGAGAGTCTATTTAAAATGAAACTCAATTTCCCAATGCTCTTTAGAACATGTAGGAAGTACTTACTGATTGTTTCATTCATTATTATCCTGTTAAGTTTGTGTTTACATATATGACTATTATTATTATTATTAATCATGATTTTCTGAATCACTTGCTTTCAAGGGATAATAAAATGTGCTGTTAAGTTGAAAAATATTTAGTTGCATATGTGTTTTGTCTTTTTTCTCTGTTGGTTATTCTCTAGTACAGCGCCTATTTTTGTGAGTTATTTGTTGATAACATGGTTCTGAAACTCATCAGATACATATATATTTGGATACATTATAAGCATCTTTGCTGCTGTTATCAAATGAGAGAGGGCGAGTTGTTCAAGATGTAAACTCAGCATTTTCTATAGCATATAACTCAGGGCTATGTGCATACAGCTTTTCATGCTATTTGCAATTTATAATTAATTAATGCTTCTTAATTGTGTAGATACTTTTCATGAGGTGAGGAGCAAACGTGACAAGAAAAAGGAGGTCAGTGTAACTATCATTTAATCATAGATGTTGCAAATTATGCTGCAATCATTAGGGATGATAGGCTATACTCTTTTATCCCTTTTTTTTTTTTTTTTTTTAGTTCACAGTTCTGAAGTTGGTTTATACTTTTGCACATCTTGTATGCTACACAACTATTGGCTGACAACAATGATTTTATAATTTTAACAAGTTTTGTAAGTTGCTTTTGTAGATTCTATTTCACCATTCAATCTTTGTACTAGCTATATACTCCAGTATCTTTGTTATCAAATTGTTGTTGCTTCAACAAATTATCTATGCAAGTACAGCTATCACTGTCAATTAGTTTTCTCTTGTTGTAATAGTTATTTCAGATGACAATTGCTAGCCTGATTTAAATTTTATATTTGAATGTTATATCTATTAAAGCATAAGTGAATTTAGCATTTTTTTGAATGCCTTTATAATATTTTGCCTACCTTTTGTCTTTTCTTGTGTAGACCAAAGACACTCCAGAATCCAGGTCTCGAGCAGTGAATAGTTCAGGCCGCGGAGCTAGGGGCGGGATTGACCGTACGGGGCGTAATAGTTCTACACAATCTAGTTCAAGTGGTATGTGGATGTGTGACATTGTTCTTCTTGTACACCACAGAATGTTATCTAAAACTCGTAATTTTGTATGCTCTATGTTCTCTTTTTGGTTGCACTCTGTTAGATTATGGAGCTACTCGTGGCAAACCTCTAAACAAGAAAGAAAATGGGACTACCAGTCTTCCTACCCCATCAATCTTGGGATCTGGCATACTAGCAAGTAATCCTAATCGAAGACCAACAATTTCAAGGTTAGTATTTCCTAAACTTTATTGGATGGTTTTTACTTGCTTCCATAAATCGAGAATTTAAACATTCTACTTCTTGAGCCAACTATATTTATTTGATGGACAATTGCCTTATCCTATTCAAGTTCCATGACTGTTAAAACTTTTAATTGATGTCTAGTTACTTGCTAATTGCCTATTGGTGTAACTTAAACCTTCCATCGTATGAGGCATGTGCACATCTTTGCCTAAATGCTTTTATTTGCTATGTTTGGTAGATGAAACTTCATTTTCTTATTTGCCTATGTAAATCTCAATGACATTCTTTTGAGCTTCTCTTAGTTTACATTTGGAGTACATTGATAGATAAATAAAAAGAGATGAAACGCAACTAAGGTTTGTTGTATCAACCCATATCGATCGTACCCTATCATATTGGTAAGGTATTAGTTGTGGTATTGAGGTTTTGTTTGGCATATGAGTCAAACTACCAGTCTGAACTAAGTAGAACTGCCCCGTACTACTTGGTATTGGTCCACACCAGGATGTGGATTGTATCGTACCAACCCAGACTGCCTAGGTGGTATCGTGATAAATGGTAAGAAAAGGGGTATGCAGCAATCTCAATATGTGGTGCATAGCATACCGTACCCATCATACCATACTGAATTGACAATGTACTGGTATGGTACTTAATAATTAGATTGTGGACCTTGAATACAATCTAGTTGATCACAAGATTCAAAAGCTTGGTTTTGATATTGGATAGGCATTCACATGAATTCGGTTTCAAACATGGTTTGCTATACCGCCCTGTACTGGACGGTATGGGTGTGGGCGTATCATACTGGTACACCACTGCACTGTATCGACCCTATCTTAACATACCGAACTGCATACCGATATTATAATATGATTTTACCAGTACGGGTTCCCATATCGAGATGGCGAACCTTAGTTCCAAAAGTTTTGGCTGTTTTGGAAGTTTATAATGTTAGTGATGATAGTTTTAGTTAGAAAAAAGTTCTCAACATAGCAAAATAGGGGAAATATCAGAAAATTGAATAAAAATTAACAAGATAAGAAAATAGAGTTGGCAGCATTTTAAGGTATGCTATTATCTGTGAACTTCAGATGTATCATTTTCAATGGTTTCATACTGAGAATAGAAAATTCACTGCTTGCAGAGGAGGAGGAGATAAACATCATATTTCACATCATTTGGTAAATAATTTAAAAATTTATTGTTTGATGACAACTTACCACATGGTGATCTGAACAACTGTGAGATTTAAACTTTAGGATAGCCAAATCTGTCAAAGAATTGATTTTTTTAAATAAAATTTCTTTGAATCCATATTTTTTTGCCAGACTTGGAAAGTTCATGCTTAGTTCTGACAAAATGTTTATCAGAACTCATAGAAGTGAAAAATGACTATAGGGCCACTCATATTGTCATCCATGACCTGGGGTCGGCCAAAACATCAAAACTGGTCACGGTTGTGGATTGGTTATTGTTGAAATAAAAACATCATTGTATTGGTTTTTGAGTTTGTTTGAAATGTTAAACTGCGATATGTACTACATACTCTAGCAAAAAGGTTATGCACACTTTAGACCAGATTTAAACCCAAAAATTTGTGTAAGTTTGTTGTTCTTGAACAATGCTATTGACGAGAGCATGTTTGGATGGCTACCATTTTGGTTTATGTGATTTTTAAGTTACATAATGCTAATGTGCATGTTTGGGAGTACATTTGTACTCATCAAAAGTGATTTTGAATTTAAAAATATAATTTTGGGTGTTTGGCTACAACCCAAAAGCAATTTTTAATTTTGTTGAGAATCCCTTAAAATGTGGTTTGCTTAAAGTTAACCTCCTCCCGCTTCTGATAGATGCAGTCCCGCAGGTGGAATATCACGTCTACTATGTTTACACATGGATCCCTACGTCGTTACATTCTATTTAGGATTAGGAATAGGCGTAATCGGACCTGCTTTTGACATATCTATCATTATTTGGATACCATATTCACTTCTTTAGGCTTCTATTGAATCGAGAAATAGTTTGATTGTGCATCTTTTTGATATATATAAGTTATCCCCGGGATAATTCAAATTGAAGCAATTTGATGTCTGACTCGGGCCTATATGACATGACCGATTGATAGAAATATTCCAACATTCCACTTTGTCATATATTCTATATATCACATTAGATAGATATCATGTTCATGGAATACGATTCACTTTCAAGATGCCTTGATGGTGAAATGGTAGACGATTTTTTACTTCTCCCCGACTCCTAAATGTATTCGTTTGTTGAGATTTTTAGGCACGGTTTTGAAGTGATCTGCAGTGTACTTCAAATGCTCCCATTTGCTACATTGTTTGGGCTCCTTGTTTGATGCTGTCCTGCATTAAGTATCAGCACTGATGCATCTTTATTTAATTTTATTTCATTTTTTATATTAGCTATATTTAAAAAAAATGTGTTATAAGATTTTGATTAAATTTATTTGTATCATGGAACTCATCTGTTTTATATCTAAGTAATTTTAGAATCATTTTAGGCATTTGTCCTTTTTGGTCATTTTGCCATTTAAAATCAGCTTCAAATGCAAACCACTTTACAGTTTCAGAACACCTTTTGGATCTTAACAGCTAAATAGTTTTTCAGTAAAAAATTGTTTTACCTTGAAACAGCTTTTGACATCAAAATGCAGCTTTTACAAAAAGTTGCTTTTTGACAAAAAGCTACGGCATCCCCAAACAGATCCAATACTGCAATTCTAGTGTTTGAAGAATGACATTTAAACAAAAAGCCCCCACATCAAGTGTTTGGTTCTATGTTAACACTGTATTTTGTTGCTGCTAATTGGAAGGATATGTTTCGTACTACCAAATATAAGTTAAAATGCTGAATTGTACATACTACTTGGGTCCAACTTGATCATCTTCATATTCGTTTACTCAAGCGGGTGAACATGGCCATTTTTGTGATCATAATAGAGAATTTAAGAGCAGATATTGCTGTTCCACCACTATTTCATCATGTCTAGATCAGTTGGCTTTTCTTAATTTCGCCCAAGTGCCCTTTATGCAATTATACC
>NC_025998.2:13131288-13163220 GCF_000442705.2 Elaeis guineensis | reverse complement strand
CAATTTGACAATACAAATTTTACTGTAGATTGATGATATTGTACTGTATATGAATAGCCAGGCATCATTATGAATATTTATTTATTTAAAAAGATATCCATGTATTTTTAGTATGATATACGCTGGTTTTTTTGGTACAATACGATATACGATGGTTAAAAGGAAAAAAAATGATACATCTTCAGAATGAATGATGTGATGGCTATCATTTCCTCACGCTAGGATCGTCTAATTCGCCGAGGTGATCTGTAACATGTACATGGTCGTACTGGCTTACACCTATAAATGAATAACTACAAGTTTAGAGATCTGGTGGAGGAGAACATATCGTAATCGTCACTGTTAATTGGTGGCAAATTAATATGGATTACAATTTTAAGGCAATCCCGTCTTGGTTCTCGGTAAAAAAGCTCTCGCTACTCGCCCGAAGTGGTGCCCTTGCCCCCAACTCCAAGGAAAAGATAACGATGGTATTATTATTTTAGAGCGAGGGTTATATAATGGAAGACAGAAGAGGGGAGGGTTTGGGCCGCCTTGAGAGTTTGAGGGAGGAGAGGTATAAACCCCCATCTCTTCTTCTTGGTGAGAAAAAGGAGAACGAGAGAGTGGGAGAAGGGCAAAAGGGAGGGAACTTTATCCTCTGGGGGAGAGGGAGAGGAGGAGGGTAGGATGAGCGGAGGCGGCGGCGGAGGAGGGAGCAGGGGGAACGGGGCGGCGGCCGGTCCGATCCCGGCGATGTCGAGGAAGCTGGTGCAGAGCGTGAAGGAGATCGTGAACTGCCCGGAGTCGGAGATCTACTCCATGCTCAAGGAGTGTAACATGGACCCCAACGAGGCCGTCCACCGACTCCTCTCCCAAGGTGCCGCCTCCACCTCTACTCGTTCCTTTTTCTCTCATTTTGCCCTTCCTTTGATGTGTATGTCCGTCGAACGACCGGGAATTGAGGGAATATCGGGAAACGGGGCATCTTGGAGGCGAGGAAGCAGCCCTTTTAGGTTTTTGGGGCGGTTTTAGGTTTAGTCTGTTAGAAACGGAGATAATGGGTGGAAAATCTTGCATGTTTGGCTCTTTTCCTGCTTTGATCTAACAAAAGAAAAAAAAAAAATCCTTTCTTGTTTTTGTGGCTCGCAAAACGCTTTACTCTTTTCTCTGGTCTTGATTCCTTGAATATGTCTATAGAGCAATCAGTCGTATAAGAACTTCCGAGAAAGAGGGAATCTTTTTGGGGAAAAGATATGGTTTATTGGCTGGAATGAGATAATGGGCAGGGGTGTCACTTTTGTCAAATTTCTGCTTTCATATGGTGAAACATGCAGTTTCATTGGTGGGTTTCAGTCCGTGGCATGTTATTTTTCTCAGAAGAGTGCTACTTGTGTGGATTGTGAGATTCTTTTTCCTTCTTTGTTCTTTTAGTGTTTCATTGTGGTTCCCACGATTAAGTTTAGTTGATGCCCCGCTTTTTATCTTGTTTGCTCATACTAATCAGGGGAGGAAACATAAAAAACAGAAGATCCTGTGTTTTGATTCAAACTTGGTAGAGTTGGGTCTTTTGTCGTATTTTTCTTTGACTGATGATTGGTTCTTGTTGTCTGACTATTTCAATATATATTCTAGTGTTCAATTATATTTGTAGTTTATGTATAGGATTAAGTTTGGAGCTTATTATTTTACAGAAGGTGCTTCCCTTTTCCTTCCCTGGGATATCAGTGCTTTATTTTCCTTGAGTATTCATAGACTAAATTCTTCTATACTGTAAATTAAGCGACTCTTGCACGCATGATATAAATAAAATGTTCCTATGACTAACATTCAAAATTTTCCCAAATGAGCCAAAGTTACATACAGACTTGCATGCGGTGCAAGTTCATGCAGGCACTGGTTTCTCTATGCATGCATTTATGTTTGTATCCACTTTAGCTGTGTAGCTCTATTTCTACTTGAGATATCTTCATCTACTAGCTCGTCTCTTTGATAATTTTAGACAGTGGGGAAGCATAATAGCATATCTTTGGGGCATATAGGCCTCTGCCTTGATCTCTGGGCTTCCTATTTCCGGCCCTTCAAAGTCCATGTAGAATGACTTCACCTCTCCTATTCTTAGTTGCATTAAATTTCAACAAAACTAATTGCACTTAGTGTGCCTGTGTAATCTATGCTACATCTCTTTAACTGCCAGATACACTTACGTTTCTTTTGAGACCAATCAATGTGCCAAAGCATTTTAAGATATCATTCAAAGTATTTTCTGTCTATCATTCATGACGAGTTCTTAATCTTAGCATACAAAATATAAGAACGGACATCATATAGGCTACCAGTGTTTAAAGTACAAAAAAGATGGGAAAGTTTGTTTCTGGAGACTCTGATTCATGTTTTTTTTTTTTTTTTTTTAACTCTCTAGATCATTTTAATAAAGACTTTCATGCTTCATAGAAAATGATAATATTACTTTTTACTTCTAATTGAGAAAGTTTCTTCAACTCTTGCTTTTCTTCATGAGTTCCTCTGATGACTTGCAAGAGGTGATGAACAGGGATATTATGAAGCCCTTTTAGGAAGTAGCATTATTAATCAGTGTTTTGCAGCAACCTGTGCAATACTTTCTTTGTTTTTTTAGATTAGTTTTGCCTTGCAAGATTTCTTTGGGTTTGATGCCTGCGGTACTAAAACTTACATTTTTGATATGTCAATGAAGTTTAGATATTTAAGAATTGGGTTGTTTAAAACTTTAAATCTGAAGTTTCAATTATCAGTGGATGTATGTAGAGGAATGTGAATGCCTTTGGTAATTTACTATGTTATGAGATTTTTTTGGAGGACCTACAGCATCTGTAAAATGAAAGATGTGTATAAGAAGGGCAGGCTAAATATAATGTCTGAGATTGGTCACATATTAGGTTTCTGGAAGATCTTTGCTCTTGGCAATTCTTTTTTTGATGTTCATTGATTTTCGCTTCATGACACAAATTGCTTGAATGGACTGGGGTTTTCATAAGCTAAAGGAACATGTATAACAAAATTAAGATCCAAGAGTTTTTAAGCAAATATGTTTAAGTTGTTGTTCGTCAAAAAAGAACATTTATGTGAAATAAAAACTACTGCCTTATTGTCTTTTCCTCTCAAGTTCTGGTTTTGACCACTGTTTAACATTCAGCTAGTACGTAACTAGACTGAAACATCCAGTATCTGATTTAGATTTGACTGGCACTGGATGTTTGGTCTGGACCAGTTTTCTCTTAGTAGTCATTTATATTGAGAACAAATTATGCACATAGTTGAGAGTCCAAGGCTTCTTATAGCAACCGATGTCCACAGGCACAACATAGAAACCTGATAAGATACTGATACAGTATGGGGGCTTGTACATTACTGTACTGATATTGTCTTGCCTCTAGCTACGTACCATGTTTTGGTATGGTGTGTACTGTATTGACCTAACCTGTACTCGTAAGCTACCAGCAGGGTCTAGTATCGAGATTGAAAACCCTAGGAGAGTCTATTTAAAATGAAACTCAATTTCCCAATGCTCTTTAGAACATGTAGGAAGTACTTACTGATTGTTTCATTCATTATTATCCTGTTAAGTTTGTGTTTACATATATGACTATTATTATTATTATTAATCATGATTTTCTGAATCACTTGCTTTCAAGGGATAATAAAATGTGCTGTTAAGTTGAAAAATATTTAGTTGCATATGTGTTTTGTCTTTTTTCTCTGTTGGTTATTCTCTAGTACAGCGCCTATTTTTGTGAGTTATTTGTTGATAACATGGTTCTGAAACTCATCAGATACATATATATTTGGATACATTATAAGCATCTTTGCTGCTGTTATCAAATGAGAGAGGGCGAGTTGTTCAAGATGTAAACTCAGCATTTTCTATAGCATATAACTCAGGGCTATGTGCATACAGCTTTTCATGCTATTTGCAATTTATAATTAATTAATGCTTCTTAATTGTGTAGATACTTTTCATGAGGTGAGGAGCAAACGTGACAAGAAAAAGGAGGTCAGTGTAACTATCATTTAATCATAGATGTTGCAAATTATGCTGCAATCATTAGGGATGATAGGCTATACTCTTTTATCCCTTTTTTTTTTTTTTTTTTTTTAGTTCACAGTTCTGAAGTTGGTTTATACTTTTGCACATCTTGTATGCTACACAACTATTGGCTGACAACAATGATTTTATAATTTTAACAAGTTTTGTAAGTTGCTTTTGTAGATTCTATTTCACCATTCAATCTTTGTACTAGCTATATACTCCAGTATCTTTGTTATCAAATTGTTGTTGCTTCAACAAATTATCTATGCAAGTACAGCTATCACTGTCAATTAGTTTTCTCTTGTTGTAATAGTTATTTCAGATGACAATTGCTAGCCTGATTTAAATTTTATATTTGAATGTTATATCTATTAAAGCATAAGTGAATTTAGCATTTTTTTGAATGCCTTTATAATATTTTGCCTACCTTTTGTCTTTTCTTGTGTAGACCAAAGACACTCCAGAATCCAGGTCTCGAGCAGTGAATAGTTCAGGCCGCGGAGCTAGGGGCGGGATTGACCGTACGGGGCGTAATAGTTCTACACAATCTAGTTCAAGTGGTATGTGGATGTGTGACATTGTTCTTCTTGTACACCACAGAATGTTATCTAAAACTCGTAATTTTGTATGCTCTATGTTCTCTTTTTGGTTGCACTCTGTTAGATTATGGAGCTACTCGTGGCAAACCTCTAAACAAGAAAGAAAATGGGACTACCAGTCTTCCTACCCCATCAATCTTGGGATCTGGCATACTAGCAAGTAATCCTAATCGAAGACCAACAATTTCAAGGTTAGTATTTCCTAAACTTTATTGGATGGTTTTTACTTGCTTCCATAAATCGAGAATTTAAACATTCTACTTCTTGAGCCAACTATATTTATTTGATGGACAATTGCCTTATCCTATTCAAGTTCCATGACTGTTAAAACTTTTAATTGATGTCTAGTTACTTGCTAATTGCCTATTGGTGTAACTTAAACCTTCCATCGTATGAGGCATGTGCACATCTTTGCCTAAATGCTTTTATTTGCTATGTTTGGTAGATGAAACTTCATTTTCTTATTTGCCTATGTAAATCTCAATGACATTCTTTTGAGCTTCTCTTAGTTTACATTTGGAGTACATTGATAGATAAATAAAAAGAGATGAAACGCAACTAAGGTTTGTTGTATCAACCCATATCGATCGTACCCTATCATATTGGTAAGGTATTAGTTGTGGTATTGAGGTTTTGTTTGGCATATGAGTCAAACTACCAGTCTGAACTAAGTAGAACTGCCCCGTACTACTTGGTATTGGTCCACACCAGGATGTGGATTGTATCGTACCAACCCAGACTGCCTAGGTGGTATCGTGATAAATGGTAAGAAAAGGGGTATGCAGCAATCTCAATATGTGGTGCATAGCATACCGTACCCATCATACCATACTGAATTGACAATGTACTGGTATGGTACTTAATAATTAGATTGTGGACCTTGAATACAATCTAGTTGATCACAAGATTCAAAAGCTTGGTTTTGATATTGGATAGGCATTCACATGAATTCGGTTTCAAACATGGTTTGCTATACCGCCCTGTACTGGACGGTATGGGTGTGGGCGTATCATACTGGTACACCACTGCACTGTATCGACCCTATCTTAACATACCGAACTGCATACCGATATTATAATATGATTTTACCAGTACGGGTTCCCATATCGAGATGGCGAACCTTAGTTCCAAAAGTTTTGGCTGTTTTGGAAGTTTATAATGTTAGTGATGATAGTTTTAGTTAGAAAAAAGTTCTCAACATAGCAAAATAGGGGAAATATCAGAAAATTGAATAAAAATTAACAAGATAAGAAAATAGAGTTGGCAGCATTTTAAGGTATGCTATTATCTGTGAACTTCAGATGTATCATTTTCAATGGTTTCATACTGAGAATAGAAAATTCACTGCTTGCAGAGGAGGAGGAGATAAACATCATATTTCACATCATTTGGTAAATAATTTAAAAATTTATTGTTTGATGACAACTTACCACATGGTGATCTGAACAACTGTGAGATTTAAACTTTAGGATAGCCAAATCTGTCAAAGAATTGATTTTTTTAAATAAAATTTCTTTGAATCCATATTTTTTTGCCAGACTTGGAAAGTTCATGCTTAGTTCTGACAAAATGTTTATCAGAACTCATAGAAGTGAAAAATGACTATAGGGCCACTCATATTGTCATCCATGACCTGGGGTCGGCCAAAACATCAAAACTGGTCACGGTTGTGGATTGGTTATTGTTGAAATAAAAACATCATTGTATTGGTTTTTGAGTTTGTTTGAAATGTTAAACTGCGATATGTACTACATACTCTAGCAAAAAGGTTATGCACACTTTAGACCAGATTTAAACCCAAAAATTTGTGTAAGTTTGTTGTTCTTGAACAATGCTATTGACGAGAGCATGTTTGGATGGCTACCATTTTGGTTTATGTGATTTTTAAGTTACATAATGCTAATGTGCATGTTTGGGAGTACATTTGTACTCATCAAAAGTGATTTTGAATTTAAAAATATAATTTTGGGTGTTTGGCTACAACCCAAAAGCAATTTTTAATTTTGTTGAGAATCCCTTAAAATGTGGTTTGCTTAAAGTTAACCTCCTCCCGCTTCTGATAGATGCAGTCCCGCAGGTGGAATATCACGTCTACTATGTTTACACATGGATCCCTACGTCGTTACATTCTATTTAGGATTAGGAATAGGCGTAATCGGACCTGCTTTTGACATATCTATCATTATTTGGATACCATATTCACTTCTTTAGGCTTCTATTGAATCGAGAAATAAGTTTGATTGTGCATCTTTTTGATATATATAAGTTATCCCCGGGATAATTCAAATTGAAGCAATTTGATGTCTGACTCGGGCCTATATGACATGACCGATTGATAGAAATATTCCAACATTCCACTTTTGTCATATATTCTATATATCACATTAGATAGATATCATGTTCATGGAATACGATTCACTTTCAAGATGCCTTGATGGTGAAATGGTAGACGATTTTTTACTTCTCCCCGACTCCTAAATGTATTCGTTTGTTGAGATTTTTAGGCACGGTTTTGAAGTGATCTGCAGTGTACTTCAAATGCTCCCATTTGCTACATTGTTTGGGCTCCTTGTTTGATGCTGTCCTGCATTAAGTATCAGCACTGATGCATCTTTATTTAATTTTATTTCATTTTTTATATTAGCTATATTTAAAAAAAATGTGTTATAAGATTTTGATTAAATTTATTTGTATCATGGAACTCATCTGTTTTATATCTAAGTAATTTTAGAATCATTTTAGGCATTTGTCCTTTTTGGTCATTTTGCCATTTAAAATCAGCTTCAAATGCAAACCACTTCTACAGTTTCAGAACACCTTTTGGATCTTAACAGCTAAATAGTTTTTCAGTAAAAAATTGTTTTACCTTGAAACAGCTTTTGACATCAAAATGCAGCTTTTACAAAAAGTTGCTTTTTGACAAAAAGCTACGGCATCCCCAAACAGATCCAATACTGCAATTCTAGTGTTTGAAGAATGACATTTAAACAAAAAGCCCCCACATCAAGTGTTTGGTTCTATGTTAACACTGTATTTTGTTGCTGCTAATTGGAAGGATATGTTTCGTACTACCAAATATAAGTTAAAATGCTGAATTGTACATACTACTTGGGTCCAACTTGATCATCTTCATATTCGTTTACTCAAGCGGGTGAACATGGCCATTTTTGTGATCATAATAGAGAATTTAAGAGCAGATATTGCTGTTCCACCACTATTTCATCATGTCTAGATCAGTTGAGCTTTTCTTAATTTCGCCCAAGTGCCCTTTATGCAATTATACCTCTTCCTGCATTGTAGTCTTGGCTGGTGAGAAAATGAGTTTTGGATGCGTGCTGTCTGGGGAGGTTTCCAGCATGTTGTTACATTCAAAATTGATGTATCTTTTTCTAATCATTTCTTGTATGTAATTACTCAGGGTACTTTTTTTTAAAAAAAAAAATTTAAACTTACATTGTACATTACTCTCCATATTCAAAATCAAAATGATTTTCATTTATTTTTTTGCAGCTCTGACGGCTTATTTCTCTTGGGTTACTAACATGTTGGTAATCAGTTATGATGATCATTTAAGGAACTTTTACTTTTTTTCTTCAATTAAATATTCTTCCTCTTATGTTGCAGTGATTCTGCTTCAATGGAAAGTACAATGCAAGGAACAGGCTCATCTGAAGGAATTCCTGCACCCTTGCAACTTCCATCTGGATTCCAACACAATTGGTTTGGGAAGCCAGGTCATGTCTCGATGGCTGATATTGTGAAGATGGGCAGACCTCAAGGCAAGCCTTCTAATGCACCTACTGTAGCAAGTGACAGGTCCTCCACAACACAAAATGCTGCCATGTCACACATATCCCACCAAAGTGTCAAGCAACCTCCAACCACAGTTCTGCCAGCAGAGTCAGATCAGAAAGTATACTCTTCTCAGAATCCTGTTTCACAGGTTACAGAGACTGGTCATGATATTGGCGTTGCTGATGGCCAGTGTCCATCTCAGGAGGATTGGTCTCTAGTTGATGAGCCACCAGCAGGAAGTGGGTCAATTGTGCTAGAAACATCTGACACCTCAGCTGTTTATGCTGACCTATCAGCCTCATCGACATTGCTTGTTGATGGAGTTCTGCATGTAAATCCTCATATAGATGAGATTGAAATACTAGAGGGAAATGTTAACAGTGAAGGTCTACCAGCAGAATCCATTAGACCGACAGCTGCCTCTGACAGCCATATACAACTGGATGATTCCGGAGAGAGTTCGCATTTGAATGATGGCTTATTGAAGAACATGAATTCCTACCAGACTCAAAGGCATTCATTTGAGGAACATGAAGGTACAATTGGATAGGGTTTTTTACATGTATACCCTCTTAAACATACCTTTCTTGGTTTGTTAATTCTTTCTTTATTCTAATGGAGAAAAATTAACATATACAACTAAAATAATAAATTTACTTAATTTATCAATTTACATAGATAAAATAATTTTTTTATCAAATGATAGATCAAAATTATTTTATCTAAAAAATAGACAGATCGTAATCATCTATGTTTTCTCTAATGCATAATAATATGTTTTTAAAAAAAGTATCTAAACTTGATGTTAGATGGATAGTTTGTACATTTGCATAGAATGGACATAGTTGTGGATTTGGATATCATGTAACAATAAGAATTTATAATCTTATTATATTTTATTTTAAAATTTTTTATTGAAAATATCTTTGTGAAGTGTATAAGATATATTATGTTGTTATAAGATGGACATAATTGTCCCATATTGCATAAAAATAAAATATAATATAGTATTCTAATATATAAAATATTATATAATATCATCATCGTGTTGTTATATTATGTAATATGTTACTACATTGTAGAGTAAGAGGGTCTGAATCCATCTAGATGAAAGAGATAAAAATTAAATTAGAATTTTTTACGTCTATGTCCTTCTAAACATTTAAATTTGCATAAATACCCTCATGAAATTACTATTTGTATATATACTCTTGTAAATTTTTTTTTTGCACATCTACCCATAAGGATATTTTAGTCATTTAAATTTTAAATCGTTAATTTTTTGACGGCGTTAAATGATGTGGATGCATATGCAAAAAAAAAAAAAAAAAGAAGGATATACATGTAAAACAAGTATTTTATGTGGATATACATACAAATATCAATTTTGAAAGAATATTCATGCAAATATGAATGTTTAGGAGGATATATACGCAAAAAACCCAATTGGGATATCAAATTCTGGCTTTCTTCTTTTTTTGTTTATCCTATACGATTGCTGTCATTAGTAGTGCAAGGTTGTTCATATTTTCTGGGAGTGATTCTCAAATTTTTGTAATTTTAATGAGGCAAAGTTATTTTCACAGGCATATGCTTTTAAATATAGTTGGTATATGCTTTTAATGTAGCTAATGAAACAGATGATTGTCAATTTTGACATTTCATGGTAATAGTAGTAGGTGACATCTTTATGAATCTTAATTTGATATGAACAGTTTTCTTCCATGCAATCACAAGTGTCAACCAAAGTTAGTTTCATGCACACAATGTTTTTGAGATTGATATGGAGGTCAAGTCCATTAAACGCTAATAAATAAGATTAATTATACAGTTATGCATAGTAAATCCTAATAACTTTTTAGCTGAGTACTTTTAAAGCACTCTTGATTGGACTAGCCTTTACATCAACCACAATCATTACCCATTCATATGGGACTGGCTTTGTGGATCAAGATATGATTTACCGAGATTCAAATAACATCTACAACCTTGTGCAGTAAATTTGTGCTGAATTCCTAGCCAAGGCACTTTTGGACAATGGCAGGTCTCTACCTTGCAAGCTACATGCTTGCGGGTGTATAAGATGCCCTACTCTGTTGGTTACACGGTTTAACCTCGTGACATCAAGGAGCAATCTCCCAAGGTAACTCCAGTCTTAGACTCTAGATAGAGGGAAGAAAGAAGGTTTCGCATATCAGTTTGATGGGTGAGGTACAAACTATAATCTGAAAAGCCAGCTTGGACTGTAATTCTTTATTAGGTTTAATAAGGCACTAGACCTACAAATAGTAGTATACTGAAGCTTTGATATTGAAAATTCCCCACTAATAACTTATTTTATCGGTGAAATCTTGTTGTTTTTAGTAGAAGCATAGTTGTACTAGGAAAAAGTGTAGCAAAGGGTTTCTTTAGTTGAGATTGCATATGTCTGGAGAAGAGTAATCCATACAATCCATAAAACTAACATCCCTACGATATAATTTCTTTCATATCTACTCCTCTATTCCTTGACAATCTTAAAAGACCTTCTTGTCACATCTGGAAATGCAAACTTTGTTAGAAATTTGAAAGGATCTGGCCTACACAGGTGATTTCTCAGTTATCTATAGGTTTGTAAAAGTTTGCTTCTTGAATTCCAGTTTGGTCCAAGCTTGTTTAATGCCTCGTGCTATTAAACTGTCGGTTGATACCTAGTGAATTGTACCATAGTAACATGTTTGTAAACATTTGCTTCTTGAACTGCTTTTTGCCCAAACTTGGTATATGCTTTCTCCTATTATAGTGTTGATTGATACCTAAACATTAGTGCAGAAGGCCGCAAAGTCTATAAGTATGTCTTTGGCAGAATTTTTTTTTTGGAATCTTTTAGCATGCCTAAACCATTCAAAAGTTTATCCTTCTCTTGGTTAGTTACACCTGACACCATCATGAGTAGAAATATGCTTCATTTCGTGTAAATATTATTTGCATTCATGAGTACATCACAAGTTTTTCTTTTTCTTTTTTTTTTTTTTAAATGGGCTGACTGGTCTATAATATTTAACCTGTTCATGACATCTCCTTGCTGGCATCTTTCTCTTTGCCCTTTTACAGTTGAGGATGTCAGTTCAGAACTTTCATCAGCTGCTACAGACCTACGGCAACTAAGTCTGCACACGGAGGAGCGAGGTGCAAAATCTGCCGAGGACAATCCTGCAGTAATTATTCCTGATCATCTGCAGGTTACAAATGCAGATTGTGCACATTTGAGCTTTGGTAGTTTTGGTTCTGGTGCATTTTCTGGATCTTTTCCATCAAAGACCCTGAAAAGTAACTTGGAGGTGGCCCCAGTTGCAGAAACTGTTTCTTCAATCGATCAACAAGATGATAGGTATTATTGGTGTTCTGTCGTTTCTTGATACAGATTTGCAACGTATGACAATCCATACTTGTGATGGCAGGAATCATGAGTATTACAACAATGGGCAACTGATTTCTACATCTAATGAAGATTTAGTTGCTAAAACTGGCACAAACATGGGGAATCTTGACTTGCCTTCAGCTTCACAACCTGAGGTCATCAGAAATGATACATTAGATGCTACACACGGGCTTCAATACAGTTTTCCATCTGTCTCGGGTTATGCATTCTCAAGTACATCACAGCCAAATGAAGCAGCTTATACCCATCCTCAAGGAACTACACAAATGCAGAATCTTTCTTCTCTCTCGAATCTAATGGTAAATCACTATTCCATTCTTTTCTTTTTGGCCAAATCCAAAAGAACTTCAATTTTATTGTGTTTTACTTTATGAAGAATTGCTGAATGTATCCAGTGTACGTTATGTCTCCAATCTTGATGGTCATAATGGTGTTTCTAAGATGATAACTTTATTGAAACAATAATGTCAATAGAATTTCAACAATATAGGGTACAGTCTGATGCCCTGTTTCTAATTTCCTGACATGCAATCACTTTGACTTGTCAGTTATAGTTTGCACTTTGCAGTATGTTCATTGTTGATGAAAGTACAGAAGTTATCTTTGGAGATGGTACTTTGTGATATTGTAAAGAAAATTATAGACGGATTCTAGAGTCTACTGTCGGTTCCTAACCAAGGAAAATATTTTGAAAGCTTAAGTATCTGATACACCTCCCTGGTAATCAATCTTTCTGTCTTCCCGTTCCTTTTCCACCTTGTCAACTCAAATCCAAGATCCCTCTCCATATTGGAGATAATTTTGGCCAATGTTGCTTGTAACCAAACCATCCATATGCTTTTGCCTTCATCCTCTGATTTTTGGCTCCTAGAGCTGCTTTTTCATTTCTGAGGCTATTCTTAATAGCTTTACCACAAAATCATGTGAACATTGCATCTCTGCTGGACTCTTCTTGCAATGTTTAACCTGGAACCTCATTATTTGTTAAACAAAATGTAGTATTACATGGCAGGAAAGATATTCTAGTGTGTAATTAGGTCAAAGTTACATGATGCATATGGGATTGTGTTCAATCCTAAGCCAGAATATTTTTAATGACTGTGTTGTCATGCTTGATCCATTTTAAGCATTAATATGCGTCACAGGCTACGGATTCTTTTAGAAATATACATGGTAGATGTGCTAGTGTTTTTCTGAATGAATAGTATAAGTAGCCTTATGGGATTGTGGATAGAAAAAAAAATGGAATTAGGTGCTCACAATGAAACTATGATATCACCGTAGCATGAGATGAAGCGAAGCTAAAAGGAGCAAAAGAAGATATCTAAAGACTCAAATGGAATAGCTAATTCTGATTATTATTAGAGCTTATTTAAGGAAGTGACCTAAAATGTGAATTAGATTAACATCATGATTGAAAATCTTTAAGGGATTTTGGTCAGCATATCTTCAGTTTGTGAGTCCAGTTGCTTGAGAATGTTTTTAGTAGACAACTATTTACGTCCAGAGGTTTCTGAAGGTCCTAGTTTTTGCTTCCCTTTTTATGCTGTGTGGTTTGTGGCTGCTGAGTACAAGTCATCACCTTCAACTTTCTGAAAATACAGTCATTGTGCATTCCATTGTAGTTGATTCAGATTTAACTTGTACAGTTGGCATGATGGTCATGCTAGATGATTAGTTGCATGTGCTGTTGTCTTTTGAATTTTCTGGTTTGGGGTTTGTCGGGAGATACCTAAATAATCTTAGGCATTTGTCCTTTAGATGCTGTAATTAATGTCTGGTTATGCTTATATTTGAGCAATTTCGTCAATGCTGAAAGTGTCAGTTGTTCTTTTTATGCTTTAGAATTTAGATTCCTCCAAGAACAATATGATAATTCCATGCCCAAGTATAATTGTCAAAGTCCTTCAAAATTCTATAGCATATGTTACTGTGAAACCATAAATGGTGTCTCTGTTTTTATATGTGGGATCCCATTGTTTTATGCCTGTCTACATGTCTTCCAGGGTCATCATATCATGCATGCTATATTGGGGTTTTATATCAGAATCTTCAGGATCAGTTTCTGGGTTTCAACGGTGCATGTGAACTTGCTTTAATTTGATATTGATCTCATGGTTCATCGCCCTTTTGGAGTGGGAGATGGATAAATGGTAAATCAGTCCTGTTTAATTGGGTATATTCTTTGGTATATTTTGTGGGTTCCAGTGTCTCCTTACCGAGAGAGTATTCTCCATGGTGGAGAGATATGGTAGTCATCTTTTTGGCAGGGATAACAGAAGTTGCTTCCCACGGATTGGAATTATGTTAGTGCCTCTAGGGTCATGAGAAAATTCATTATGTATAACAGTGATCTCTCGCAGATGGAGAGGTGCTTGCTGTCAAATTTGAGCAATGTGTTTGATGCTTTCTTATCTGGAGAATCTCCTTGGAATTCTGCAGATCACCGGGTGACATAGGGAGGAGGAAGATTTGTTGCAGCTGGTAAGGACGTTTGAGCATCTTTGTTAAGCAAGGACACTAAAGATATTAGGAAAGGATTAGCAGGCTTGTCACATATAACATTGGATAGTGCTATACAAAATCATCCACTGGACCTAATTACATAAAAATCTTAACTAATATTGGATGAAAAACCAACAAATACGTGAAGTGATATGCTGCTGGAATTTCTTAGCCTGAACTTAATAACTTGAAACAGCTGGAGGAAGTGGCTTCCTCCAAAAATGTTGGTGACCATCTTTCTAAAGCAGTATGAAGATTGACAAGTACAAATGTTTCACTTGATGTTTGTTTTTATTACTACTTTAGTTACACAACTCTTAACAAAGAACCAAATGATATAGCAGGTTGGTATCACTGACTCTTGTTGATCAAATAGGGGGTCAGATAGATATATGTTGTAAATGGTACCTGAAACCCTGCAGCCTGGCCTGACTGTTGATAATCATTTTTTAATCCTAAAACTAGAACCGATTAGCTTATTTGCAGGAGACTTGGACGTGGGCATCTGATATTTATGGTAATATTTTTCATGCGTGAATGTATAAACATGCATGGTGTACAAGGTTCATATATTCAATATATGCACTTCATGTTCACATTTTGCATATTGTATTATTATAAAGGGCCATGATCACTGCTTCCTACTTGGTGCAAACAACTTAAAATCATTATTAAGATATTGCAATTATGCACGTTCTAATGTTTGATTAGTAATTTCATCATTAAAGGATGTTTAGTGGCAAAAAAGTATTGAAGGCGACATGGCAAAAGTTTACAATCCATTGTAGTGCCTTCAAGAATCCAATTGTGGTCTGAACCCACCCGATAAGGAAAACCCAACCCAAACCAGGTTATCTTATTGAGGTTTGGTTTGTTTCATGCTGCATCCTACGTGAATCCAACCCATTTGCATTTGGAGCAATCAATCCCATGTTTTGTATTGAATTTGTGATCCAGCAACTGGTCCAATATTTTTGTGGTTCTGATAAGAGTAATCAGGTCATGGGAAATGCTTGTGGAAGACGACTTCAACTTGTGCTCCTTGGGTGTGGGGTGCTTGTGAAGGAATTTTATGGTGTATATTAGACATAATGCTGAATTAAGTTTAAACTTCTGTGATGGCCATTACCTATCAATTTCATTTTGTGGACCAGTTAGATTTTAGGTTGGTGTACTGGTTAGGTAGAGATGGGATGGTAGGACATTTTTATGGTGAATATTATAACCTTCAATATAGATTTTTCTGAAGTGTATTTTAGTTCATGTTAATAAAAAGAAATATCATTAACCTTTAATAGTACTGATTGCAGATATCAAGTTAATATCGACGTTCTGTGAAATATTCATTATTACCGAGGAAATAAAAGTTTTAGCGTTCTTTTTTTTTTTTTGTTGGGGGGGGGGGGGGATGGGGCACAATTACACTGCCCTTACATAAATTTAGCCACTAGCATCAGAAAATACATTTGGCATGCAACGGGAGAGGCACCTGAGTCCCAAATCACTGAGCCAGATCGCGTTCTTCAAATGCAGCAATTTGTTCTTGCTTGACCTTGGCAGTAGCATAATAGGACCTCTTTATCTACATGAAATCTAACAGGTATTGCCAACAAGTGTTGGTCCAACTGCGTGGGTTAAGTTTCAGATTTCTTTTCTATTAGACCTCCTGACTGTTATGATCATAATTCTTGATATTATCTTTTTGAAAATTACAATTTCATATACCCTGAACTCTCATATAGCTGGTGACTATATTTTGCTGTTGAGATTACAATTTCATGCCATGGTCATATTGAGATAGTATATTTTTAAAAATATTTTGCTATTGCCATGCACTGGGTGGCCTCCGTCGCTGAGCACTCTAGAGAGGTGTTTGTGGACCAACTTTCAATCACTTCTAAGGGACTTCAGGGACATTTTATTTTCTGATCATTTTGGATGTATTTGTAGTAGAACTGTGTGAATTGCCCACCTTAGCAAAAAAAATATTTGGCTAGTCTTTTACAAGTATTTTGTCATTCAATGGTTGCTATTTTATAGTTGGTCTCCTTTCTTGTGCAAGATTTAGGTTTCTATGTCAGATCTAACATTTGAAATTGTATAATTCTCTGCAGCAACCTAATTCTCTACCCAGCAGTTTATTGGCAGCAACTGTTCCACCTCTTCGAGATTTTGACCTTCCCTTCTCGCACTTACTCACCACGCAGTCAATGCCTGCAAAATTTAATACAGCAGTGGCTTCTATTAGTGGTCCAACCATTTCCATGCCTGAGGTATTCATCAATATTTTGAGCTAGTTAAATTTTAAGTACTTGGTAACTGGGCTTATGATGCATTTTATTTTTGTTCTTGCCATTTGGTTTACTTAAATAATGTGCATATGCCTTCCAACAATGGCAGCTAATTGTCTACTGCCACATGATGCCTTCATGTTCTTCAAATGTCATTTAACTACTGGAGGCATTTAAGATTAGGTCACTAACAATCTTGGTAAGAAGCTGACTAGCTTGGCTCGGGCTCTTGAGAGTTGTCTTCAGGGAACAGAGTTCGCAGTTTTCTTTTCAGTTCAAGCTTCTTCGCTTGCACTGGCTTGACAGTGGGCATATGCTCTTATAAATTAAGCCAACACATGAATCTATCATGACATTAACCCTGCCTCAAACCCTGAACTTAAAATTTTAAGTTCATGCACAACTCACAAGACAAAGCACTTGAGGGAGTTGAGTTTGCTTTTCTCATATACTCCTGCAATCTGTAACCGTCTTGATTATCTGGGTTTGTCTGTGTTAAAATTCTGTGTCCTTGACAAAGGGCAATGGAGCCATCAATGCATGCATTAATTAGCTGGACTGAGCATGATCAGCCATCTGACCATGCTGGAATTGTAAATTGCACTTGCTGTCTTTTCCTAGCTTAGCATCAAAGCAGTTGTTCCCAGTCTTGAAATTGGTAACTTCGTTAAAGATTAAGCTATCCTATGAAAAATTGGTCATGTTTCATTATCCTGACTTCTGTTTGCCTTGTGCAGGCTGGGAAGCAGGGCGTTTTCTCCAACCCCCAGTCAACTCCACAAACGTTGTCCGGCGCCACCCTCCCTTCGGGTCCTACTCTCCCTCAACATCTACCCGTCCACCATTACACTCAACCAACTCTTCCTTTAAGTCACTTTGCCAACATGATCAGCTTCCCTTTTCTGCCTCAGAGCTATACTTACTTGCCTTCTGCTGCCTTCCAACAACCGTACACGAGCAACGGACCCTTCCATCAATCTCCAGCTCCAATACCTAATGCAGGCATAAAGTATACACTACCACAATACAAAAGCAGCGTTTCTGTGACCAGCTTACCCCAGTCTGCTTCTGTGGCCTCTGCTTATGGAGGCTTTGGAAGCTCAGCTAACCTTCCTGGAAGCTTCACCCTTAATCCTACCACTGCTTCTGCCAGCACGACCATCGGACTTGAGGAAGCTTTGAGCTCGCAGTACAAAGAAGCGAATCATTACATGCCTCTTCAGCAGGTAACAATATTAGCCCAGAATTTTAAGCAGCCGGTCGTGAAACCTCCTCCTTTTGACTGTTTGTTCTTGGCAGGCTGATAACCCTGCCATGTGGGTTCATGGAGCCGGTTCGAGAACTATGTCAGCTCTTCCAGCCAGCACTTTCTACAGCTTTCAGGGGCAGAATCAGCATAGCGGGTTTCGACAAGGTCAGCAGCCCTCACAGTTTGGAGCTCTCGGGTACCCAAATTTCTATCCTTCGCAAGGAGGTGTCTCTCAAGAACATCAGCAGAATCCGAGCGAAGGAAATCTGAGCGTCTCCCAGGCTGCACCTTCCCAGCCATCCCACCAGATGTGGCAGCACGGTTACTGAGCGATTGCTCATGTCTCTCAGTGTCTGTCAGTGTGTGGAAGAAACACCTTGATGGGGTCACTATGCAGTTTGATCACATGAAATTCATGTCTAGCTTTTGGGCCTGATCAACTGTACGTGGCAGCCAAGAATCACCCAATTGGCTGCTGTCTTGGGCCTTGAGAGGTCCAATGTAATTTAGGGGTTGAGTGTGTCTTAACTTGTAGCCACGTGGGACTTATTTGAGCTGTGTTCTTTTCATTTATTCTGATAAAGAGCATCATCTGCAGACTTGTTTCATGTAACAGCGTACTCGATTTATCTAACAGGGGACTTCTCTAATTCCCTGGGAATCTAAAGAGCTTTTTTAGTTTTATTTCGCATTTTTTATTTTAAAAATAAGATAATAACTTTTCCAAAAAAAATAAGATGATAAATATTAGTTAAAAATGGTATTCGTTATCATTATTTTAACCTTTTACTATGGTGTATTGGTTTAGAAACTGGATATAAGAGCCAGCTGTGCACCTCCTCGCTTCCAGTTCGAAGAGCTCCGGATTGTAAAAGTTGAAGGAAGCTGGTGCCATGTGGCATTGGATTTGATGGAAATTATTTTATTAGTTAAAAAATAAATTTAAAAAAATTTTATTTTCATTCTTTTTGTAAAAAAATTCATCATCATATGTTATTTTTATTATTAGAGCCGATGATGGATCGGATTTTGGATCTAAATTATATTTATTTTTAGTTGGATTTCTGATTGTATCTATGTAAATTCTGACTTTTGTTTTTTTTTTTTTTTTGCCGAAGCTCTGCTCTTGATCGGTTTTAGCCATCATCGCTGCCACCATTGGATAGGGGGGTTGCCGCGAAGAGAGGTAAATGGGAATACGGGGTTGGTGGGGAGGACAGAAAGTACGGTGGATATTAGCTCCATTGATGTCGTTAATTGTACAAATATTATTATAATAATTATTATAATGATTATTTTATTCGGGATTAGGTAAAGGAACATCGACGGCTGATGCATCCTAAAGATCCATTTTTTGAAAGATTAATTTTTTTTTATATTTTCTGAATAAATATTTTTTAAATAATATTAAATAAAAATAATTTATTTATATTATTTTATATATTAAAAAATAATTTTAAAATTTACTATCCATGTTTTTTGTATTACTATTTTTTCAAATAAATTATTAAGATCTATCCATATCTTTTATGATATTTATTATTATTATTATTATAAATATTAAATAATTATATTATTATTTGATAATAATATATATTATTATATTTTATTATATAGAATTAAGGGTATTTTATGAACAAATGAGAAAATGATTTATTCGTCATCTAGATGTATAAAATTTTTCTTTTATTTTTTAAGTAAATATTATTTATAAAAAATAATTTATTTTTAAAAAAATATAAAAATATGGATGAATTGGTTGAGGTCACGAGGAGAAAGTTGGTCTATTTTTTTAATAATATTTACCTACCAAATGGGCTCTAATATGTGGGTAAATTAAGCGAGGAGCGTGAGGAGTAAACTCTATGCTTGGAGGATTGCTTGGTGTACCCTTAGCGGGGATCATTGGCTGTGCTTTGGATCTAAATTTTTTAGTCGAGCTTCGAGTCTGCCTATGTAAAGATTGATGAGAAATTCTTTCTGCACCACGGGCAGTGCAGCTTGACATGCACCATTCGATGATGGATCAGCATGCAGGCTCGAGCATCAGCTTTGAAGAAAAAAATATTTTTTTTCTCCAAACTTGTGTGCCAACCAATCACCGCAGGCGGTGTAGTCGAGCATCGTTGATGGTGCAAAAAGAATTTCTCAAAGATTGATATGTTCTGGACCCAAGTCTAATTCATGATAAGGTCTAAGTGAGCGTGAAAGCAGATAAAAAGAAATTATTTGTGCACCATGGGCGGTGTAGAAAATCCAACGTGGAGTGAAACCGCTCTGCCGATTAGTTTACGTAGTCATCGCTTTTCAATACACATTAAATACTTGCTGATCGATTTTTTCGTTTAAAAATTTTACATGATGAAAATACTCTTATTCTTTAGAAAAAATTATGACATCCTATGACGTATTATAGTTCAGGATATCATAGCTCAGAATATCATAATATAGAAAGGATATTTTTGTTCAACCACTTTTCAATATGTATTTAATTTTTGTAGATTGATTTTTTCATTTGAAAATTTTGAATGACGAAAATATATATATTTTTTTTTAAATTATAATATCCTGTGTATATTATGACATCTTGTAGATTAAAATTATGATTTTTTGAAAGAAAATTGTCATAGACATGAGATACCATAATTTTATTAAAAAATAAAAATATTTTCGTTATATAAAATTTTTAAATAAAAAAATTAATTTTTAAATATTAAATATATATTAAAATTGATGATTATATTCATCAATTGAATAAAATAGTGCATCTTACGTCGCATTTTCTGCGCCGCCCGCCGTGCACAGAGAATTTGCCAGCAGGTAAATAGTTCGCTTTATGGCCCATTTTACTGCTAACGCCTGGAACGCCCATTTTGCTGCTAACGCCTAGCGTCGCCGTCAATGACTCAATGCTCAACTCACATTTAATATTTGGTTTTTGTTTCAAAACCACCTTCCCTCCACCTTTGATTCGCTTTGCCGTCTCGCCTAAATTACAGATAATCCATCACTCCTCGCCCACCACGTACAAATGAAAAACAATATAACGTGGATATCATAGGATCCTCTTAGCTGTCCTTCTTCCGCGTTTGGGTCTCTTAGCTGATCCACTGTCGGCTTCTCGGGAGTGATCGGATTCAGAGCTCCGCCATCTCCTATACAAAATTTTCTTTATATTCTCCTATTCAAATCCGAAGCCAGAAAAGTACAACAAAAAGGAGAGGATAAGCAGCGAGTCCAGAAAGATTTCGCCGTCTCTCGTCGGTAATTATTTTCTGTCTCAATCTCGTCTTTTATTCTCGATTGTTTTTCTTTACCTCTATAATAAATTATTTTTAAAATTTTGATGCAAGAACTTCCAAATCTAAAGGTTGAAAGAAAACCAAACAGTTGATTACAGAATTTTTAATGACCGAGGTGTTCGCTGGACCATAGCCTGCGATTTTTTTATATAAAGAAGGGATTTATTGCTTTGGAAGGCATCGCATGGCATAATGTTCTGGATGAATGTGGAATATCTTTTTTTCTTTTTCTTTTGTCTCTTTAGGAAAAAGTATCGGCAAAGAGCCCAATCTATGAATGTGGTATAGATGCTTGGAAATTAGAATTCTAGCAAACAGTTAGTTCATGAAGGAAGCTGATGCATAGAATCATTAATCGGAGACTTGCATCGTGGTTTCTGTGGACCCATGTCTATGAGACGTGTGCATATTCAATTTTTTGGCTAAAAATGAAGGTTAAAAGTTGCATAGATTTTGGGATTAAATATTCTAATTTTTCTTGAGCGGATAACAACAACGTTTTTGTCGATATTCTTAATTTATTGCCCAAGAGAATGGAGTGCTTCTGGGGTGATATTTGACCAGTGCATATGTTGCTGACTTCATGAAATATTCTGTTTGATAATGATAAGGGTTTGAATATTATATTATTTAGAACAATGTCTGCTCATACTAGGAGGGATAGGATGAAGAGAGGCAAAGAATATGTCTCAATCGAGTGCAGAGCAATTTACAGTTTGTTAAGGTGTTTTGGGCTTAACAGAGATCTGAGAAAGGCCTGAACATATGCTTATATGCATATCGAAGTCTTAGGAAAGAGGTGAGGAGGACCTAGCCAGTCAATTAAATTTGTGTAAATGTGGGAAAGGACTTTGAGATGCTTGACATAAGAGGTATTCCTTGTTAATTTGGATGGTAGTTGATGGTTATGATTATGTTATATTTGGATGGGAAGAAGGTTGCTGAATGAGATAAGAGCTCTTTTGGAAGGTAAGATATATTCCCAGGGCCAAAAAGTACCCATTCCTAATCAAGTCTGAACATCTACATCAAGAATATGAGAACATGCAAGGTGGCATCATGGATCAAGGAGAGTTCCAATGCCCATAAGCAATCATTAGAGTGATGTTCTTGGTCAAACAACTGGAATATGACTGGCTTTAAGCATGTAAAAGAAAGTTATCTAGATAATATTTCTTGCAGATGAAGGGAAACAACTCTTGTGAGGTACAGATGAATGTGGATAAAGATGGCGAGCAAAAGGTTTGAGCATGTTGATGAAGAAGGTGATTCATTTTCTGGAAGAAACTGACAGTACCATGCCTACTACAGATTTCACAATGAATGATGTAAGAAGAGAAGAAAATAGACAAAGAACATTATGGTCATGCTGCTCCTAGTGGCCACATCTCTATGTCCTAGAGAAGGATGTAGGCACAAATAATTTTCCTTACCATTCGTTGTCAGTGGATGGTGGCCCAACTCTCTGCCACTAATTAAATACCATTCGACCTTTAAGTAGGTCGATGTGCCATTAAAAATAAATAAATTATTCAAGATATCAGTATCTACTAATAATCTTTTGAATCTAATACCCCATCATAACCAAGTTATTTATGCAAATATTCCCTCAAATAATGGATTCCGACCCTCCTAACAAAATTTTAAAAGCAAAGAGAACTTAATGTGCACTACTCTTGCAGCATTCTTTTTATTACCCTCTGGCAATTCTAGTTTACTCTTTATGTTAATAATAGCCTAATCATTATACAGACTGATTTCTGGACCTTCATGAGAAAGCAATCTATTCAAATTATCCATCTGGTCAATGGCTGCAACCTCATATGCATCTTAACCCTCCTCTTGTGAGATATTCAGTTTGTATTTCTGTTATATATTTGCCATAGGTGGAGACGTTCATCTTATGTTTGAAAGACAGTCCTCTATTTATTTTTTATTTTTTTTGTTTTTATTTATGTTTCAACAGACTTACCTGGATTTTTATACTTGATTGGCTTATACTGAAAGCCATTTTTGAAAATCAGTGGAGTTTGATGTCTGTTGCCTGCTTTTTCAAGTATATGATTATTACCAGTTCACCTTTTCTTTTACAATTCATGTATGCTTGACTCAGGGTTCTCAAAGTAGTATTTCACCATATGTTAGCTTAATGTTAAAAGAACTTGCTTATCCTGATATCCTGCATGTCCTCAAGTGAATATATGATTTTCCCACAACCACAACCACCCCCCACAACAACCAAAACAAAAACCCTCCCTCCCCGAGAGGGCGCAAACATGTTGTAGGTAACTTCAAATTTCCATTCTAAGCCTGCAAGTTTCAGCCAATGGAAGGCTCTCAAGAATGCAAGATCATTATCTGATACTGCTCATAATTTATAGTTTCCTGTTCTATCTAAATATCATCACAAATAATGAACTGAAATTTTTTTGTTGCTTCTCTAGATGAAATTAAAATGAGTGATATTGATGAACAAAGTCCAGCTTGCGTTGGCAGTAAGAATCAGAAGCAAGAAGTCAGTAAATTCCATGCAAATAGAGAAGGTGCACCATGGAATGAACTATGGACAGACGGGCTCATCTGTGCTTTTGAATTTGTGCGAGGCCATAGGTGGACAAGTCCAGATAAATCTGGTTCAAGGACCCTGTCATTGCAGCAAAAAGACAATCTGAATCCAAAGAAGCAAATTCCTAGATCTGGGCTGGGTGATTCTTCTTCGCAATATTTGAATAAGAACAGCTTACTGGAATCCACACCTCTCATTGATCTAAACAACACTGACTCCACCTTAGGTCTCGTGGAAGTTCCTCAACTTGATGACTACAAAAAAAAGCCAAAGTTTATGAGGATATTTTCAGACAGCCATTGGATGCCTATTGGTTGGGCTAGGATTTCAGAACTAGTCCAGATGGTCCAACCTGATGCTAGCTGGGCTTCACAGCCAATAGATCTTACTGCTGATGAGGATGATTTTACTGTTGCTGATGTTGCAGCTCCTTACTGGGAGCGTCCAGCAGGGCCTACGTGGTGGTGCCATGTAACTGCAGGTCATCCTTATGTTGATGCGTGGTTAAGTAATGCTCCATGGTTGCATCCTGCCATCAGCATTGCCTTGAAAGATGAGAGTCGGCTTATTAGTGAACGGATGAAGCACCTGTTATACGAGGTGACTTGTTACTGATTCTTCTAGTAGCTGCTCCATCTCCCTTCACGAACATTTTATATTTTTGAGTTTGTAAATTCTTTAGGTGTTATGAATGCATGATACTTACGTACCTACCTATCTATATATAAAAAAACACCTGTTTGCATGTGTTTAGACACATCACATGTGTATATGTCCAAATAAAATTCCTTTGTTTCCTGAAAAAATTATACAGTTCTTTAACCTTCTTTTCCAAATATTTGTTATTGCAATTTCTCCTAGATTTTTAGCATAAATCTACTATTTGATACAAAATGACCAATCCACTTGAAGAATGCCCATAACATTCATAGGAGAATCTTTGATCTGTTGACTACAAAATTCATTTAAATTGATAGGGGTCAACCTTTGATATTTAAATTTGTACAGATAATCTTCTGTAACAAGGAATTTATTACTTCTTAAGTTACTCGGTATGAAATAGGTTTTGGCACCAGATAACTAGCTTATTTATTCTTGAGCATGTCTATATGTCAAGAAAGTCATTAACCTCAACTTAAACCAACCAGTTTATCCCATGCATACGAGATAGGCCCTGGTCAGGTGCATGAAGAGATATACAAGTTCAGATAATGAATCAAGATGACAGCTGGATTAACTAAATAAATAATTAAATTAGGGGGAATTTGAATTGATGACCACGAGCAATCTTAACTCTAATACAATGTCCACTAATCACTTGAGCCCAAAGGCTTAAGCTTTTAGGGGACTGGTCCATGATGCACATCAGGCTCAACAGGCTAAAAGTTCAGCATATTTTCTGGGAAAACATGCAGACACAATATGATCACTTGATCAGCAGACATGAGCTTCTTTTATGTGGGTGATAAAATCCTTTGATTAGTATATAAAGGAGATCCCACTTTAGAATGATATATCATGAACTAATCATTCCTTGATACTACATCCTGGTATAATGTGAATGACCAAATAAAAAGGGTTGGTAAAAGACATTATCAAATTCCACAGTATGAAATGGGAATTTAAAAGCTGTCATTTGATAAATAAAGAACCACTATGAAGAATTCTCTTAAAAAATAAGGGGATTTTTTTTTTCTTTTTCTTTCTTTTTTTTGTTCCTTACGATGGTGGCCATCAAAGTAATCATATTGAGTTTGCACAGATGACTGGATTCTGTATATTAATGTAGTTTTGATATAAAGGATACCAATTAAAACTTGAATCCATATATATATATATATATATATATATATATATATATATATATATATATATTAAAATGAAAACATATCTGTTGGTATGCATTTATGTTTGTCTAATATAATCTTGAGGCAGTCAAATATCAACTTTCCTTTTAGTTTGTTATACAATTTTTTCATGCTGTCATTCCTCTTAAATTAATATGGCTGATGTTAGCTTTTCAGGTCCCGGTTAGGGTTGCAGGTGGACTATTATTTGAACTTTTGGGTCAGTCAGTTGGTGATCCATTTTGTGACGAAGATGACATACCCATCGTGCTTCGGTCATGGCAAGCTCAAAACTTTTTAATAACTGCATTGCATATCAAAGGTTCTGCTTCAAACATAAATGTGTAGGGTATAACTGAAGTTCAGGTACTTAAAAGAGCTTAACCGTGTTGCTATACCATTTTGTTGATCAAGTGACTGAGCTCCTTGTTTTGTTGAACATGATTTTTTCACCCCTATATCTAAGGTCTGTCCAATACTGAGGATAATTGATCAAATTCTTCTCAGGAGCTTCTTCTTGCTGGTGGGAGTGTTGCTCCTAAATCAGTTCATGAAGTTATAGCACATTTAATTTGTCGCCTTTCTTGATGGGATGATAGGTGATGTTGATATAGTTGTTATTTCCTGTTGTTGATTATTTAAATTAGCTGAAGTTTCGGTATATCCAATGCTCTTGAGTTCTTGCCTATAGATTATAAATGATGATTCCATGAAAATCTATCTATAGTATAGTCCTCTACCCAAGTTCCATATGATTATTGTAAGAAGGTATACTTTCACTCTTGGTCTTTGTCCTATCCATATATGAAAAGAAAATGCTTTCTAGTCAACTAAACTAAGCTGTTGCTACCTGCTACTGCAAACGATAGTCATTTTCTATCTCAAAACTTTAGAATCTTGTCCATTTATGAAGGAGACGGCAGATAAGTATCCACCTTTAGTATATATGCACCATTTTCTTTTATTTCAGCTGAATATGCTATTGCTTACATTTTTTTTTCCTATTGTGATGTACTCTGACCATTGCAGACCATGCTATTCTTGTGACGTTTGCATGTTTGGACATTGCTGCTATTCTGAATATATTGCACATGCATTTTCTGCTTTCACTGTTAAAACTTTTCAGTTGCATGTCCGAATTGTGCTCATTAGAGGCCATTGCTTGGTGCAATGATAAAGGCTTGGGCTGACAAGGGCAGTGGCATCAGTTCAAGTCCTGGGACGGCCAGTTTGTATAAAAAAAGGCCAAAACTTAGGTCTCTACCCGGTTCACCCCTCCCAGCACCCCAGATTGTCGGGAAAATAACTAGGTAATGACCTTTATCCAAATTGTGTGCATGTCATTTGGAATTATTTCATCAAAGTATTGATACAATCAGGCAAGATGAGCACTGTATCATGAAGAACTTTTGCTAGAAATTGAAGAAACCATAGACTTTCAAGCTTTCTTTGTATTTTGTGGTCTACTTAGACTTCCTATGAAGTCAAAACACCCTTTTATTGCAGGTAACTGAGGATGCCTTTTGTCGGTTTTATTAACTGAAAATAGCATCTGCCTGATCATTTGGAACATGCTCAAGTCAAGTGGTTCTGCAGTGACTTTTCGTAAATCTAGATTTTTGCCAATCACTCTAAGTTGGTTCAGTAAGCCTTCATTTTCATATTGATTTATCAGCCGCTGATTTTGTTCTCTCTCTCTCTCTCCCCCCCCCCCCCCTCTCCCCTCCTCCTCCCTCTCTCCCAACTAAAAACCCTACCTGCCCACCCACGAAAGGGAAAAGAAAAAAGCTTTGAAAGTGCTTGGGGTTCAATCTTTGCTTTATATCATTCATAATCAATTGTTCAAAAGAGTATAACCTTTATTAAGTCTTATTGGTGCCTTCTAGGACATTGTTTAAGGGTTGTTTGCTCTCCTCTCATTCCACTATGGACCCATTTTTGGCAAATCAACTTTGTGATGTTTTGTTCCGAGAAGACCCAAAAACTTAAATACTGGTCTATGGTGGCCTTACCATACCATAAGGTGACCATACTGGTGCACCCCCTCTGTACTGTACAGTACAGTACAGTACAGTACCAGCACATGTTATATCATTTTTGTTCTGCTTGCACCAAAAGGCATACTGTTTAGGTATGATATACTATCTTACTAGTAATATACTAGTATTTGAACCCTTGATTGAAGCCTTGTTGGATTCACTTGAGAGCTTTAAGCATATGAGTTGTTGATAATATGACAAAAATTCTTAGGTGCTTATAAGTTTTTACATTCCTCACCTTCTTCAAACATCTCTCCTAGCTATGTTGCTCTCTTTGGCTTCATTGTTAATTTTACTTGAATTTTGTGTTTTCCCTTTGGTTGACCAATCATTTCCTCCAAATTGTACTAGTGGTTATTGGCAGTCTCTAGTTTAGTCCCTCTGCTCTTCACAGGTATTCCATTGCATCAGTTTTGTGCTATGAAATTGTGTTAATCTCTCCACGGATGTATCATTGGCAGCTCCTGGCCTTTTTATTGATTCTCAAGCAAAAATCCCCCCGTGTCTCCTCCATGAAAACATATCTACAATATCGATGATTTTATTTACCAAGCAGATTTAATAGCTGTTCTGCAGACTTGTAAGATGTAATCCCCAAGCTTTGAATTCTTTTTTGCTACCATCACTTCCTATCAAGAGATGTAGGTGTATTTAAGTGGTTGGTAGCACTCTTTAATCTTATAAGGCTGTGGTCATAGTGGAACAAAAAAGAGAAAAAAGATCTTACCAACACATGTAGACTTTGAATCTTGTCCAAATCATGGCCAATGGTACCGTTCTTTTGTATAAGTAATTTAATAGTCCTTTCAAGAAAAATTAATTTAACTGATGACTACTAACTTAAATTATATGGCCAAGTACCACAAAGCTAGGTAGGAACATGATATATTGAGGAGATCTCTGCTTAAGCTCGCAAAGCTGAGGATAGTTATTATTTTAGTTGCAATTTTTAGAGAAGCATAAACATGTTTTTTTTGCAGACGTGTCCGTAAGATGTATTGCCTCTTTCATTCACTATGTTCATAATTTTGTATTCCTAAAATTCTGGTGAAATTGTAGCTTGTATTTATTGATATTTTGCCTTAATTAGTCGATTGGCTGGTGGCTCCACCTGATGGGAGAGCCACCCACTTTAAGAACGGAGAGAGACCCCTTCTAGAAGAAGAGGAAGGAAAAAACAGAAAATAAAAGCAGTCTACAAGAACAGAGTTTGGCCCAGTGAACTGAACATACAGCATGACATAGAGTTGACATTCCATGCTCTGGTTCAAATTTGATCATGTGCAATCAGGTTTTGATCTAGTTGAACCTGACTTGAACTGATAAACTTGTTGGGTCTTAGACTTGTACACAGGATATGTGTCACGCCCCAAATCCGGGACATAACACGGCCATGCTATCGAGGGATGGAGCCCACGATAACACGAAGCCAATCCATCATAATCATCTAAAATCCGTCAAATAAAAAGATTCAATTCTATTATTCATCAAATAATCGAACCAATATTGGTTCAGAGCATCTAAATCCAAAAGCAAGTACTAACCCGAATCTCAACATTCATAAATAACTACAAATCCATGATTATAAAATAAATTAAACTCCTGCTGTCAAATTTTCAAGCTTGCTATGCCGATCTTCAAGCTTGGATTCTTTTTGTCGATCCTAACCTTATTTCTCTGTTCAAACAAAAAGAAAACAAAAAGAATATGAGCTACACTAGTCTAGTAAGTAGAACTTGCACTTCCTTATCGGATCAAACATAAGTTTTTCATGATAATGCAATATTTAGAAAATAACAGGTAATACAAAATAAAGCATTTCATAGAGCATATAACAAAATAAGTTATAAACTCATCATGCATGCATAAATCATATATATTTCACAATCATGAATCGTAAATCATTTTCATCATGCATTCATGTCATGTTTCAAAATATTGCTCACAGATATTCGTGCTAAGGTCACTATTATACCCGTGACAGGGCCATGTTTCTTAATCGACAGAGTTCTTAATTCATGTGCCAACTTTATACCCGCTGGCAGGGCCATGTTTCGTGTGGATGCTAGCTCCGGATGTCGACCTTCCCGAAGGGATTCATTCATAGCCATCTGAGAGCCTTTTGAATCATTATATCTTTTTCTTAAAGCATACATATACATAGATGAAAAAACAATAAAATTCATGCTTCATAATCATGCTATTTTCATAAGACATATTCATGAAATCAATGCTCATAATAAAACATACTTTTTCATATCACATATGCCGATCCTTATTTTATGAAAATTATGATTTCATCAATAGCAATTTTTTGCATAAAAACATGATCATTTAAAAATAAATAAGGAGCATAAGATCTACTTACCTCGTTCATCTTAGATCTTCAGACTTCGTTAGAAGAATCAACTAATCCTATTTAAAATATCAAATCATTATCAAATTCTATTCCATAACTATAACAAGATCAAATCATAAGGAAAGAAGACTGTTGACCGGATGTGTCGGACCATCCA
Organism: Elaeis guineensis; assembly: GCF_000442705.2. Lineage (NCBI taxonomy): Eukaryota > Viridiplantae > Streptophyta > Magnoliopsida > Arecales > Arecaceae > Elaeis > Elaeis guineensis. Next base: position 13,133,042 of record NC_025998.2, on the reverse strand, counting down.
GATACCAGGGCAATTCAGGATCTCTTATCTGAGGGTCAGATTCAAGTGACTTGATCAAGAAATCGTGAAGCACAGATCGAATTAAGGTCAAGATCAATCAATAGGATTCTTTAATAATGAATTTGAAAGATCCTTGATATGATCAAATGAGGTTGACATACCAGTACGGACATCAAAGCAACTTTGGATCATCTTGTTAGAGTCAATATGAGCCCTTAAAAGATGAAGGTATGACTCGGTACAAGATTCATAGACCTTCTTAGAGAGAGAAAGTCAATCATGAGAGAGAAAGTAGAGAGAGAAAGTGAGAGAGAATTTTCGTATCCTTCAAAAGTGGCAATCATGATTGAGATCATCGAGGTCATATTAGGGTGACTTAATATGGATTAACCATGATTGATGTTATCAATTTCGGAATAAGAATCGTATCGGAATCCGATCTACTGCACGAATTTTGAAGCAGTCTCAGGTATCATATTTTTCATCTCAAGTTTATCCTAGGGTCTATAAAGCAATCAGAGAGAAAGAATGACCCTAGAGAGATAAAATCCATAAAAAGAGATAAAAAGTCTAGAGAGAGAAAATAGAGAGGAGAGAATTTAGAGAAAAGGTAGAGAGAGAAAGTCCCAATTTTAGAGAGAGAAAGACTTAAGAGAGAGAGATGAGAGAAACTTTCTCTCACATGTATTTATTATTTATTATTATTAATTTTTTTTTCTTTTTCTTTTTTCTTTTCTTTTCTTTTTCTTTTCTTTTCTTTTTTCCTTTTTCCTTTTTTTTTCTTTTTTTTTTCTTTTTCTTGTTCCCCGTGGCCTTCTTTGGCCGAAACAGGGGACCTAGAGGTCCCGTGCCTTTGACCGGCCGATCAATGGCATTCTCCGCCCAGCGGTGGCCGCGGAAGGGGCGACCCTCCCGTCTCAGAGGCCGAAGCCGGCGGTCGGCGGTGACCGTTGATGCCATAAAAAAATCATGAAAAGGAGAGAAGAACAGGGCTTTCTTCTCCGACGAAATCTGACGGCTCCTGTCGCCGGCGGTTGTGTCCACAGGCATAGGAAAGAAGGGAGAGAAGAGAGGAAGAGGAGGAAGGACTTACCGGCCTCCAATGACCCTACCGGCGTGAAATCGCGGCGAGCACGAGTCGAGGGGCCGCGGCTTCAATCGAGAAAATTGGAGAAGAACTCCGGTGATCGTCGGTGACTATTGTGTCCTCTCTTAGAGGAGAGGAGGGGGGTTCTTATAGGGCTCGTCCTAGGGTTTTTTAATGGCCCTAGGACTCCGATTCCTGATCGAAACCGGAGAAGGGGAAGACTCTGATCGGGAGTCTTCTTCCCTGTTTTTTTTTTTTTTTTTCTGGGTGGGCTTTGTGGCTTTAGGCCCAGTGGGCCGGGTTATCATAATCTGATCCAACAGAGAATTTGTAAATGTGATCGATTGGAGTTGAACTAGCTCCCAATTTTTATTTCAGGCCCTATCTGGTTCAAGCAAATCCTTGAGTTAACAAGGATATCTTACAATTGCTCTCAGCTGCACAATTTCTATATGATCAACACATCTATTTGAATCTCCAGTTCAGTTACTTTGTGCACTTCTGTATCATATTATTATCATGGCACTAATTTAGTGTTACTACTATGATAATATAAATCATATATCTAACATGTGCCCTTTGGACATGCTTCAGATTGTTTCGTAAGTATATTTTTGGGGCAGCTGATGAAATCGAGTTGAAGTTTGTAAATAGGTACTTTACTATT
>NC_025998.2:13030008-13131188 GCF_000442705.2 Elaeis guineensis | reverse complement strand
TCTTCCTGCATTGTAGTCTTGGCTGGTGAGAAAATGAGTTTTGGATGCGTGCTGTCTGGGGAGGTTTCCAGCATGTTGTTACATTCAAAATTGATGTATCTTTTTCTAATCATTTCTTGTATGTAATTACTCAGGGTACTTTTTTAAAAAAAAAAAATTTAAACTTACATTGTACATTACTCTCCATATTCAAAATCAAAATGATTTTCATTTATTTTTTTGCAGCTCTGACGGCTTATTTCTCTTGGGTTACTAACATGTTGGTAATCAGTTATGATGATCATTTAAGGAACTTTTACTTTTTTTCTTCAATTAAATATTCTTCCTCTTATGTTGCAGTGATTCTGCTTCAATGGAAAGTACAATGCAAGGACAGGCTCGTCTGAAGGAATTCCTGCACCCTTGCAACTTCCATCTGGATTCCAACACATTGGTTTGGGAAGCCAGGTCATGTCTCGATGGCTGATATTGTGAAGATGGGCAGACCTCAAGGCAAGCCTTCTAATGCACCTACTGTAGCAAGTGACAGGTCCTCCACAACACAAAATGCTGCCATGTCACACATATCCCACCAAAGTGTCAAGCAACCTCCAACCACAGTTCTGCCAGCAGAGTCAGATCAGAAAGTATACTCTTCTCAGAATCCTGTTTCACAGGTTACAGAGACTGGTCATGATATTGGCGTTGCTGATGGCCAGTGTCCATCTCAGGAGGATTGGTCTCTAGTTGATGAGCCACCAGCAGGAAGTGGGTCAATTGTGCTAGAAACATCTGACACCTCAGCTGTTTATGCTGACCTATCAGCCTCATCGACATTGCTTGTTGATGGAGTTCTGCATGTAAATCCTCATATAGATGAGATTGAAATACTAGAGGGAAATGTTAACAGTGAAGGTCTACCAGCAGAATCCATTAGACTGACAGCTGCCTCTGACAGCCATATACAACTGGATGATTCCGGAGAGAGTTCGCATTTGAATGATGGCTTATTGAAGAACATGAATTCCTACCAGACTCAAAGGCATTCATTTGAGGAACATGAAGGTACAATTGGATAGGATTTTTTACATGTATACCCTCTTAAACATACCTTTCTTGGTTTGTTAATTCTTTCTTTATTCTAATGGAGAAAAATTAACATATACAACTAAAATAATAAATTTACTTAATTTATCAATTTACATAGATAAATAATTTTTTTATCAAATGATAGATCAAAATTATTTTATCTAAAAAATAGACAGATCGTAATCATCTATGTTTTCTCTAATGCATAATAATATTTTCTAAAAAAAGTATCTAAACTTGATGTTAGATGGATAGTTTGTACATTTGCATAGAATGGACATAGTTGTGGATTTGGATATCATGTAACAATAAGAATTTATAATCTTATTATATTTTATTTTAAAATTTTTATTGAAAATATCTTTGTGAAGTGTATAAGATATATTATGTTGTTATAAGATGGACATAATTGTCCCATATTGCATAAAAATAAAATATAATATAGTATTCTAATATATAAAATATTATATAATATCATCATCGTGTTGTTATATTATGTAATATGTTACTACATTGTAGAGTAAGAGGGTCTGAATCCATCTAGATGAAAGAGATAAAAATTAAATTAGAATTTTTTACGTCTATGTCCTTCTAAACATTTAAATTTGCATAAATATCCTCATGAAATTACTATTTATATATATACTCTTGTAAATTTTTTTTTTGCACATCTACCCATAAGGATATTTTAGTCATTTAAATTTTAAATCGTTAATTTTTTGACGCGTTAAATGATGTGGATGCATATGCAAAAAAAAAAAAAAGAAGGATATACATGTAAAACAAGTATTTTATGTGGATATACATACAAATATCAATTTTGAAAGAATATTCATGCAAATATGAATGTTTAGGAGGATATATACGCAAAAAACCCAATTGGGATATCAAATTCTGGCTTTCTTCTTTTTTGTTTATCATATACGATTGCTGTCATTAGTAGTGCAAGGTTGTTCATATTTTCTGGGAGTGATTCTCAAATTTTTGTAATTTTAATGAGGCAAAGTTATTTTCACAGGCATATGCTTTTAAATATAGTTGGTATATGCTTTTAATGTAGCTAATGAAACAGATGATTGTCAATTTTGACATTTCATGGTAATAGTAGTAGGTGACATCTTTATGAATCTTAATTTGATATGAACAGTTTTCTTCCATGCAATCACAAGTGTCAACCAAAGTTAGTTTCATGCACACAATGTTTTTGAGATTGATATGGAGGTCAAGTCCATTAAACGTTAATAAATAAGATTAATTATACAGTTATGCATAGTAAATCCTAATAACTTTTTAGCTGAGTACTTTTAAAGCACTCTTGATTGGACTAGCCTTTACATCAACCACAATCATTACCCATTCATATGGGACTGGCTTTGTGGATCAAGATATGATTTACCGAGATTCAAATAACATCTACAACCTTGTGCAGTAAATTTGTGCTGAATTCCTAGCCAAGGCACTTTTGGACAATGGCAGGTCTCTACCTTGCAAGCTACATGCTTGCGGGTGTATAACATGCCCTACTCTGTTGGTTACACGGTTTAACCTCGTGACATCAAGGAGCAATCTCCCAAGGTAACTCCAGTCTTAGACTCTAGATAGAGGGAAGAAAGAAGGTTTCGCATATCAGTTTGATGGGTGAGGTACAAACTATAATCTGAAAAGCCAGCTTGGACTGTAATTCTTTATTAGGTTTAATAAGGCACTAGACCTACAAATAGTAGTATACTGAAGCTTTGATATTGAAAATTCCCCACTAATAACTTATTTTATCGGTGAAATCTTGTTGTTTTTAGTAGAAGCATAGTTGTACTAGGAAAAAGTGCAGCAAAGGGTTTCTTTAGTTGAGATTGCATATGTCTGGAGAAGAGTAATCCATACAATCCATAAAACTAACATCCCTACGATATAATTTCTTTCATATCTACTCCTCTATTCCTTGACAATCTTAAAAGACCTTCTTGTCACATCTGGAAATGCAAACTTTGTTAGAAATTTGAAAGGATCTGGCCTACACGGGTGATTTCTCAGTTATCTATAGGTTTGTAAAAGTTTGCTTCTTGAATTCCAGTTTGGTCCAAGCTTGTTTAATGCCTCGTGCTATTAAACTGTCGGTTGATACCTAGTGAATTGTACCATAGTAACATGTTTGTAAACGTTTGCTTCTTGAACTGCTTTTTGCCCAAACTTGGTATATGCTTTCTCCTATTATAGTGTTGATTGATACCTAAACATTAGTGCAGAAGGCCGCAAAGTCTATAAGTATGTCTTTGGCAGAATTTTTTTTTTGGAATCTTTTAGCATGCCTAAACCATTCAAAAGTTTATCCTTCTCTTGGTTAGTTACACCTGACACCATCATGAGTAGAAATATGCTTCATTTCGTGTAAATATTATTTGCATTCATGAGTACATCACAAGTTTTTCTTTTTTCTTTTTTTTTTTTTTAATGGGCTGACTGGTCTATAATATTTAACCTGTTCATGACATCTCCTTGCTGGCATCTTTCTCTTTGTCCTTTTACAGTTGAGGATGTCAGTTCAGAACTTTCATCAGCTGCTACAGACCTACGGCAACTAAGTCTGCACACGGAGGAGCGAGGTGCAAAATCTGCCGAGGACAATCCTGCAGTAATTATTCCTGATCATCTGCAGGTTACAAATGCAGATTGTGCACATTTGAGCTTTGGTAGTTTTGGTTCTGGTGCATTTTCTGGATCTTTTCCATCAAAGACCCTGAAAAGTAACTCGGAGGTGGCGCCAGTTGCAGAAACTGTTTCTTCAATCGATCAACAAGATGATAGGTATTATTGGTGTTCTGTCGTTTCTTGATACAGATTTGCAACGTATGACAATCCATACTTGTGATGGCAGGAATCATGAGTATTACAACAATGGGCAACTGATTTCTACATCTAATGAAGATTTAGTTGCTAAAACTGGCACAAACATGGGGAATCTTGATTTGCCTTCAGCTTCACAACCTGAGGTCATCAGAAATGATACATTAGATGCTACACACGGGCTTCAATACAGTTTTCCATCTGTCTCGGGTTATGCATTCTCAAGCACATCACAGCCAAATGAAGCAGCTTATACCCATCCTCAAGGAACTACACAAATGCAGAATCTTTCTTCTCTCTCGAATCTAATGGTAAATCACTATTCCATTCTTTTCTTTTTGGCCAAATCCAAAAGAACTTCAATTTTATTGTGTTTTACTTTATGAAGAATTGCTGAATGTATCCAGTGTACGTTATGTCTCCAATCTTGATGGTCATAATGGTGTTTCTAAGATGATAACTTTATTGAAACAATAATGTCACTAGAATTTCAACAATATAGGGTACAGTCTGATGCCCTGTTTCTAATTTCCTGACATGCAATCACTTTGACTTGTCAGTTATAGTTTGCACTTTGCAGTATGTTCATTGTTGATGAAAGTACAGAAGTTATCTTTGGAGATGGTACTTTGTGATATTGTAAAGAAAATTATAGACGGATTCTAGAGTCTACTGTCAGTTCCTAACCAAGGAAAATATTTTGAAAGCTTAAGTGTCTGATACACCTCCCTGGTAATCAATCTTTCTGTCTTCCCTTTCCTTTTCCACCTTGTCAACTCAAATCCAAGATCCCTCTCCATATTGGAGATAATTTTGGCCAATGTTGCTTGTAACCAAACCATCCATATGCTTTTGCCTTCATCCTCTGATTTTTGGCTCCTAGAGCTGCTTTTTCATTTCTGAGGCTATTCTTAATAGCTTTACCACAAAATCATGTGAACATTGCATCTTTGCTGGACTCTTCTTGCAATGTTTAACCTGGAACCTCATTATTTGTTAAACAAAATGTAGTATTACATGGCAGGAAAGATATTCTAGTGTGTAATTAGGTCAAAGTTACATGATGCATATGGGATTGTGTTCAATCCTAAGCTAGAATATTTTTAATGACTGTGTTGTCATGCTTGATCCATTTTAAGCATTAATATGCGTCACAGGCTACGGATTCTTTTAGAAATATACATGGTAGATGTGCTAGTGTTTTTCTGAATGAATAGTATAAGTAGCCTTATGGGATTGTGGATAGAAAAAAAAATTGGAATTAGGTGCTCACAATGAAACTATGATATCACCGTAGCATGAGATGAAGCGAAGCTAAAAGGAGCAAAAGAAGATATCTAAAGACTCAAATGGAATAGCTAATTCTGATTATTATTAGAGCTTATTTAAGGAAGTGACCTAAAATGTGAATTAGATTAACATCATGATTGAAAATCTTTAAGGGATTTTGGTCAGCATATCTTCAGTTTGTGAGTCCAGTTGCTTGAGAATGTTTTAGTAGACAACTATTTACGTCCAGAGGTTTCTGAAGGTCCTAGTTTTTGCTTCCCTTTTTATGCTGTGTGGTTTGTGGCTGCTGAGTACAAGTCATCACCTTCAACTTTCTGAAAATACAGTCATTGTGCATTCCATTGTAGTTGATTCAGATTTAACTTGTACAGTTGGCATGATGGTCATGCTAGATGATTAGTTGCATGTGCTGTTGTCTTTTGAATTTTCTGGTTTGGGGTTTGTCGTGCGATACCTAAATAATCTTAGGCATTTGTCCTTTAGATGCTGTAATTAACGTCTGGTTATGCTTATATTTGAGCAATTTCGTCAATGCTGAAAGTGTCAGTTGTTCTTTTTATGCTTTAGAATTTAGATTCCTCCAAGAACAATATGATAATTCCATGCCCAAGTATAATTGTCAAAGTCCTTCAAAATTCTATAGCATATGTTACTGTGAAACCATAAATGGTGTCTCTGTTTTTATATGTGGGATCCCATTGTTTTATGCCTGTCTACATGTCTTCCAGGGTCATCATATCATGCATGCTATATTGGGGTTTTATATCAGAATCTTCAGGATCAGTTTCTGGGTTTCAACGGTGCATGTGAACTTGCTTTAATTTGATATTGATCTCATGGTTCATCGCCCTTTTGGAGTGGGAGATGGATAAATGGTAAATCAGTCCTGTTTAATTGGGTATATTCTTTGGTATATTTTGTGGGTTCCAGTGTCTCCTTACCGAGAGAGTATTCTCCATGGTGGAGAGATATGGTAGTCATCTTTTTGGCAGGGATAACAGAAGTTGCTTCCCACGGATTGGAATTATGTTAGTGCCTCTAGGGTCATGAGAAAATTCATTATGTATAACAGTGATCTCTCGCAGATGGAGAGGTGCTTGCTGTCAAATTTGAGCAATGTGTTTGATGCTTTCTTATCTGGAGAATCTCCTTGGAATTCTGCAGATCACCGGGTGACATAGGGAGGAAGAAGATTTGTTGCAGCTGGTAAGGACGTTTGAGCATCTTTGTTAAGCAAGGACACTAAAGATATTAGGAAAGGATTAACAGGCTTGTCACATATAACATTGGATAGTGCTATACAAAATCATCCACTGGACCTAATTACATAAAAATCTTAACTAATATTGGATGAAAAACCAACAAATACGTGAAGTGATATGCTGCGGGAATTTCTTAGCCTGAACTTAATAACTTGAAACAGCTGGAGGAAGTGGCTTCCTCCAAAAATGTTGGTGACCATCTTTCTAAAGCAGTATGAAGATTGACAAGTACAAATGTTTCACTTGATGTTTGTTTTTATTACTACTTTAGTTACACAACTCTTAACAAAGAACCAAATGATATAGCAGGTTGGTATCACTGACTCTTGTTGATCAAATAGGGGGTCAGATAGATATATGTTGTAAATGGTACCTGAAACCCTGCAGCCTGGCCTGACTGTTGATAATCATTTTTTAATCCTAAAACTAGAACCGATTAGCTTATTTGCAGGAGACTTGGACGTGGGCATCTGATATTTATGGTAATATTTTTCATGCGTGAATGTATAAACATGCATGGTGTACAAGGTTCATATATTCAATATATGCACTTCATGTTCACATTTTGCATATTGTGTTATTATAAAGGGCCATGATCACTGCTTCCTACTTGGTGCAAACAACTTAAAATCATTATTAAGATATTGCAATTATGCACGTTCTAATGTTTGATTAGTAGTTTCATCATTAAAGGATGTTTAGTGGCAAAAAAGTATTGAAGGCGACATGGCAAAAGTTTACAATCCATTGTAGTGCCTTCAAGAATCCAATTGTGGTCTGAACCCACCCGATAAGGAAAACCCAACCCAAACCAGGTTATCTTATTGAGGTTTGGTTTGTTTCATGCTGCATCCTACGTGAATCCAACCCATTTGCATTTGGAGCAATCAATCCCATGTTTTGTATTGAATTTGTGATCCAGCAACTGGTCCAATATTTTTGTGGTTCTGATAAGAGTAATCAGGTCATGGGAAATGCTTGTGGAAGACGACTTCAACTTGTGCTCCTTGGGTGTGGGGTGCTTGTGAAGGAATTTTATGGTGTATATTAGACATAATGCTGAATTAAGTTTAAACTTCTGTGATGGCCATTACCTATCAATTTCATTTTGTGGACCAGTTAGATTTTAGGTTGGTGTACTGGTTAGGTAGAGATGGGATGGTAGGACATTTTTATGGTGAATATTATAACCTTCAATATAGATTTTTCTGAAGTGTATTTTAGTTCATGTTAATAAAAAGAAATATCATTAACCTTTAATAGTACTGATTGCAGATATCAAGTTAATATCGACGTTCTGTGAAATATTCATTATTACCGAGGAAATAAAAGTTTTAGCGTTCTTTTTTTTTTTTTGTTGGGGGGGGGGGGGGGGGGGGATGGGGCACAATTACACTGCCCTTACATAAATTTAGCCACTAGCATCAGAAAATACATTTGGCACGCAACGGGAGAGGCACCTGAGTCCCAAATCACTGAGCCAGATCGCGTTCTTCAAATGCAGCAATTTGTTCTTGCTTGACCTTGGCAGTAGCATAATAGGACCTCTTTATCTACATGAAATCTAACAGGTATTGCCAACAAGTGTTGGTCCAACTGCGTGGGTTAAGTTTCAGATTTCTTTTCTATTAGACCTCCTGACTGTTATGATCATAATTCTTGATATTATCTTTTTGAAAATTACAATTTCATATACCCTGAACTCTCATATAGCTGGTGACTATATTTTGCTGTTGAGATTACAATTTCATGCCATGGTCATATTGAGATAGTATATTTTTAAAAATATTTTGCTATTGCCATGCACTGGGTGGCCTCCGTCGCTGAGCACTCTAGAGAGGTGTTTGTGGACCAACTTTCAATCACTTCTAAGGGACTTCAGGGACATTTTATTTTCTGATCATTTTGGATGTATTTGTAGTAGAACTGTGTGAATTGCCCACCTTAGCAAAAAAAAAATTTGGCTAGTCTTTTACAAGTATTTTGTCATTCAATGGTTGCTATTTTATAGTTGGTCTCCTTTCTTGTGCAAGATTTAGGTTTCTATGTCAGATCTAACATTTGAAATTGTATAATTCTCTGCAGCAACCTAATTCTCTACCCAGCAGTTTATTGGCAGCAACTGTTCCACCTCTTCGAGATTTTGACCTTCCCTTCTCGCACTTACTCACCACGCAGTCAATGCCTGCAAAATTTAATACAGCAGTGGCTTCTATTAGTAGTCCAACCATTTCCATGCCTGAGGTATTCATCAATATTTTGAGCTAGTTAAATTTTAAGTACTTGGTAACTGGGCTTATGATGCATTTTATTTTTGTTCTTGCCATTTGGTTTACTTAAATAATGTGCATATGCCTTCCAACAATGGCAGCTAATTGTCTACTGCCACATGATGCCTTCATGTTCTTCAAATGTCATTTAACTACTGGAGGCATTTAAGATTAGGTCACTAACAATCTTGGTAAGAAGCTGACTAGCTTGGCTCGGGCTCTTGAGAGTTGTCTTCAGGGAACAGAGTTCGCAGTTTTCTTTTCAGTTCAAGCTTCTTCGCTTGCACTGGCTTGACAGTGGGCATATGCTCTTATAAATTAAGCCAACACATGAATCTATCATGACATTAACCCTGCCTCAAACCCTGAACTTAAAATTTTAAGTTCATGCACAACTCACAAGACAAAGCACTTGAGGGAGTTGAGTTTGCTTTTCTCATATACTCCTGCAATTTGTAACCGTCTTGATTATCTGGGTTTGTCTGTGTTAAAATTCTGTGGCCTTGACAAAGGGCAATGGAGCCATCAATGCATGCATTAATTAGCTGGACTGAGCATGATCAGCCATCTGACCATGCTGGAATTGTAAATTGCACTTGCTGTCTTTTCCTAGCTTAGCATCAAAGCAGTTGTTCCCAGTCTTGAAATTGGTAACTTCGTTAAAGATTAAGCTATCCTATGAAAAATTGGTCATGTTTCATTATCCTGACTTCTGTTTGCCTTGTGCAGGCTGGGAAGCAGGGCGTTTTCTCCAACCCCCAGTCAACTCCACAAACGTTGTCCGGCGCCACCCTCCCTTCGGGTCCTACTCTCCCTCAACATCTACCCGTCCACCATTACACTCAACCAACTCTTCCTTTAAGTCACTTTGCCAACATGATCAGCTTCCCTTTTCTGCCTCAGAGCTATACTTACTTGCCTTCTGCTGCCTTCCAACAACCGTACACGAGCAACGGACCCTTCCATCAATCTCCAGCTCCAATACCTAATGCAGGCATAAAGTATACACTACCACAATACAAAAGCAGCGTTTCTGTGACCAGCTTACCCCAGTCTGCTTCTGTGGCCTCTGCTTATGGAGGCTTTGGAAGCTCAGCTAACCTTCCTGGAAGCTTCACCCTTAATCCTACCACTGCTTCTGCCAGCACGACCATCGGACTTGAGGAAGCTTTGAGCTCGCAGTACAAAGAAGCGAATCATTACATGCCTCTTCAGCAGGTAACAATATTAGCCCAGAATTTTAAGCAGCCGGTCGTGAAACCTCCTCCTTTTGACTGTTTGTTCTTGGCAGGCTGATAACCCTGCCATGTGGGTTCATGGAGCCGGTTCGAGAACTATGTCAGCTCTTCCAGCCAGCACTTTCTACAGCTTTCAGGGGCAGAATCAGCATAGCGGGTTTCGACAAGGTCAGCAGCCCTCACAGTTTGGAGCTCTCGGGTACCCAAATTTCTATCCTTCGCAAGGAGGTGTCTCTCAAGAACATCAGCAGAATCCGAGCGAAGGAAATCTGAGCGTCTCCCAGGCTGCACCTTCCCAGCCATCCCACCAGATGTGGCAGCACGGTTACTGAGCGATTGCTCATGTCTCTCAGTGTGTGGAAGAAACACCTTGATGGGGTCACTATGCAGTTTGATCACATGAAATTCATGTCTAGCTTTTGGGTCTGATCAACTGTACGTGGCAGCCAAGAATCACCCAATTGGCTGCTGTCTTGGGCCTTGAGAGGTCCAATGTAATTTAGGGGTTGAGTGTGTCTTAACTTGTAGCCACGTGGGACTTATTTGAGCTGTGTTCTTTTCATTTATTCTGATAAAGAGCATCATCTGCAGACTTGTTTCATGTAACAGCGTACTCGATTTATCTAACAGGGGACTTCTCTAATTCCCTGGGAATCTAAAGAGCTTTTTAAGTTTTATTTCGCATTTTTTTATTTTAAAAATAAGATAATAACTTTTCCAAAAAAAATAAGATAATAAATATTAGTTAAAAATTGTATTCGGTATCATTATTTTAACCTTTTACTATGGTGTATTGGTTTAGAAACTGGATATAAGAGCCAGCTGTGCACCTCCTCGCTTCCAGTTCGAAGAGCTCCGGATTGTAAAAGTTGAAGGAAGCTGGTGCCATGTGGCATTGGATTTGATGGAAATTATTTTATTAGTTAAAAAATAAATTAAAAAAAAATTATTTTCATTCTCTTTGTAAAAAAATTCATCATCATATGTTATTTTTATTATATGTTATTTTTATTATTAGAGCTGACGATGGATCAGATTTTGGATCTAAATTATATTTATTTTTAGTTGGATTTCTGATTGTATCTATTTAAAATTTGACTTTTGTTTTGTTTTTTTTTTTTTTTTTCGCCGAAGCTCTGCTCTTGATCGGTTTTAGTCATCATCGCTGCCACCATTGGATAGGGGGCACCAGGTGCGATTGGACCAATAACACGCCACGCAACCCCTGTATTTCACTGGCATTTGCCCTGGTTCGCTTGGACCTAGCGCATGCAATAATGAGAGAGAGAGGGGGTTGCCGCGAAGAGAGGTAAATGGGAATACGGGGTTGGTGGGGAGGACAGAAAATACGGTGGGATATTAGCTCCCTTTGATGTCGTTAACTGTACAAATATTATTATAATGATTATTTTATTCGGGATTAGGTAAAGGAACATCGAGGGCTGATGCATCCTAAAGATCCATTCTTTGAAAGATTATTTTTTTTTATATTTTCTAAATAAATATTTTTTAAATAATATTAAATAAAAATAATTTATTTATATTATTTTATATATTAAAAAATAATTTTAAAATTTACTATCCATATTTTTTGTATTACTATTTTTTCAAATAAATTATTAAGGTCTATCCATATCTTTCATGATATCTTTTATTATTATTATTATAAATATTAAATAATTATATTATTATTTTATAATAATATATATTATTATATTTTATTATATAAGATTAAGGGTATTTTATGAACAAATGGGAAAATGACTTATTCATCATTTAGGTGTATAAAATTTTTCTTCTATTTTTTAAGTAAATATTATTTATAAAAAATAATTTATTTTTTAAAAAAATATAAAAATATGGATGAATTGGTTGAGGTTACGAGGAGAAAGTTGATCTATTTTTTTAATAATATTTACCTACCAAATGGGCTCTAATATGTGGGTAAAGTTAAAGCGAGGAGCATGAGGAGTGAACTCTATGCTCGGAGGATTGCTTGGCGTACCCTTAGCGGGGATCATTGGTCGTGTTTTGGATCTAAATTTTTTAATCGAGCTTCGAGTCTGCCAACGTAAAGATTGATGAAAAATTTTTTATGCACCACGGGCAGTGCAGCTTGACATGCACCATCGGCATACAGGCTCTGTGATAACCCGGCCCAATTGGGCCCAAAACCAGCTCAGAGCCCACCCGAGAAAAAAAAAAAAAAGAGAAAAACAGAGCAGGAAGACTCCCGATCGGAGTCTTCCTCTTCCCCGATCAAGAATCGGAGTCTTAGGGCCATTGAAAGACCCTAGGACGAGCTCTATAAGAACCCTTCCCCTCTCCTCTATGGGTAGACTCTGCAGCCACCGATGATTGTCGGAGATTTTTCTCTGATTTTTTCGTTGAAGCCGCGGCCTCCTATTCTTGTGCTCGCCGGAAAACAGAGGCCAAAAACGCCGTCGGAGCTCAGGTAAGGCTCCAACCTTTCTTCCTCTCCTTCTTTCGTTTCCCCTCTGGCCCCAAACATCATTGTCGGTCGCCGACTTTGCCGGAAGTCGAGAAGAAAATGATGCCCTGTTTTTCTCCTGTTCGGTCGAGCCATCTCCCTCCCTTTTCCGGCCACCAGCACCGCCGTCCATGGTGCCGCACCCCTAGGTTTGGACCCCCACCCCTCTACCTATCTTCCCCGAAGGTCATGGCCGCCGGAGATCGGCCAATGACCGGAGAAATCCGTGGAAAGGAGGCGGTCCCCTGTTTTTTGTTTTTTTTTCTAAATCTTCCCACTGGCCGAACCTCGCCGCCGGCCATCTCCGGCTCCATCGCCATCGGTCGCCGTTGTCGGACCACCGGTCGTGCCGCCACAGCCCACCGGACCACAGGCGACGCCCCTCTGATCCCCTCCCGTTCGGCCAAAGAAGAGGAAAGAAGGAAGAAAAGAAGAAGAGAAGAAAAAAAAAAAAGAAAAAGGAAAAAGAAAAAGAAAAAAAGAAAAGAAAAGAAAATGCAAAATAGAAAAATAATAAAATAGAAAAAAAATAATAATAAGAAAAGAGAAAAATTCCCTCTCTTCCCTCTTTCTCCCTCTTTCTCTCTCTTTCTCTCTCTATTGTCTCTCTCTAAAAAGAAAAAGAAAAAGAAAAAGAAAATATATATATATATAATTAAAAAATATATATATATATGTGAGAGAAAGTTTTTTCATCTCTCTCTTAAGTCTTTCTCTCTCTAGAATTAGACTTTCTCTCTCTACCTCCTCTCTACATTTTCTCTCTCTAGATTTTCTTTCTATTTTCTCTCTCTAGACCTTTCTCTCTCATTATGGATTTTGTCTCTCTAGGGTCATTCTCTCTCTCTGATTGCATCACAGACCCTAGGATAAACTTGAGATGAAAATATGATGATCTGAGACTGCTCCGAAATTCGTGCAGTAGATTGGATCCCGATCCGATCCTTATTCGAAATTGATAATATCAATCATGGTTAATCAATATTAAGTCATCCTGATATGACCTCTGATGATCTCAATCATGATTGCCACTTTTAAAGGATACGAAGATTCTCTCTCCACTTTCTCTCTCTACTTTCTCTCTCATGACCGACTTTCTCTCTCTAAAAAAAAAAAGATCTATGAATCCTATATCAAGTCATACCTTCATCTTTTAGGGGTTCATATTGACTCTAACAAGATGATCCAAAATTGCTTTGATATCCGTGCTGTATGTCAATCTCATCTGATCGTATCAAAGATCTTGCAAATTTAAAAGAACCCTATTGATTGATCTTGACTTTAATTCAATCTGTGCTTCACGATTTCTTGATCAAGTCATTTGAATCTGACTCTCAGATAAAAGATCCTAAATTGCCCTGGTATCTGGATGGTCCGATACATCTGGTCAACAATCCTCTTTCCTTATGATTTAATCTTATTATGGAATAGAAATTGATGAGGATTTGATATTTTAAATAGGATTAGCTGATTCTTTTAATGAAGTCCGAAGATCTAAGATGAACTAGGTAAGTAGATCCTATGCTCCTTATTTATTTTTAAATGATCATGTTTTTATGCAAAGAATTGATGAAATCATAATTTTTCATAAAATAAGGATCGGCATATGTGATATGAAAGAGCATGTTTTATTATGAGCAATGATTTTATGAACATGTCTTATGAAAATAGCATGATTATGAAACATGAATTTCATTGTTTTTCCATCTATGTATATGTATGCTTTAAGAAAAAGATATAATGATTTCAAAGGCTCTCAGATGGCTATGAATGAATCCCTTCGGGAAGGTCGATATCCGGAGCTAGCATCCACACGAAACATGGCCCTGCCAGCGGGTATAAAGTTGGCACATGAATTAAGAACTCTGTCGATTAAGAAACATGGCCCTGTTATGGGTATAATAGTGACCTTAGCACGAATATCTGTGAGCAATGTTTTGAAACATGACATGAATACATGATGAAAATGATTTACGATTCATGATTGTGAAATATACATGATTTATGCATGCATGATGAGTTTATAACTTGTTTTGTTATATGTTCTATGAAATGCTTTATTTTGTATTACCTGCTATTTTCTAAATATTGCATTATCATGAAAAACTTATGCTTGATCCGATAAGGAAGTGCAAGTTCTACTTACTGGGCTAGTGTAGCTCATATTCTTTTTGTTTTCTTTTTGTTTGAACAGAAAAATAAGGTTAGGATCGGCAAAAAGGAATCCAAGCTTGAAGATCGGCATAGCAAGCTGAAAAATTAGGCAACAAAAGTTTAATTTATTTATAATCATGAATTTGTAGTTATTTATGAATGTTGAGATTCGGGTTAGTACTTGCTTTTGGATTTAGATGCTCTGAACCCATATTGGTTCGATTATTTGATGAATAATAGAATTGAATTTTTTATTTGACGGATTTTAGATGATTATGATGAATTGGCTTCGTGTTATCGTGGGTTCCATCCCTCGGTAGCATGGCCGTGTTATGTCCCGGATTTGGGGCGTGACAGGCTCGAGCATCGGCTCTGAAGAAAAAAATATTTTTTATCTCCAGACTTGTGTGCCAATCAATCACTGCAGGTGGTGTGGCCGAGCATCGCTGGCAGTGCAGAAAGAATTTCTCAAAGATTGATATGTTCTGGCCCAAGCCTTATTCGTGATAAGGTCTAAGTGAGCGTGAAAGCAGATAAAAAGAAATTCTTTATGCACCACGGGCAGTTTAGAAAATCCAACGTGGAGCGAAACCGTTCTGCCGATTAGTTTACGTAGTCACCACTTTTCAATGTATATTGAATGCTTGCTGATCGATTTTTTTATTTAAAAATTTTACATGATGAAAATACTCCTATTCTTTAAAAAAAATTATGACATCCTATGACGTATTATAGTTCATGATGTCATAGTCCAGAATATCATAATATAAAAAGAATATTTTTGTTCAATCATTTTTTAATATGTATTTAATTCTTGTAGATCAATTTTTTTATTTAAAAATTTTAAATGATAAAAAAAATATATATATATATATAATATTTAAATTATGACATCTCTGTATATTATAACATCTTGTAGATCAAAATTATGATTTTCTGAAAGAAAGATGTCATGGACATGGGTTATCATAATTTTATCAAAAAATAAAAATATTTTTATTATATAAAATTTTTAAATAAAAAAATTAAATTTTAAATATTAAATATATATTAAAATTGATGATTACACACATCAATCGAATAAAATGGTGCATCTTACGTCGCATTTTCTGCGCCGCCCGCCGTGCACAGAGAATTTGCCAGCAGTAAATAGTTCGCTTTATGGCCCATTTTACTGCTAACGCCTGGAACGCCCATTTTGCTGCTAACGCCTAGCGTCGCCGTCAATGGCTCAATGCTCAACTCACATTTAATATTTGGTTTTTGTTTCAAAACCACCTTCCCTCCACCTTTGATTCGCTTTGCCGTCTCGCCTAAATTACAGATAATCCATCACTCCTCTCCCACCACGTACAAATGAAAAACAATATAACGTGGATATCATAGGATTCTCTTAGCTGTCCTTCTTCCGCGTTTGGGTCTCTTAGCTGATCCACTGTCGGCTTCTCGGGAGTGATCGGATTCAGAGCTCCGCCATCTCCTATACAAAATTTTCTTTATATTCTCCTATTCAAATCCGAAGCCAGAAAAGTACAACAAAAAGGAGAGGAGAAGCAGCGAGTCCAGAAAGATTTCGCCGTCTCTCGTCGGTAATTATTTTCTGTCTCAATCTCGTCTGTTATTCTCGATTCTTTTTCTTTACCTATATAATAAATTATTTTTAAAATTTTGATGCAAGAACTTCCAAATCTAAAGGTTGAAAGAAAACCAAACAGTTGATTACAGAATTTTTAATGACCGAGGTGTTCGCTGGACCATAGCCTGCGATTTTTTTATATAAAGAAGGGATTTATTGCTTTGGAAGGCATCGCATGGCATAATGTTGTGGATGAATGTGGAATATCTTTTTGTCTTTTTCTTTTGCCTCTTTAGGAAAAAGTATTGGCAAAGAGCCCAATCTATGAATGTGGTATAGATGCTTGGAAATTAGAATTCTAGCAAACAGTTAGTTCATGAAGGAAGCTGATGCATAGAATCATTAATCGGAGACTTGCATCGTGGTTTCTGTGGACCCATGTCTATGAGACGTGTGCATATTCAATTTTTTGGCTAAAAATGAAGGTTAAAAGTTGCATAGATTTTGGGATTAAAAATTCTAATTTTTCTTGAGCGGATAACAACAACGTTTTTGTCGATATTCTTAATTTATTGCCCAAGAGAATGGAGTGCTTCTGGGGTGATATTTGACCAGTGCATATGTTGCTGACTTCATGAAATATTCTGTTTGATAATGATAAGGGTTTGAATATTATATTATTTAGAACAATGTCTGCTCATACTAGGAGGGATGGGATGAAGAGAGGCTTAGAATATGTCTCAATCGAGTGCAGAGCAATTTACAGTTTGTTAAGGTGTTATGGGCTTAACAGAGATCTGAGAAAGGCCTGAACATATGCTTATATGCATATCGAAGTCTTAGGAAAGAGGTGAGGAGGACCTAGCCAGTCAATTAAATTTGTGTAAATGTGGGAAAGGACTTTGAGATGCTTGACATAAGAGGTATTCCTTGTTAATTTGGATGGTAGTTGATGGTTATGATTATGTTATATTTGGATAGGAAGAAGGTTGCTGAATGAGATAAGAGCTCTTTTGGAAGGTAAGATATATTCCCAGGGCCAAAAAGTACCCATTCCTAATCAAGTCTGAACATCTACATCAAGAATATGAGAACATGCAAGGTGGCATCATGGATCAAGGAGAGTTCCAATGCCCATAAGCAATCATTAGAGTGATGTTCTTGGTCAAACAACTGGAATATGACTGGCTTTAAGCATGTAAAAGAAAGTTATCTAGATAATATTTCTTGCAGATGAAGGGAAACAACTCTTGTGAGGTACAGATGAATGTGGATAAAGATGGCGAGCAAAAGGTTTGAGCATGTTGATGAAGAAGGTGATTCATTTTCTGGAAGAAACTGACAGTACCATGCCTACTACAGATTTCACAATGAATGATGTAAGAAGAGAAGAAAATAGACAAAGAACATTATGGTCATGCTGCTCCTAGTGGCCACATCTCTATGTCCTAGAGAAGGATGTAGGCACAAATAATTTTCCTTACCATTCGTTGTCAGTGGATGGTGGCCCAACTCTCTGCCACTAATGAAATACCATTCGACCTTTAAGTAGGTCGATGTGCCATTAAAAATAAATAAATTATTCAAGATATCAGTATCTACTAATAATCTTTTGAATCTAATACCCCATCATAACCAAGTTATTTATGCAAATATTCCCTCAAATAATGGATTCCGACCCTCCTAACAAAATTTTAAAAGCAAAGAGAACTTAATGTGCACTACTCTTGCAGCATTCTTTTTATTACCCTCTGGCAATTCTAGTTTACTCTTTATGTTAATAATAGCCTAATCATTATACAGACTGATTTCTGGACCTTCATGAGAAAGCAATCTATTCAAATTATCCATCTGGTCAATGGCTGCAACCTCATATGCATCTTAACCCTCCTCTTGTGAGATATTCAGTTTGTATTTCTGTTATATATTTGCCATAGGTGGAGACGTTCATCTTATGTTTGAAAGACAGTCCTCTATTTATTTTTTATTTTTTTTGTTTTTATTTATGTTTCAACAGACTTACCTGGATTTTTATACTTTATTGGCTTATACTGAAAGCCATTTTTGAAAATCAGTGGAGTTTGATGTCTGTTGCCTGCTTTTTCAAGTATACGATTATTACCAGTTCACCTTTTCTTTTACAATTCATGTATGCTTGACTCAGGGTTCTCAAAGTAGTATTTCACCATATGTTAGCTTAATGTTAAAAGAACTTGCTTATCCTGATATCCTGCATGTCCTCAAGTGAATATATGATTTTCCCACAACCACAACCAACCCCCCACAACAACCAAAACAAAAACCCTCCCTCCCCAAGAGGGCGCAAACATGTTGTAGGTAACTTCAAATTTCCATTCTAAGCCTGCAAGTTTCAGCCAATGGAAGGCTCTCAAGAATGCAAGATCATTATCTGATACTGCTCATAATTTATAGTTTCCTGTTCTATCTAAATATCATCACAAATAATGAACTGATTTTTTTGTTGCTTCTCTAGATGAAATTAAAATGAGTGATATTGATGAACAAAGTCCAGCTTGCGTTGGCTGTAAGAGTCAGAAGCAAGAAGTCAGTAAATTCCATGCAAATAGAGAAGGTGCACCATGGAATGAACTATGGACAGACGGGCTCATCTGTGCTTTTGAATTTGTGCGAGGCCATAGGTGGACAAGTCCAGATAAATCTGGTTCAAGGACCCTGTCATTGCAGCAAAAAGACAATCTGAATCCAAAGAAGCAAATTCCTAGATCTGGGCTGGGTGATTCTTCTTCGCAATATTTGAATAAGAACAGCTTACTGGAATCCACACCTCTCATTGATCTAAACAACACTGACTCCACCTTAGGTCTCGTGGAAGTTCCTCAACTTGATAACTACAAAAAAAAGCCAAAGTTTATGAGGATATTTTCAGACAGCCATTGGATGCCTATTGGTTGGGCTAGGATTTCAGAACTAGTCCAGATGGTTCAACCTGATGCTAGCTGGGCTTCACAGCCAATAGATCTTACTGCTGATGAGGATGATTTTACTGTTGCTGATGTTGCAGCTCCTTACTGGGAGCGTCCAGCAGGGCCTACGTGGTGGTGCCATGTAACTGCAGGTCATCCTTATGTTGATGCGTGGTTAAGTAATGCTCCATGGTTGCATCCTGCCATCAGCATTGCCTTGAAAGATGAGAGTCGGCTTATTAGTGAACGGATGAAGCACCTGTTATACGAGGTGACTTGTTACTGATTCTTCTAGTAGCTGCTCCATCTCCCTTCACGAACATTTTATATTTTTGAGTTTGTAAATTCTTTAGGTGTTATGAATGCATGATACTTACGTACCTACCTATCTATATATAAAAAAACACCTGTTTGCACGTGTTTAGACACATCACATGTGTATATGTCCAAATAAAATTCCTTTGTTTTCTGAAAAAATTATACAGTTCTTTAACCTTCTTTTCCAAATATTTGTTATTGCAATTTCTCCTAGATTTTTAGCATAAATCTACTATTTCATACAAAATGACCAATCCACTTGAAGAATGCCCATAACATTCATAGGAGAATCTTTGATCTGTTGACTACAAAATTCATTTAAATTGATGGGGGTCAACCTTTGATATTTAAATTTGTACAGATAATCTTCTGTAACAAGGAATTTATTACTTCTTAAGTTACTCGGTATGAAATAGGTTTTGGCACCAGATAACTAGCTTATTTATTCTTGAGCATGTCTATATGTCAAGAAAGTCATTAACCTCAACTTAAACCAACCAGTTTATCCCATGCATACGAGATAGGCCCTGGTCAGGTGCATGAAGAGATATACAAGTTCAGATAATGAATCAAGATGGCAGCTGGATTAACTAAATAAATAATTAAATTAGGGGGAATTTGAATTGATGACCTCGAGCAATCTTAACTCTAATACAATGTCCACTAATCACTTGAGCCCAAAGGCTTAAGCTTTTAGGGGACTGGTCCATGATGCACATCAGGCTCAACAGGCTAAAAGTTCAGCATATTTTCTGGGAAAACATGCAGACACAATATGATCACTTGATCAGCAGACATGAGCTTCTTTTATGTGGGTGATAAAAACCTTTGATTAGTATATAAAGGAGATCCCACTTTAGAATGATATATCATGAACTAATCATTCCTTGATACTACATCCTGGTATAATGTGAATGACCAAATAAAAAGGGTTGGTAAAAGACATTATCAAATTCCACAGTATGAAATGGGAATTTAAAAGCTGTCATTTGATAAATAAAGAACCACTATGAAGAATTCTCTTAAAAAATAAGGGGATTTTTTTTTTTTCTTTTTCTTTCTTTTTTTTGTTCCTTACGATGGTGGCCATCAAAGTAATCATATTGAGTTTGCACAGATGACTGGATTCTGTATATTAATGTAGTTTTGATATAAAGGATACCAATTAAAACTTGAATCCATATATATATATATATATATATATATATATATATATATATTAAAATGAAAACATATCTGTTGGTATGCATTTATGTTTGTCTAATATAATCTTGAGGCAGTCAAATATCAACTTTCCTTTTAGTTTGTTATACAATTTTTTCATGCTGTCATTCCTCTTAAATTAATATGGCTGATGTTAGCTTTTCAGGTCCCGGTTAGGGTTGCAGGTGGACTATTATTTGAACTTTTGGGTCAGTCAGTTGGTGATCCATTTTGTGACGAAGATGACATACCCATCGTGCTTCGGTCATGGCAAGCTCAAAACTTTTTAATAACTGCATTGCATATCAAAGGTTCTGCTTCAAACATAAATGTGTTGGGTATAACTGAAGTTCAGGTACTTAAAAGAGCTTAACCGTGTTGCTATACCATTTTGTTGATCAAGTGACTGAGCTCCTTGTTTTGTTGAACATGATTTTTTCACCCCTATATCTAAGGTCTGTCCAATACTGAGGATAATTGATCAAATTCTTCTCAGGAGCTTCTTCTTGCTGGTGGGAGTGTTGCTCCTAAATCAGTTCATGAAGTTATAGCACATTTAATTTGTCGCCTTTCTCGATGGGATGATAGGTGATGTTGATATAGTTGTTATTTCCTGTTGTTGATTATTTAAATTAGCTGAAGTTTCGGTATATCCAATGCTCTTGAGTTCTTGCCTATAGATTATAAATGATGATTCCATGAAAATCTATCTATAGTATAGTCCTCTACCCAAGTTCCATATGATTATTGTAAGAAGGTATACTTTCACTCTTGGTCTTTGTCCTATCCATATATGAAAAGAAAATGCTTTCTAGTCAACTAAACTAAGCTGTTGCTACCTGCTACTGCAAACGATAGTCATTTTCTATCTCAAAACTTTAGAATCTTGTCCATTTATGAAGGAGACGGCAGATAAGTATCCACCTTTAGTATATATGCACCATTTTCTTTTATTTCAGCTGAATATGCTATTGCTTACATTTTTTTTTTCCTATTGTGATGTACTCTGACCATTGCAGACCATGCTATTCTTGTGACGTTTGCATGTTTGGACATTGCTGCTATTCTGAATATATTGCACATGCATTTTCTGCTTTCACTGTTAAAACTTTTCAGTTGCATGTCCGAATTGTGCTCATTAGAGGCCATTGCTTGGTGCAATGATAAAGGCTTGGGCTGACAAGGGCAGTGGCATCAGTTCAAGTCCTGGGACAGCCAGTTTGTATAAAAAAAGGCCAAAACTTAGGTCTCTACCCGGTTCACCCCTCCCAGCACCCCAGATTGTCGGGAAAATAACTAGGTAATGACCTTTATCCAAATTGTGTGCATGTCATTTGGAATTATTTCATCAAAGTATTGATACAATCAGGCAAGATGAGCACTGTATCATGAAGAACTTTTGCTAGAAATTGAAGAAACCATAGACTTTCAAGCTTTCTTTGTATTTTGTGGTCTACTTAGACTTCCTATGAAGTCAAAACACCCTTTTATTGCAGGTAACTGAGGATGCCTTTTGTCGGTTTTATTAACTGAAAATAGCATCTGCCTGATCATTTGGAACATGCTCAAGTCAAGTGGTTCTGCAGTGACTTTTCGTAAATCTAGATTTTTGCCAATCACTCTAAGTTGGTTCAGTAAGCCTTCATTTTCATATTGATTTATCAGCCGCTGATTTTGTTCTCTCTCTCTCTCTCCCCCCCCCCCCTCTCCCCTCCTCCTCCCTCTCTCCCAACTAAAAAACCCTACCTGCCCACCCACGAAAGGGAAAAGAAAAAAAGCTTTGAAAGTGCTTGGGGTTCAATCTTTGCTTTATATCATTCATAATCAATTGTTCAAAAGAGTATAACCTTTATTAAGTCTTATTGGTGCCTTCTAGGACATTGTTTAAGGGTTGTTTGCTCTCCTCTCATTCCACTATGGACCCATTTTTGGCAAATCAACTTTGTGATGTTTTGTTCCGAGAAGACCCAAAAACTTAAATACTGGTCTATGGTGGCCTTACCATACCATAAGGTGACCATACTGGTGCACCCCCTCTGTACTGTACAGTACAGTACAGTACAGTACCAGCACATGTTATATCATTTTTGTTCTGCTTGCACCAAAAGGCATACTGTTTAGGTATGATATACTATCTTACTAGTAATATACTAGTATTTGAACCCTTGATTGAAGCCTTGTTGGATTCACTTGAGAGCTTTAAGCATATGAGTTGTTGATAATATGACAAAAATTCTTAGGTGCTTATAAGTTTTTACATTCCTCACCTTCTTCAAACATCTCTCCTAGCTATGTTGCTCTCTTTGGCTTCATTGTTAATTTTACTTGAATTTTGTGTTTTCCCTTTTGGTTGACCAATCATTTCCTCCAAATTGTACTAGTGGTTATTGGCAGTCTCTAGTTTAGTCCCTCTGCTCTTCACAGGTATTCCATTGCATCAGTTTTGTGCTATGAAATTGTGTTAATCTCTCCACGGATGTATCATTGGCAGCTCCTGGCCTTTTTATTGATTCTCAAGCAAAAATCCCCCCGTGTCTCCTCCATGAAAACATATCTACAATATCGATGATTTTATTTACCAAGCAGATTTAATAGCTGTTCTGCAGACTTGTAAGATGTAATCCCCAAGCTTTGAATTCTTTTTTGCTACCATCACTTCCTATCAAGAGATGTAGGTGTATTTAAGTGGTTGGTAGCACTCTTTAATCTTATAAGGCTGTGGTCATAGTGGAACAAAAAAGAGAAAAAAGATCTTACCAACACATGTAGACTTTGAATCTTGTCCAAATCATGGCCAATGGTACCGTTCTTTTGTATAAGTAATTTAATAGTCCTTTCAAGAAAAATTAATTTAACTGATGACTACTAACTTAAATTATATGGCCAAGTACCACAAAGCTAGGTAGGAACATGATATATTGAGGAGATCTCTGCTTAAGCTCGCAAAGCTGAGGATAGTTATTATTTTAGTTGCAATTTTTAGAGAAGCATAAACATGTTTTTTTTGCAGACGTGTCCGTAAGATGTATTGCCTCTTTCATTCACTATGTTCATAATTTTGTATTCTTAAAATTCTGGTGAAATTGTAGCTTGTATTTATTGATATTTTGCCTTAATTAGTCGATTGGCTGGTGGCTCCACCTGATGGGAGAGCCACCCACTTTAAGAACGGAGAGAGACCCCTTCTAGAAGAAGAGGAAGGAAAAAACAGAAAATAAAAGCAGTCTACAAGAACAGAGTTTGGCCCAGTGAACTGAACATACAGCATGACATAGAGTTGACATTCCATGCTCTGGTTCAAATTTGATCATGTGCAATCAGGTTTTGATCTAGTTGAACCTGACTTGAACTGATAAACTTGTTGGGTCTTAGACTTATACACAGGATATGTGTCACGCCCCAAATCCGGGACATAACACGGCCATGCTATCGAGGGATGGAGCCCACGATAACACGAAGCCAATCCATCATAATCATCTAAAATCCGTCAAATAAAAAGATTCAATTCTATTATTCATCAAATAATCGAACCAATATTGGTTCAGAGCATCTAAATCCAAAAGCAAGTACTAACCCGAATCTCAACATTCATAAATAACTACAAATCCATGATTATAAAATAAATTAAACTCCTGCTGTCAAATTTTCAAGCTTGCTATGCCGATCTTCAAGCTTGGATTCTTTTTGTCGATCCTAACCTTATTTCTCTGTTCAAACAAAAAGAAAACAAAAAGAATATGAGCTACACTAGTCTAGTAAGTAGAACTTGCACTTCCTTATCGGATCAAACATAAGTTTTTCATGATAATGCAATATTTAGAAAATAACAGGTAATACAAAATAAAGCATTTCATAGAGCATATAACAAAATAAGTTATAAACTCATCATGCATGCATAAATCATATATATTTCACAATCATGAATCGTAAATCATTTTCATCATGCATTCATGTCATGTTTCAAAATATTGCTCACAGATATTCGTGCTAAGGTCACTATTATACCCGTGACAGGGCCATGTTTCTTAATCGACAGAGTTCTTAATTCATGTGCCAACTTTATACCCGCTGGCAGGGCCATGTTTCGTGTGGATGCTAGCTCCGGATGTCGACCTTCCCGAAGGGATTCATTCATAGCCATCTGAGAGCCTTTTGAATCATTATATCTTTTTCTTAAAGCATACATATACATAGATGAAAAAACAATAAAATTCATGCTTCATAATCATGCTATTTTCATAAGACATATTCATGAAATCAATGCTCATAATAAAACATACTTTTTCATATCACATATGCCGATCCTTATTTTATGAAAAATTATGATTTCATCAATAGCAATTTTTTGCATAAAAACATGATCATTTAAAAATAAATAAGGAGCATAAGATCTACTTACCTCGTTCATCTTAGATCTTCAGACTTCGTTAGAAGAATCAACTAATCCTATTTAAAATATCAAATCATTATCAAATTCTATTCCATAACTATAACAAGATCAAATCATAAGGAAAGAAGACTGTTGACCGGATGTGTCGGACCATCCAGATACCAGGGCAATTCAGGATCTCTTATCTGAGGGTCAGATTCAAGTGACTTGATCAAGAAATCGTGAAGCACAGATCGAATTAAGGTCAAGATCAATCAATAGGATTCTTTAATAATGAATTTGAAAGATCCTTGATATGATCAAATGAGGTTGACATACAGTACGGACATCAAAGCAACTTTGGATCATCTTGTTAGAGTCAATATGAGCCCTTAAAAGATGAAGGTATGACTCGGTACAAGATTCATAGACCTTCTTAGAGAGAGAAAGTCAATCATGAGAGAGAAAGTAGAGAGAGAAAGTGAGAGAGAATTTTCGTATCCTTCAAAAGTGGCAATCATGATTGAGATCATCGAGGTCATATTAGGGTGACTTAATATGGATTAACCATGATTGATGTTATCAATTTCGAATAAGAATCGTATCGGAATCCGATCTACTGCACGAATTTTGAAGCAGTCTCAGGTATCATATTTTCATCTCAAGTTTATCCTAGGGTCTATAAAGCAATCAGAGAGAAAGAATGACCCTAGAGAGATAAAATCCATAAAAAGAGATAAAAAAGTCTAGAGAGAGAAAATAGAGAGAGAGAATTTAGAGAAAAGGTAGAGAGAGAAAGTCCAATTTTAGAGAGAGAAAGACTTAAGAGAGAGAGATGAGAGAAACTTTCTCTCACATGTATTTATTATTATTATTATTAATTTTTTTTTCTTTTTCTTTTTTCTTTTTCTTTTCTTTTTCTTTTCTTTTTCTTTTTCCTTTTTCTTTTCTTTTTCTTTTTCTTGTTCCCGTGGCCTTCTTTGGCCGAAACAGGGGACCTAGAGGTCCCCGTGCCTTTGACCGGCCGATCATGGCCATTCTCCGCCCAGCGGTGGCCGGCGGCAAGGGGCGACCCTCCCGTGCTCAGAGGCCGAAGCCGGCGGTCGGCGGTGACCGTTGATGCCATAAAAAAATCATGAAAAAGGAGAGAAGAACAGGGCTTTCTTCTCCGACGAAATCTGACGGCTCCTGTCGCCGGCGGTTGTGTCCACAGGCATAGGAAAGAAGGGAGAGAAGAGAGGAAGAGGAGGAAGGACTTACCACGGCCTCCAATGACCCCTACCGGCGTGAAATCGCGGCGAGCACGAGTCGAGGGGCCGCGGCTTCAATCGAGAAAATTGGAGAAGAACTCCGGTGATCGTCGGTGACTATTGTGTCCTCTCTTAGAGGAGAGGAGGGGGGTTCTTATAGGGCTCGTCCTAGGTTTTTTAATGGCCCTAGGACTCCGATTCCTGATCGAAACCGGAGAAGGGGAAGACTCTGATCGGGAGTCTTCTTCCCTGTTTTTTTTTTTTTTTTTTCTGGGTGGGCTTTGTGGCTTTAGGCCCAGTGGGCCGGGTTATCATAATCTGATCCAACAGAGAATTTGTAAATGTGATCGATTGGAGTTGAACTAGCTCCCAATTTTTATTTCAGGCCCTATCTGGTTCAAGCAAATCCTTGAGTTAACAAGGATATCTTACAATTGCTCTCAGCTGCACAATTTCTATATGATCAACACATCTATTTGAATCTCCAGTTCAGTTACTTTGTGCACTTCTGTATCATATTATTATCATGGCACTAATTTAGTGTTACTACTATGATAATATAAATCATATATCTAACATGTGCCCTTTGGACATGCTTCAGATTGTTTCGTAAGTATATTTTTGGGGCAGCTGATGAAATCGAGTTGAAGTTTGTAAATAGGTACCTTTACTATTATAAGATCATATTGTCTGGATAGAAATATCTATTTGTAGTATCTAGTGCTTCATTTAGTTCTGGCTTAGGCTTGTGCTATACAGAGATTGGTAACATATTTCGATCTTGACCAGGAGAAATCATGAAGATCTAAATTTACTAACTGTAATCTTAAACCAAGAGATTAGAAGATTGGCAACACAGGTATTCACCCTGGACTTTCTAGTCAGTCCTTTTTCTTTGTTCAAGCTTTCACTTATTATTGTATAATAATCACTTTTTTAATGAACAATTTGCACAGGCTCTATTAGAAATGTTAGATTATGGTTACTGACTAATTAAATTATTAGAAGTGATGAAGATATCAAACATCTGAGTGCATGTGGCATGGTAATTTAACATGTATGGAAGTAAAGGGTTTGATAGGCCTGCAGTTGAGCATTGTCACAAGTGCACAAGAACGAATAGGCGAAGTCTTTTTCCACTTAGATTGGAGCATAGGTCTTGGAGAAATCCAGGTTTGTGTTGCTGTACAGTGGATGGAATTCTGAAACTGGTTCTCTTATAAAAACAGATAATTGGTTTAGGAAGCTAATTGTGAATGGGTAGGTCCCTGACAATGCTCTACCAAGAAGGCTATCCATTCTCTTTATCCTTCATTGACATCGTGGCCCCAGGAAGTTGGAAATTGCCATGCAGGCAAAATTCTTGTAGGGTTTAAAAAGGAAAAAATGAAGCAAAACATTGTTATGCTGAAGGTAATAGGGTAATCTACATACTGGTCCTCTGTCAAAAAGAGTAGCAAACCATACCATCAGCTGCCTATGACTGGATGTCTCTTCACATCCACCATCCTCTAAAAGTGAGATCTACAAGCATGGTAGACTTTATAGAGAAACTCTGGTTGTAAAGTTCCTAAGCATCAGTTAGAACTCAGTGGTGGCTGAAAATTTTTCACTCTTAACATGCTCAAATTTATTCTTAATTGTTGGATTGTTTCCGTCTGATGTGGTCATACAGCCTAAAAGAAGAAACATTTACATGTGCCAGAAAAGCAACCATCATTGGCTGAAGGAAAATTTGGCTTCAGTGCAAAACATAATCTGCTTAGAAGAAAACATATCACTTACAAGGGACTTATCGATTTTCCAGCTGACAATCTAAAGATGATTTTGTTGGGTCAACTCACTCACATTCCTTAATCTTTAATAGCTATCATTGGTTATTAGTAACTACATCTAATTCTTACCAGTAACTGCTGAGCAATGTCCCAACATTTGTGTTTACTGTTCACCAAGCTTTACTATTTATGGCTGCTTCTAATGTTATTTCAGCTACCGACTAGAATTAGTTCATTAAAATAAATAATGGCTCAAAGAAAAAAGTACAGACTAGCATTTTGTCCTGATCATGTATTGCCTATTGGCTTGTATTGGGATCCAGAGAGTAATTTATAAACACTACTAAAGTTTTATCCTCTGTTTTTGTTTTTGTTTTTTTTTTTTTGGCGGTTGGGGATGGGGGGTGCTGTTTTCAAAGATGACTATTCTTTGTAAAATTCTACATGACAGGTTATTAGAGTTAAATGGTCGTTGCATGCAAGGGAGGAAATCGTATTTGAGCTTCTCCAGCACTTGCGAGGAAATACTGCAAGAAGTATGCTAGAGGGAATCAAAAAGAGTACAAGGCAAATGTTGGAGGAGCAAGAAGCTGTCCGTGGACGGTTGTTTACAATTCAGGATGTTATGCAGAGCACAGTTCGTGCATGGTTGCAGGTACATAGCTAATAGACATCTTTCTCCGTATGTTTTTCAGTAAACAGAATAATACATTGATGCGAGTGCTTCTTTAACTGAAGGTTCTTTGAACAGTTTTAATCTCTGAATTGTTTCAAACTGTTTCTGAGTCCAGGATAGAAGCCTGTGTGTAACCCATAATTTGGCCGTTTTTGGTGGCGGCGGCCTAGTTCTTTCCATAATTACCAGTCTCTTTGGGATCAATGTGGACGGCATACCGGGGGCCAAGAATACTCCATTGGCATTTAGCTTGTTTACGGGAATTCTCATATTCGCAGGAATTGTCCTGATTGGTCTTGGGTTGCTTTATCTTGGGCTGGAAACTCCTATCACCGAAGACCAGGTTCAGGTGAGGAAGTTGGAGCTCCAACAGCTGGTGTCGACGTTTCAGCATGATGCAGAAACTCATGCAAAGGTTAGAGAGCATGTCTCAAGGCATAATTTGCCTCCAACAGCTGCAGATATGATATCTGAGAGAGGGAATGTTCTTATTCCCTGAAAAGGGTTGTCTTTTCACATTTGTACCCTTCAAAATATAGTGTATTGCATATTTATGCATCAAATCACTCCTTGTATATATACCCTCAAATCGTCCTGTTTTGCAACAATGCTTCTGAGTCATTTTAAATATAAAAATGACTTATTACTCTTGTAAGTTGCATGAATACTCTTTGAAATATCTATGAGAAAATGTAGTTATTGATAATGTAAAATTGAATGTTATAAATTTTCATGGGCGTTATTGCAAAAGGTAAATAGTGTCCTTAATTATTCATCAACACCATCAATCAAGAATCTAGTGTGATGGATTTATTGCAAAAACAAGAGAATTTGATGGGTATTATATTTTCGGAGAGCCATATGCGATATGCCATATTTGCGGAAGTGTGTATGTCCTGAAAATAGCCCCCGAGGCTGTAAGCTCGGCTACTTTAGACACCAAACAGGGTGCTCCATTTATCATTTTTCTCTTGTTCTACTTTGTAGATCTACAATGGGGTTTTATTTATTCTTTTTTGTGAAAATGAGATTTAGCTCCAGCCTTGCATTAAATTAAACATATGCCTATTCTTACTAAATCACCGTAGGGAGGTAGTTGTTGCTCTGAATTGCAGTGCCCCTGGCTATTTTGCATCTAGTAATCGCACTCAAATTTTTGCCCACGAGGCTGGTTCCTTTAGGATGCGTTTGATTCCAAGAAAATCTATGGAAAACAAAAAGAAAAACCAAGTCTTTTCCATGGAAAAAAAAGAAAGTTTTCAGAAAACTAGTTACAACCTTTCCGAATGTTTTAGTTTTTTAAGAAACTAATAAACATAAAATTATTTTTTTATTTTAAAAAAAAATTTAAAGTAGTGCTCTTTATTTTTTTTTGGGTGCAAGCGGGCGTTCAGACTAGTTTAGTCCAAAAGCAGCTCAAGAAGTCAAAAAAAGAAAATCCCTTAGAGCCACGGGTAATCGTTGTCCTGGCGCCATCTCCACTCCCAATGTACTTAGCAACAAAGATGGCATCCAGTTCGTCGCACTGTTGGCCTTCCGAAATACATGCTGGCTAGACACTGCAATATACTCGCTAGTGGCCCTTCAGATGTCATTGGGTGGATGGGTCTCGTGGTGCTAGGTCCCCTCTAGATCCAGCTAATAACCATCAGAGAATCTCCCTCAATGATGATCCTCTACGCTCGCAGTTTCGGATCGCATAAATGATACCACCCATGCAGCATGAAGCTTAGCACTGGGCATGGATGCCTCGTAAAGCGGTGAGCCCCTTGCAGCAAATCCACGAATCTGGATCCCGAATGACAAATCCAGAACCATCTCTGCCATCCTTAACATGCCATCAAAGTTGACCTTAGCAAACTCGAGGGTGGGGGCTTTCAAAAAATGAACAAAGTCCTCCAAGATACTACAGGCACAGTCAGGGAGTCCCAGAAACTTGGGTCGGCTAAGTCAAACTAGCAGAGTCGAAGTGGCGATACTCAATAGCTAAGTAATAAGCTCTCTCCAGAATGCGCTTAGCAAGCACATCCTCGGCATAAAAAACAAGATTGTTCAGAGATAACCAGATCTGATAGGCAATATACACCAGCGGCAAGCTTCAGATGGCCCATCACCAGCGCTCCATTGAATGGCCTCCAGAAAAGAAGGGAGCCAGGGGCCAATGCTCGCACCCCATGGCTGGCTACCCGCCATCCTCCAGATCAACTTCACTCTGGGACAACAGAGGAGGACATGCTCTGTGGACCCCTCCAAGCCGCAGTTGGAGCATCGGGCAGAATCTCCATACCTCTATCTTGAGGAGAGTGCACATCGGAAGTCTATCCCAAGCGACTTTCCAAAGAAAGAGTCTGACCCTGGGGTTAGCCTCAACCCTCCAAATCTATGCCACGTCGATCCTTCTCAGTGGCATAAGTCTGTGCAAGTCAGCAAGGTCCCTAGTCGGCACCGTAGATTGGCATGACTGTGCCCACACCCTTACATCATGACTTCGATAGACAGTAATCGGGATAGTGAGAATCTTGTCGGCAAGCTGTCCTCCAAACAGATGGGTGATCAACTGCCTCCTCCAGCACTTGTCCTCATCAGCGATCAAGTCGCAGACCCGCAAATGATCATCCACCTCAGTGCTGACAAAGGTCGGCCATCAAAAGAGCGATAAACTGGATATCCATGCTTTCTGACTCACGTCGATCGAAGCACCATCACCAATCAACCACCTAATTTGGGCCACAATAGTAGAGGCATGAGCACAAATCTCCCTCCACATGAAGAAGCAGCCATGCTCACTCCGGAGCTGAGACCCCTGGCTTCAATCGCCGTACTGAACCCTCATCACACAGCTTCACAAACAATCGGACTGCGTAAGGAACCTGGCTGCATATCTGGAGAGTATGGCCTCCCTCCTAACAGTAGAGATTGGATCCCGAGGCCCCCATCTCGCACCGACTAACACACCACATCCCAGGATAATAAATGAACACCCCTGCCCCTTACCGAGAGCCTCACAAAAAATTTCGAAACTGCTGCTCCAGACTCCTGAGTGTAGAGCCTGGTACCATTATGTTCGTCAAGAGATAGATCGGGATGGAGCTCAGCACTGATCTAACCAGGATAGTCCTCCCCATCATGAAAAGTATATTGGCCTGCCAGCCGTCGAGATGCTCCTTGATCCTCTGCTCCATTGGCCTGCACTCAGCCCTCTGGAGCCTCCGTCGTGTGATGGAACCCTTCGATGGGTGAGGGGCCCCGCCTGCTCGGGGATCCCCAACCTCTCACAGATTATCTGCTTCATCCGGATCTGAGTTCTCAGACTAAGGTGATCATAGATTTGTGAAAGTTTACCAACTAACCAGATGCCTATAATAGACCTCCATAATGGTCGCAAGGCACCTCACATTTTATAGTGAGGCCTAACCAATGAATAGGTAGTCATCTGCAAAAAGAATGTGTGACAAAGGCAACCTCCCAGGGGCAGGCCAGTAGGGCTCAAGCTCCGTCCGCAGGATCATCCCTCAAAGAGAGTGAGAAAGGGCATCAGCACAAAGAATAAACAATAGGGAGAGAGAAGGCACCCTTGGCGTAGGCCGTCAGTCGATCGAAAGAAGTCCGTCGGAGCATCATTGATTAGGATGGCGAAGCTCGGGGTCTCCACATAGTTCATAATCTAGGAGATCCATCTGCCACAGAAGTTGAGATCGAGGAGTGCCCGATGCAGGAACGACCAACTCATTCGTCATAGGCACACTCCATATTCAGCTTGATCGCCATCAAGCTCCGACGGATGGGTGTACGCTGTAAATCATGCATGAACTTCTGAGCAAACAAGATATTATCGGTGATGCAGTGCCCTTTAACAAAAACGTCCTGCTCCAGACTGATCAGACGAGAAATCATCGGCTTCAGACGTCCGACCAAAACCTTTGCACACATTTTGTAAAGCATTGTGCACAGACTGATCAATCTAAAATCACTCGGAGTGGACGCATCAGGTCTCTTCAGAATGAGAGTAATCAATATCTCTTCCAGTCCTCCGAGATGCCCTTAGAATCAAATGCCACTTGCATAGCCTCAGCAACCTTCCCACCAATAATTGGCCAATACTGCCTGAAGAAGAACAACGAAAATCCATTAGGCTTAGAAGCTTTGTCCTATCCGAGAGACCAGAAGGCCCTCCGTACCTCCTCAACAGATACCAGACGAGCCAAGGCCTCATTCTCGTGATCGAAGATCCGCTCTGTCGATTGAGACCTCGGAGGGGATCTCACCACCAGGGGAGCGATCTAACGAGAGCTGAAGAACTAAAATATCCATCCCTTGATCTTCTCGCTCTTCTTCACAACTCTATCATTCTCCTCCCTCAACTATTGATGCGGTTGGCCACCTCTTGATCATCGTCGACTGATGAAATTTCGATCACCCTTTCTGATCCACTAAACCCTGGATCTCTGCCTCCACATCATCTCTGCTTCCTCAATAGGGAGTGGTGAGTGGATAGTCTGTGCTGGAGCAGCCTCAGGTCATGCTCCTGGAGACCCCCCCCTAGTCCCCTCTCATCTGCATCTCCAAGATGTCTGCCTCCACCTCGTCAATCCGCCTGAATATATCGCCCACCTCCAGTTAACTCCATCGATTGAGCCTACGCCATGCCAACTCCAATCTCTTGGTCACTCGATATCTCGTATGACCCCAAATCGGTATCCTCCACACATCCCTGATCAAGTCCCAAGCTCTTGGGTAAAAAGTCCAAATCTTTTTGAACCTAACGGAGCCTTGGGAAGGCACAGGCCATCAGTCGAAATCAGCAACGGGCAGTAGTCCGAAGCAATCCTGGGAGATGCTGCATGTGGTGCCCCGAAAAATGCTGGAGCCAGATGATGGAGGCCATCGCTCGATCAATTATCTCCCACACCTGGCTACTCGAGCCGGTTGTTACACCAGGTGAATCTAAGCCCGACGTAGCTAAGGTCAATGAGACCAGAGTCACCAATGAAGTTTCTAAACTCTCTAGAGTCAATACTTTCTGCATTTGCCTACCCCCCATCTTCTAATGCGGCCCAACTATATAGTTGAAATCTCTGGCAACAAGAGATGGAAGGCCCTGCACTAGCAGCTTGGAGATCTCGGACCAGAACACCCTTTGCTCTATGTACTCGGTGCTTGCATAAATGTCGAAGAGAAGCTAGGGCCGTCGTCTGATCAGAGATAACTATAGCCACCTGCTGCTCACATCTGTGGAATGCATCCACCCTAACCGTGCCACATCGCCAGAGAACCATAATCCCCCCTAAAAGGCCCCTATACTCCACCACATAGGAACTCCATGCTAGCGGGATCGACATCTGGCTATGGTAAAACTAACCTCAGAGAGTCAGATCTCAAACAAGACACAGATATCAAGCAATACTGCTGGATGATCCTATCGAAGGTCATATGAAAGGAGGGCTTCTCCATCCCCCGACAGTTCCAAATCAAAAGCTTTATTGGACCAGCTGGTGGTGGAGGTGGTCCTCACCGAACCCCTCTCCAATAGAGTATCACCCTCCACCCCTATGTCCATCGAATCTGCGGCCTCCAGTGTCCCCTCAGTCTCCTAGATGGCCCACCTCAGCATGTCTACTGCCACCTCATGGTCCAGGTCTGAGCTCGCCGCCGCATGCATCGCTGAACATCATGGTTAGTCATCAGATCTTCTATCGGGACCATGGTCGATTTGCCCTCCCTCAAGTCCTAGTCGAGAAGAGAAATACCCCATCCCCTCCCTGGATAGCTGATGGGTCAATCAGATCCACCTGACAGGTCGGGGCCTTTTTTTTGACCTATTAGGCCGAATCGGGCCCTTCTCTGGGCCAATAAAAGCCTTCCCCCTCCCACCGCCTTCATCAGTGCGTGGCCCCCTTCAAGGTCATTGAGCCATGTGCGCTTGAGCGACCCAGCACCGCTTGCACTCATCGCTGGCTACGAGCCCACTGGCCCCGCCAAGTCTAGGATGGCAATGGGTATGGTTTGGATCGGATATTGTATTACTCATCTCTAAACCGAGCTTAATACCCTATATCAAACCCTACCCGATATCCGATTGGGTAAGAAAAGAGATACCCATCTCCATACCAATGAGTTCGGAGATATCCATGGATAACCCATTTTTTCATATCCAACCCATACCCGCCCTATACCTATTCATATCCAAAAAAAAATAAACAATCAAAATAATTTTATGCATATTATCAATCAAAATAAAATTACAATTCAACATAGAACATAATTTATAAGTTCAATTTATAGAAATAGAAATAGAATTAAATTCAATGTAGAATATATAAATAACCAAAATAATTTTATGCATATTATCAACCAAAATAGAATTATCAAAATAGAATTATAAACATATATATTTAGGTATGGGTTCGGTATTACCATACCCGTAGGTTCAGATCGGGTTCGAATTTGGGTTCGAATAGAAAACATACATACCTCCGTGCTATAGTTTTCAGGTTTTACCCAAACCCGATCAAACCTTATTTTTCAGTTTGATCGAGTTTGAGTAGGTGCATACCCATCAGTCGGATCGATTTTGCCATCCTTAACCAATCCACCGCACCCAAAAATGGGCTCTCCATGCGCTCGGCCCGATCTGATGCGAGGGGCCAAATTTATTGGCGGTTGATTGCATAAATCTCCATGCCCGACATGTTTCAACATCCTTCACCTCCAATCCACCCATTGATCCAAGGGAGGATCTCTGCTATGCAACCCGAGAGGGCTTCATCCAGCCGTCCCCTCCTGAGTCAGCCCGAGTCGGCCCCTTCCCGGGTTGACTCGGCCAAGGATCCAGTTGGGGGCCCGATTGGACCCGACTCCCTTCTTCCCTAATTCAACCCCCGCCTCCAGCACCGGCACCCACTATGGATGGCGACAAGCCAAGGCCTCATCCAGGGCCCTTCCTCCAACATCCCAGCCTCCCCATCTCCCATCCACCTCCTCCGGCGAAGAGAGTGCCCCACTCTGACATCCTCCGAACACGCTGCTGTGGGGTGGAACCAGTCGCATCGGACACACTCCGTCACTTCTCCTACACAAAATGCTGCCACTTGGGGCTGTCCGATCCATCGATCAGCACTCCTGATCGTAGTGGTGAGAGAGGTCCATCCTTACACGCACGTGCAAAGTCAATCCTTCTCAGCTCCGTCGTGCATGTGTCCACTGCCACGAACTCACCGGCAAGATCGAGAACGCATCGAATCGCTGCCTCCCCCATAACTCCACTGAGAGATGCGGCAAATGTACCCAGACAGGATAGAGCTGATAGCTCCTTCCCTGGGTAGAATCGAGTCACCAAACCTCCATCGCCAGTGCTTGGCCGGCCACCACCCATGACCAACCAAGCACGAGGTCCCTCTCGTCAGGTTCGAAGAAATGCACCATTAAATAGCCCCATTCCAGGCCAAATCCTCGGACTTCCCCTTTCAGTCTTGTGCGAAGCTTGAACTCCCGTTCCACCGCCATCCTCCGGCCGCTGAGGGTCTTTGCCACCACCACACACGTCCTCCACTTCTTCTCCTCAGCCCAGATGGCCTACTTCGGGAGGCTAACCACCTCCAAAATCATCACTGTAGCTTCTCAATATCTCCTAGTGATGGTTTCAGCGAAACCCACATAGGCGCCCAAGGAGCAC
This sequence comes from Elaeis guineensis, assembly GCF_000442705.2. NCBI lineage: Eukaryota > Viridiplantae > Streptophyta > Magnoliopsida > Arecales > Arecaceae > Elaeis > Elaeis guineensis. The sequence goes on along the minus strand of NC_025998.2, from coordinate 13,094,790 downwards.
CCTCTTCTACCCATTTTCCTGATAAGAACCCCCTTGCGAGCTCCTCGAACGTCATTGGGATTGCTCGCCATCTCCACCATAGCTCCCATCTGCCGTCGATCAATCGATCATCGGTGATCACACAAAAAGCTCATACAGCACAAATCTCAAAGCACCAATGGGTCACAGCACCCAATGGTCGCTGTTTCAAACTCAGGAACTTCCTCCTACAGTGTTCCTTTCATCCAAGCATTTTTGGTTTGGCCAGGTTTGGGCCGGCCTGTGTTTCGTATCAATAAATTTTGCAAGGCAAAATCCAGCCCTGCCTAACCTCTGATCTGAAATCCATTACCCGAGCTCGATCCAACGTAGTTTTTGTAAGCTCGGGCTTGACCTATTTTGATCCTGCGTATCACTATTTTCTATATATTCATACAACATAGAAATATTATATTTATATAGAATGTAATGATAAATAAAATAGTATGACCTGAATTTCATTGAATATCTCAGTTTGAAAAAAAGGAAGATTAATGAGCTAGTAATATTTTTTTAAAAAAATAAAACAATAATTATAATAATGTGACATGTTATATAACATAATGTATATGATATAATATATATTTTGAATTGAGCTGGGTTAGAAATGCCAAGCTTGAGCCTATCTTGAGCTTTGTTGACTTGATTGGTGCGAGGAGTTGAAATTCCAGCCTGAGACCAGCACAAATCAGCGAGGTCGGAATTAGTTCTGTGCTGATTTCCTGGCAATTTAAGTGGGCACCTGATTCGACATAGAATATTTGATTATTAGCCAAGAAGAGCTGAGATATTCCAGTTCAGTAGCGCGGCCAAGATGGGGAGAAGAAATTTTAAAATGGGCGAGATCCAGATACCAATTCATGACAATGACAGACGGAGAAGAAATTTTAAAATGGGCGAGATCCAGATACCAATTCATGACAATGACAGACGGAAACATTGGCTACCATATTATCTACTGTTTGATACAAGATCTTAATATTCACTAATTAAAACTCAAAATTTCTAAAATGAATTTGAAGTCTCAGTATTAACATCCTAACACCAGCTAATATTATGAGGACTAATCTTTTCCCACTACAGTAAGAGTGGGTAGCTGATATGAATGCATCCTGAAGACCAATCATGGGATATCAGTGATGTCCACCTCATTCAAATTGTAGCAGATTTTGCCCTAGAAGAACTTTATTACTATTTGATTTGGCTCAATAACTGGATTGGTTTCACAAGTTGACAGCTTCCACAAGGGTAGGAATCCTGGAAGTATCCCTTTTTCTTTTGGTGAGATACAGTGACTCCATATGTGGTCAAACCTAAAACCTAGACTGGCATTCAAACAGACAGCAGGCATCATTTTTGGCGGTCTGTCTGCTGGGTCAGAATATTTTCTTTCCTGAGGATCAAGGTGCTACAATTAACAAACCTCAAGCATTAAGGTATCAAATAGGGAGCAACTAAATGAACACTCGTAGAGGATTGCCTCCAAATCATAAAATTTCTATCCATAACCGATGTAGAGTATTGTTCACCAAGTTGACACAAAAAGATTGCAGTCAAGGTTTCAATATTGCAAAACTGCAATGTTTCATAATAATTATAATAAAAATGACTGACTCCTTTTTCCACTATGTTTGGTTCACAGAATGAGCAGTGGAATGGAATGACAATTCGAAAATTGGACCCTCCTCCAGTCTTTGGTAAGCATAAACTCAAGAATCACAATTCCTTCTAAATCACCATTCTTTCAAAATTCCGCTCTTAAATGAAAAAAAAGGCCACTCCATGAGAATGAGAATGAGTGATATTTTTGTATAATGAATTGATTAGTAATATTTACAGTATAAAACCAACGACTAATATCTGATACGAGTTGATTATCAATAATTATGGTATAAAATAAAATATAACTAATTTAATTACTATTTAAATAATAAAGTATTATTATTATAAGATAAGAATATCAAGTAACATGTATTACAAATATTAATTATTATTTAAAGATTTGCTGTGCATTATATGAGAATTGTGTAACGAATATTACAGAAAAGAATTTATAAAAATATAGATATCAGATATTACATGGTATTGAATATAAAATCAAAATATATTAAATAAGTATAACACATAGCATTTTACATTTAGTTCTATACACAAATATTATACCTAGTTAGCCTTATTCCTACATACAGTTATCTCAGTTTTCAACACAAACAGACCAGGCATTAAACATAAAATGACCATCCAAATCAGCAATTGGTTATAAAATTCTTGGTCTACATATATCAAACCTTCAAATAACCATCAATCCAGAGGACAGACCTCAATTATCCCAGGGAGATCTTGCAGCAAAACCTGCTTAATTAGAATCTTCACAAAATAGGGTAATATATACAGTTTGTTTTCAATTCTGCTATTATATCATAAGTCTAATAACTACTCATAGGAACATTTCTTTTTCCTGCAAGGATTGGATGATTCATGTTGGCAAATCCCAAGCAATATCATCTGTCAAATTGTAGCAATTGCATAAAATTTGTCTAATTACCCAAGGGATGAGGTATAGCTTTACGGTTATGATTTGTAAACATGAATTTGTAATTAGATGCTAAAACAGAATCAATACTCGAGCAAGATCCACCAACAACACTAATGTCAACCATACAGGACCAGAAAATATTCAATAAAAACATGAACATTAAACTCATAAAATCTTCAGTTTTCCATCTCGGATTCAAGCAAAAAGTTTGGACCATAATCAAAATTTCCATCAGCTGCCTAACAAAAAGACAAGAAAGAAAACCCTAACAGAATCACATTGTTCGCGTTAAGCTGCCATCAATCTAAAAACTACCTTTCGAATCCCTAAAAAGGGTAAAATGCACGAAGCTCCTCAATCGAATAAGCTAAAGCCCATATCCTGCCATCACAAAATTAAATAAAAAATTAACTTTCAGAAAAAAAATTTGCCATCGCAAAATTAAATAAGAAAAAAAATTAACTTTCAGAAAAATTCTTGATTTTGTTTGCCAACTCACATCATCTGATTCCTCCTTCTCTTCAACCTTCTCCTCCTTCTTGGCCTCCGCAGCGGCCGGCTCAGCAGCGGCAGCACCACCTCCGCTGCCGGCAGCGACAGCAGCGACGCCTCCTCCGCACGGGACCGAAGCGAACTTCTCCCTCCCGGTGGCGATCAGCTCCGTGATGTCCTTCCCCTTAACCTGGGTCAGCAGCAGATCTATCCTCTCCTCCTCAGCCTCCGCTCCCACTACGAATCGAAAACCAAAAAGAAATGGTCATATCGAACCTAGATCAGAAGAAAGATCAACGACCGGATCCAAAGGCAGGAATGAAACAAGAAAAAGATCAATGGGGGTGAGAGAACGGACCTGATTCGAGGATGGACTTGAGATCGTCGGCGGAAGGGTTGGCGTTGCCGCCGAGAACAGCGAGGAGGTACGCGGCCACCACCTTCATCTCCGCTAGCGAACTCTCCGCTGGACCGCTGCTGCTGCTGTGATCGGGGTTGCGATGCGACCGCGAGCGCTTAATGAAACAGAGAAACCCTAGGGCATCCTGGTCCTATAAAACCCTAACTCTGTTGTTACGCTGTACCGCAGAACGCTTTTAACTTAAAGTGCTCGCTCTCCTATAAGTATTTGTGTTTTATGTTTTGGAGAATGGCTTGTGTACCCGCGCTGAGCCGATTCTTGCAAAACGCGAGAGGCGAAATGGATGATAAATCCCTTCCCTTATTAATGGATCCAGATATTTTGATCTTTAGAAACTTTTTCTATCATCAAACTACCGTTTGAGGAAGATGCATTCGAATGGCGATGCAAGAGACTACGATAGTAGAAATCTAGAGTAAAATTACTTTTACCATAAAAGCTACTGCTAAACTAACATAAGATAAAATGTATTCATATGTTGCATTGTCCAAAGGATCTTTCAAAGTCTAAATACTACTTATTTATGTTAGAATATCATAATTGTCACTCTGATTGTGGCTATCTGCATCTAGCTTTCATTTCTTGTAGTTTTAGTAACTAACACCAATTGTTCTCCCACTATGCACGTCTATCAGAGCAACCAAAGTGTATACCATCTGCCGACAATCACATTTGGTTAACCAAAACTCTTATTGTATCTTCATTTGGTCTGCTTTGTATTGGCATCCTCTTGGTCATTCTTATTTATTCAACCTCTAATGTGATTCTTTTTTTTTTTTATATAAGATGGGTCAATCAAATCCTTTTAATATAAATATAATCATAATAATCAGCATCAAAATATCTTAAAAATGGTTAGGGATCCCTCGCAAGTTAGTCCAAAGACACGGTCCAAAGTACTCCGCGATAAAATAACTATCCAGTCAGCTATTGTGTTCGTCTCTTGATATGCATGTCTGACGATGAGATCCACACAGCCTGACAGCATCGCCATAATATCTTGCAGAAGGAGTGACCGGCGTTCCCTTATCTATACTTCTGAAGGCATGTCACAATAGTGGCCGAATCATCTTCGATAAACAGATGATCACATGAAGGGTCTAAAATGCATGAGTGATCCCAGTCCATACAGCCTGAAACTCCGTAGTGGGAACGAACGAATCAAAGAGATGACTATCCCTGGCCACTACAAGTCTCGAGGCATGGTCACGGATCACAAAACCAGCTTTACCACTTCTGCCTCTGACACTGCTATTGAAGTTGACCTTGACGAACCTCAGAGGAGGGGGCTCCCAAATGATAAATGCCCCAAGGCCATTGCATGAGCTTATAGAAAGTCACAGATCTCCAAAGGTCTCGAGGTCACATCCATCACCTCCACAGCTAAAGTCAGGGCTCTCTCCAAAATAAATCTTACAGAACATCTCCCGACCTCGAATACCAAATTATTTCTGTATAGCCAAATCTGGTAAGCAATATAAGCCGATCGAATACTAATCGACCTCTATGCTCTAGCACCGATGCTCCATCTCAGTAGATCCAGGAACTCCTGGTCCGTAGTCCCCTCCTAGGAGGAGAAGCTGAAAATGCCTACCAAGTGCCATGCTTGCACCGCTCTCAGATAGAGGAAAAGAATATGTTCAATAATTTCTTCCTCCCTACAGTAGACCAGGTAGACAGGCTGGATATCCATACCTCTTATTCTCAGGATGTATCTGGTTGGAAGCCACCTCCAAGTAACTTTTCAAAGAAAGAGACTCACCCGCGGGTGCACTTCAATCCTCCAAATCCATCCAATGTCCATCCGTCTCGATGGCTCCCTCCAAAACTAGTGATAGAGGTCCATCGTAACTGCTCTTGGTAAACATAATGACCTCCACACTTTGACATCTTGAGTACTATAGGACAAATCACTAAGGACTGCACATGCTCAACCAAAGACTCTCCGAACAAGTGAGTCAGCCTCTAAATCCTAGCCCTAATCATCTTGGGCAAGCAGGTCGCACATTCTCATAGAGCCACCCATTTCCATACTGATTAAAGTCGGCCAATGGTTGAACGGTACCTCAGCCACCCACAGATCCAGTAGAACATTCATAGACTGCCCGTCTCCCACTAACCACCTAGTCTGTGCAATGATCTCAGGGGCCGCTCATAAATCTCCCTCCAAATGAAGGAGTACCTCCGACTTATTTGGATCTCCGCTTTGGCAACCCACAAACTATACCTGGCCCTTATCACCGAGCTCCACCAACTGTTAGGGTTAAACAAGAATTGGGCAGCATGTCGGACAATAAGAGCCTTACACCTATGACAATTATTGGATCCCTAGACCGCTATCCATCAATGGCTGGCACACAACATACTAAGCTAACAAGTGCACACCGCCACCTCCAGGCATTGAGCCCTACAAAAATCTTTGAAAATGTTGCTCGATCTTCACCATCTATGTTTTTGGGAGGATAGTGTTTGATATGAGATAAACAGGAGTAGCACTCAAGATTGACCTCACAAATGTAAGTCTATCCTTTATGGAAAGAGCTTTGGCCTGCCACCCCTCCAAGCACACTTGGATCACCTGCTCCACCTCTGCACACTCAGTCCTTCTGAGCCGACGATTTGCCATGGGAACCCCAAGTAGTGGAGAATCTCGCTATGCTCCGCCCACCAAGAATGCCCCTAATCATATGCTGAAGCTAGATTGAAATCTTCAGGCTGAAGTGAACTACTGACTTGTGGAAGTTTGCTTTTTGATACAAAAATAGGTGTACTTCTCTAGGACCTTCTTGAAGTAAGCAGCATTCCAGACCAAGGCCCGATCCACCAGCAAGCAATCATCTGCAAAAAGTAAATGCAAGATTGGCTAGATCTCAGGCGTCGGTAAGTAGGGGCTCAGATCCAAACCATGAGATGCAGCACAAACGGCTCACGAAAGGGTGTCAGCACAAAGAATAAAAAGATATGGGATAATGGACAACTTGCTGCAGCCCAGTTGTTGAGCAGAAATAATTCGAAGGCATCCCAATGATCAGAATAATAAAGGCAGTATTGCATATATATGCCATAATCCAATCGATCCAATATAGATGAAAGCCAAACTCCTGCAAAGACTGCTTCAGAAATCGCCAACTCATACGATCGTACATCTGCTCCATGTCTGGTTTGATTGCCATGAGGCTGCAGTAAATTGAAATTTGACAAAGGTCATGCATGAACTTTGGACGATGAGGACATTGTCGGAGATGCTCCGACCACCGACAAATGCCCCCAACTCTAAGAAAATCAACTATGGAAGAATCGGCTTCATTTTGCCAACCATCAGCTCAAGCAAATATTGTACAGATCATGCATAGACTGCGGGTCTGAAGTGTTCCTGCTCTAACGCATCATGTCGCTTTGACAAAAGAATAATGAAGATCGTTTCTAGTGTGCCGGTATATGACCAGTAGCAAATAACTCCTACACAGCAGCCACCATCTCCAACTAGATAATAGGCCAATATCATCTAAAAAAAGTGGAGGAAAGCCATCGGGCTTTGTCCTCCCCCATCACCACAGTGCCCCCCACACCTCATCAGCTATCACTATGCCAACCAGCATCCTATTCTCCTACTCCACAACCACCTCGCTAGGGGTTGGGGACCGAAAGGCCCATCCCATCTGAAGACATCGTCCATCTCGATCTAAAGAACTGAACTAGCTCCTATCTGATCTCCTCTCCTCAGTCTTCCACTGACCATCCACCCCTCTGATCACCCAAACCTAGTTTTGGTGTCTCTGATGATGATGGCCTGATGAAAAAATCTCGTGTTTCGATCCCCTTCTCTAATCCACTAAATCATGACTTCTGCCTCTATAGTATCTCCTGCTATTGAATAAGGAGTGGTGCTCGAGAGCCTGCCTCAAAGATCAGCCAACTCATGATCGGCAAGCCCACACTCCTAGTCCTCACACTCCTGGAGCTCCACATCTCAAGTCTCCAAAAGATGTCACCCACCTCATCCCTATTCCACCATAGCAATCGCTGCCTCATCAGCTCAAGCCTCCTCGACACTTGATATCTGGCATCCCCCTTCACTAGTAATCTCCAGACCTCTCACAATATCCATGATTGGGATAAGAGGACCAGAACTTATCGAACCAGAATGGGCTCTGATAAGACGAGGAGTCTAAACAGTGGTCAGAGGCTATCTTGATAAGTGGTGAATCAGGTAATTAGAAAACTCTATATTCTGTCAAGCCACTCCCAACTCGAGCTCCCCCCTGTCGATTGTTGTGAAGCTAGGCCCAACAAATCCAAGATCCACTAATGCTGTGGACTGTATGAAATCTTTGAACTCCCTAAACTCGATGTCATTCACAAATGCCTAGCATCATGCTTCTCATGTGGCCCCACGATATAGTTGAAATCTTTGCCACAACCATGGAAATGTCCTGATCAATCAAATAAGACACCTCCTGCCACACAGTCCTCTTCTCTCTATAGTCAGTGCCGGCATATACACTGGACAAAAGTCAATCTATTCTTTGAGAAATGACGATTGCAACTTGTTGCGTACATCTATAAAACACATCCACCATAACAATATTCATTCTCCAAACAGCAATAATCCCCCGGCCAAGTCTCAGACTCAGCATAGAACCTCCAGTTCATTGGGAAGCGACGGTGAAGTTGAGCCAAGCTCAGGCCACAAAGTCTAGTTTCTCCAAGTACACATAGATCGAGACTGTGTAGTTGCATGATTCTTCTGAATGCCGATTGGAAGGAGGGCTTCCCCACCCCTCGAACATTTCATATAAGCACCTTCATGGAGAAAATTATTGGCTTATAAAGGGTGGGTCCCGAATCTCACGGCCACCTCCACACCCAACCCAGACTCATGCTCTTCTACCAAGTTAGACTTAGTCTTCTCCCCCACAATAAAAAGGCCGATTTCAAGCGGCCCACAGTTTCTTCACGGCCCAAAGCTGGCCCATCTCCCGCAACTCTCTCTTGGTTACTGAATCCGTGCCTTCCAACCCTCCACCGCCTCGGTGGTCTTCACGGCAATCCCACCGAAGGAGGGCACCGGTTGCAGAGGTCGGATCTCCTTCTTCCATCGGGAGCTGCCCATGGATCCTCCCGTCGGAGCCGCCCACGAATTCCTCCCGGCCCTCTTTGACGGTCCCACCAAAAGAAGAAGAGGAGGGGCCTCCACTAGCCTCCAGATGCCCTCACCAGCCCGACAACCGTGAGGGAGGCAAACACGGTTGGTGAAGATCGCGGCGAGCTTTCGTCCACCAGCAATGAATGGGACTAGCAGCCCATGGTGCGCACCAGGCCAGGGCTTGATCTTGGAGACTGGCCTCTGGAGGGGAGCGGCTCCAAGTTGAATCAACAGCCTCTGGATCTACTGGGCCTGGGCCAACTTAGTTGGGCTCTTGGCCCGCATCAATGAAAGACCACACACCTCAGCCATGTGAGCATCCTTCAGGGCTTGGCAGGCTTCCGAGCCCATATCCATCAGATCCAAAACCAGGCCCGCTCCACTGAGAATCTGAAACCTGGTTCCTGACTCAGCCGGGTTGACACCCTCCGATCCGGACTCGCCCTTCTTCTTCTCTGGTGAATGGGGGTGGGCAAACTTTGCGGACTTTTGCCACCATTGGAATTCGGGCGAGTTCGGTGAGCTCTCTTGCACGTACGGCGAGCTTGGTCCAGAAGGGGACGAACTAGGGCCCGAAGAGTCCGGATTGGACTCGTCCCCCTTCGACGGCTTGGTCGAAGCTCGGGATGGATGGGGAAACTCACCCAAGGACCCAGACGCGGCTGCTCCAACACCACCTTCGGCTCCCTAACCCCCAAATCTCCCTCGACAGCCATCATGAAGGAGAGAAAATTCTCAGTTTGGAGAGGTCTTCGCCGCTTGCCGTGGCCTCCCAGGGAAACCGGCACCCGTCGTTGGGATGACCCAACTGGCCGCAGCAGTAACAAACAACTGGCACATTTTCATAGACAAAAGGTTGCCGAAAGACATCTTCACCCGCCTGGATCAAAACCCCTGGCTTCAAGGGTTCTAAAGAGTCGATTTCAACCCAAAGTCGAGCGAATCCAGTTTTCTGGTTCCTGTTGGTGAATTCATCCATATCCACCGGTCGCCCAGCCTTCGACGCAATCCCTAATAGGGTCACCGACCCCCAATATTCCATTGGTAGTCCCAGAAGTCGGATCCAGATGATGGCACGTTGGACCATCCTAGCGCCAGGGATAAAAGTAGCGATCCATGGCTCCCCACGAGCAGCTAGCCGGCGACAAACCATGATCCTCCGGCTAAGATAGCTTTACAATCCTCCTCCGACCGGAATGTAACCAGATCGTGGCCTTCAGTGAGGGCGAGAGGCTTCGGGTCGTACTGGATTTTGCCCCGATCCCAAAATTCCTTAGCGATCCAATCTATCAGAACTTGCCGGCCAACACTCCGGACCAACACAGAGACCTTCTCCCATTGTTTCCTTGATTCCGCCAACACGTCCTCCTGGAACTCCAAGACCTTCATGAAGTAATGCTGGAGCTGCTCAATCCCTCCAGCGAGACCTTGTGCTCCGTCCAGCGGGGCTGCCGCGGTGGCCCCTGGGCCATCTGAGCCCAGGACCTTCCCCCCATCTCTGGCTCCGACGAAGAGCGACAGTTGTCGCTTGGTTGCTTCCCCTTCTCAGCCATCATAACAAACACCCAGCACCTGTGATAACCCGGCCCACTGGGCCTAAAGCCACAAGCCCACTCAGAAAAAAAAAAAAAAAAAAAAAAAAAAAAGGGAAGAAGGTTCCCGATCTGAGTCTTCCCCTTCCCCAGTTTCGATCAAGAATCGGAGTCCTAGGACCATTAAAAGACCCTAGGACGAGCCCTATAAGAATCCCCCTCCTCTCTTCTAAGAGAGGACACAATAGTCACCGACGATCGCCGGAGTTCTTCTTCGATTTTTCCGATTAAAGCCGTGGCCCCTTGACTCGTGCTCGCAACGATTTCACGCCGGTGGGGGTCATCGGAGGCCGTGGTAAGTCCTTCCTCCTCTTCCTCCCTTCTCTCCCTTCTTTTCTGTGCCGGTGGGCATGACTGCCGGCAACAGGAGTCGTCGGATTTCGTCGAAGAAGGAAGCTCTGTTCGGCTTCTCCCTTTTTCCTGGTTTTTAAGTGCCGACGGTCACCGCCGACCGCCGGCTCTGGCCTCTCCGAACTCGGGAGAGTCGGCCCTTGTCGCCGGCCACTGCCATGATGGCTGTGGCCCTTGGTTGGCCGAGCAAAGGAGGGGACCACATGGTCCCCTGTTTCAGTCCAAGACAACCGTGGGAAGAAGAAAAGAAAAAGAAGAAGAAGGAAGAAAAAAAAAGAAAAGAAAAAGAAGAAGAAAAAAAAAAAAAAATAATAATAAAAAAAATAATACATGTGAGAGAAAGTTTCTCTCATCTCTCTCTTAAGTCTTTCTCTCTCTAGAATTGACTTTCTCTCTCTACCTTCTCTCTATATTTTCTCTCTCTAAATTCTCTCTCTATTTTCTCTCTCTAGACTTTTTATCTCTTTTTATGGATTTTATCTCTCTAGGGTCACTCTCTCTCTGATTGTATCATAGACTCTAGGATAAACTTGAGATGAAAATATGATGACCTGAAATTGCTCCGAAATTCATGCAGAATTGGATCCTGATCCGATCCTTATTCGAAATTGATAATATCAATCATGGTTAATCCATATTAAGTCATCCTGATATGACCTCTGATGATCTCAATCATAATTGTCACTTTTGAAGGATACGAAGATTCTCTCTCCACTTTCTCTCTCATGACCAACTTGCTCTCTCTAAGAAGGTCTATGAATCCTGCATCGAGTCATGCCTTCATCTTTTAGAGGCTCATATTGACTTTAATAAGATGATCCGAAGTTGCTTTAATATCCGTGCTGTATGTCAACCTCATTTGGCCATATCAAGTATTTTTCAAAACCATTATTAAAGAACCCTATTGATTGATCTTGATCTTAATTCGATCTGTGCTTCACGATTTTTTGATCAAGTCATTGAATCTGACCCTCAGATCAGAGATCTTGAATTACCCTGGTATTTGGATGGTCTGACACATCCGATCAACAGTCCTCTTTTCTTATAATTTAATCTTATTATATTCATAGAATAGAAATTGATGATGATTTGATATTTTAAATAGGATTAGCTGATTCTTCTAACGAAGTCTGAAATCTAAGATGAATGAGGTAAGTAGATCTTATGCTCCTTATTTATTTTTAAATGATCATGTTTTTATGCAAAGAATTGCTATTGATGAAATCATAATTTTTCATAAAATAAGGATCGGTATATGTGATATGAAAAAGCATGTTTTATTATGAGCATTGATTTCATGAATATGTCTTATGAAAATAGCATGATTATGAAGCATAAATTTCATTGTTTTTTCATTTATGTATATGTATGCTTTAAGAAAAAGATATAATGATTTTAAAAAGACTCTCAGATGGCTATGAATGAATCCCTTCGGGAAGGTCGACATCTGGAGCTAGCATCCATACGAAACATGGCCCTGCCAGTGGGTATAAAGTTGGCACATGAATTAAGAACTTTGTCGATTAAGAAACATGACCCTGTTACGAATATAATAGTGATCTTAGCATGAATATCTATGAGCAATGTTTTGAAACATGACATGAATACATGATGAAAATGATTTACGATTCATGATTGTGAAATATACATGATTTATGCATGCATGATGAGTTTATAACTTGTTTTGTTATATGCTCTATAAAATACTTTATTTTGTATTACCTGTTATTTTCTAAATATTGCATTATCATGAAAAACTTATGTTTGATCCGATAAGGAAGCGCAAGTTCTATTTACTGGGCTAGTGTAGCTCATATTCTTTTTGTTTTCTTTTTGTTTGAACAGAGGAATAAGGTTAGGATCGGCAAAAGAAATCCAGGCTTGAAGATCTGTATAGCAAGCTTGAAAATTTGGTAGCAGAAGTTTAGTTTATTTTATAATTATAAATTTATAATTATTTATGAATGTTGAGATTCGGGTTGGTACTTGCTTTTGGATTTAGATGCTCTGAACCAATATTGGTTCAATTATTTGATGAATAATGGAATTGAATCTTTTTATTTGATGGATTTTAGATGATTATGATGGATTGGCTTCGTATTATCGTGGGCTCCATCCCTCGATAGTATGGCCGTGTTATGTCCTGGATTTGGGGCGTGACATTTTATGGTATCAAAGCTTAGGTTATAATCATTGGGGATTATGATATAAATGATGTTGGTGCAAAAATCCGCCTGCGTCGGAGAAGCGGGAGTCAAGCGAGTCGCGGTCGCCGTCGGGACCTACAAAAGAAGTCTAAATCGGAGGTGGGGTTGCTCCGGCAAGACCCTCCGACGCTCAAGTCAGTTCTCTGCCTCAATAAGAATGGAGTGCTCGAACGAAAATTTTAGTAGAGTTTCTAGGTAAGAAAATGAGAGCTTAGAGAATAACGTATCTGGGATCCCCTTTTATAGACGGAGGGAGCAACAGACCGATAGCGATGTTTATAACCGTCTGGCAGTGGGCTGCCCATGGTCAGGAGGAGTTTGTTGCGAAGAGTAGTGGAGTGAAATCGTGGCTATCACCGGGACATACCATGTGGAGTCTGTCGTGGGGAGTGGAGCGGCGTCCGTTGTCGCGACTTGCCAGAGGATGGAGGAATCGTGCGGTATCCATCACAGGAAGTGGAGCAGGATCGTGGCCATTATTGTGGTCTGCCAGGGAGTGATGGAGCCACGCGGAATCCGTCGCAGGAAGTGGAGCAGAGTCGTGCCGTTACTGCAGCCCGCCAGGGAGTGATGGAGCTGCGCGGAATCCATCGCAGGAAGTGGAGCAAAGTCGTGGCCGTTGCTGTGGCCTGCTAGAGGGTCCAGGCCTATCGGCCGAAGTCCGGCTGGAGTGTCTGATGGAGAGAGGTGGCTAGTTACCCGTCTGAGAGGAGCTCGGAGTCCGGCTCTCGTAGGAGTCCGGACGAAGTCTTCCTTCAGTCGAAGTCGGGGACGAAGTCTGGCTCCCGTGGGAGTCGACGGAGTCTTTCCACAGCTAGAGTCGGAGACGAGATCTGGCTCCCGTAGGAGCCTGGACGAAGTCTACCTGCAATCAAAGTCAGGGCGAAGTCCGGCTCCCTTAGGAGTCCGGACGAAGTCTACCTGCAATTGAAGTCGTGGGCGGAGTCTGGCTCCCGTAGGAGTCCGGACGAAATCTGCCTGCAGTCGGAGTCGGGGATGAGGTCCGGCTCCCGTAGGAGTCCGGGCGGAGTCTTTCTGCAGCTGGAGTCAGAGACAAGATCTGGCTCCCGTAAGAGTCCGGGCGAAGTCTACTTGCAATCAAAGTCAGGGGCGAAGTCTGGCTCCCTTAGGAGTCCGGACAAAGTCTACCTGCAATTGGAGTCGTGGGCAGAGTCCGCTCCCGTAGGAGTCTGGACGAAGTCTGCCTGCAGTCAGAGTCGGGGATGAGGTCCGGCTCCCGTAGAAGTCCGGCGGAGTCTTTCCGCAGCTGGAGTCGGAGACGAGATCTGGCTCCCGTAGGAGCTGGGCGAAGTCTACCTGCAATCAAAGTCAGGGCGAAGTCTGGCTCCCTTAGGAGTCCGGACGAAGTCTACCTGCAATTGGAGTCGTGGGCGAGTCCGGCTCTCGTAGGAGTCCGGACGAAGTCTGTCTGCAGCCGGAGTCGGGGACGAGGTCCGACTCCGTAGGAGTCCGGGCGGAGTCTCCTGCAGCCAGAGTTGGGGACGAGGTCTGACTCCCGTAGGAGTCCGGGCAGAGTCTTCCTGCAGCCGGAGTTGAGGACGAGGTTCGCTCCCGTAGGAGTCCGGGCAGAGGCTACTTGCAATTGGAGTTTGGAGCGAAGTCCGGCTCCCGTAGGAGTCCGGACGAAGTCTACCTCAATTAAGTCGTGGACGGAGTCCGGCTCTTGTAGGAGTCCGGACGAATCTACCTGCAATTGGAGTCGTGGGCGGAGTCCGCTCCCATAGGAGTCCGGACGAAGTCTGCCTACAGCCAGAGTTGGGGATGAGGTCCGGCTCCCGTAGGAGTCCGGCAGAGTCTACCTGCAATTGAAGTTAGGGGCGAAGTCCGGCTCCCGTAGGAATCCGGACGAAGTCTACCTGCGATTGGAGTCGTAGGCGGAGTCCGACTTCCGTAGGAGTCCGGACGAAGTCTGCCTGCAATTGGAGTCGTGGGCGGAGTCCGGCTCCCGTAGGAGTCCGGACGAAGTCTGCCTGCAGCCGGAGTCGGGGACGAGGTCCGGCTCCCGTAGGAGTCTGGGCGGAGTCTTCCTGCAACAGAGTGGGACAGGTCCGGCTCCCGTAGGAGTCCGGGCAGAGTCTACCTGCAATTGGAGTTGTGGGCGGAGTCCGGCTCCCGTAGGAGTCCGGACGGAGTCTGCTTGCACCAAATCGGGGACGAGGTCCGGCTCCCGTAGGAGTCCGGGCAGAGTCTTCCTGCAGTCGGAGTTGGGGACGAGGTCCGGCTCCCGTAGGAGTCTGGGCAGAGTCTTCCTGCAGCCGGAGTTGGGGATGAGGTCCGACTCCCGTAGGAGTCCGAGCAGAGTCTACCTGCAATTGGAGTTAGGGGCGAAGTCCGGCTCCCGTAGGAGTTCGGACGAAGTCTACCTGCAATTGGAGTCGTGGGTGGAGTCCGGCTCTCGTAGGAGTCCGGACGAAGTTGCCTGCAATTGGAGTCATGGGCGGAGTCCGACTCCCGTAGGAGTCCGGACGAAGTCTGCCTGCAGCCGGAGTCGGGGACGAGGTTCGGCTCCCATAGGAGTCCGGGCAGAGTCTACCTGCAATTGGAGTTAGGGGCGAAGTCCGGCTCCCGTAGGAGTCCGGACGAAGTCTACCTGCGATTGGAGTCGTGGGCGGAGTCCGGCTCCCGTAGGAGTCCGGACGAAGTCTGCCTGCAGCCAGAGTCGGAGACGAGGTCTGGCTCTCGTAGGAGTCCGGGCAGAGTCTTCCTGCAACCAGAGTTGGGGACGAGGTCCGGCTCCCGTAGGAGTCCGGGCAGAGTCTACCTGCAATTGGAGTTGTGGGCGGAGTCCGGCTCCCGTAGGAGTCCGACGGAGTCTGCCTGCAGCCAGAGTCGGGGACGAGGTCCGGCTCCCGTAGGAGTCCGGGCAGAGTCTTCCTGCAGCCGGAGTTGGGGACGAGGTCCGGCTCCCATAGGAGTCCGGGCAGAGTCTACCTGCAATTGGAGTTGGGGGCGAAGTCCGGCTCCCGTAGGAGTCCGGGCGGAGTCTAGAAGATGGTCGATCATCGTGAAATTTGGGTGGAGTCCGTCCGTCGCGAAGAATCCGGTCGACGCTGGTGGGGCTTATCCGTCAGTAAAACTTGAGAGTGTTACAGGGGCTCGGCCGCCCGGGAGGTTTGAAGAGACGTCGTCGGAGGTCGGAAGTCGGTTGGATCCCCGGAGGGTCACTCCTATCACGAACTTCGGCTGAGGGGTATTTTATACCTAACAAATGATATAAATGATTAGGATATGATAGAATAATGTCAGAGCTTAGGTTTAAGATCATTGAGATTATAAAGTGATATCAAAACTTTATGTATGATCAATAGGATGTGACCGAGTGGAGTATAATGGATAATATTAGAGCTTAAGATTACGATCATTAAGGACTGATAGAATGATATAAAGTTTAAATTATGATCACTAGAGAATATGACTTAAGTGGTATTTGAATTTAAGGTTATCGTTATTCGGGATTGTGACTTTAGTGATATTTGAACTTGAGGCTAAGATCATGAGGAACATGATAGATATAAAAAAAAAAATTCAATAATTTGATTTCGAATCAATAGGTATTATGATGAAATTTATGTATAAATGGCATATGATGTCTATAATAGAATTGACGAGTTATATCTTAGATTTTAATTAGCAAGGTTGACCTGAGTACGAGAAGTGTTGACCCTAGAATGAAGTGGGAGGTATTGATATATTATGTTAGGTATATTTGATGACATTGGAATGCTAAACCTATATGGATAAAGGACATGATAACTTTGCTGATTTTGATTTCTTTGCAAAGAAAAGTGATTTGAAAGTTGTCTAAATGATTGTAAGGTAAATCGAAGGTTAACTCAAATTAATTCTAGACATATTGGATTTTTGAGAGTGGTGAAGCTTATGTAATAAGTTCAAACATCGAAGGTGGATGAAGATTTAATTTTGATGTGCTATACCTAAAAGATAGTAATGACAAGCAAACCTTAAATTTTATCCTAAATTTTATATGAAATCTGAAAGTTGGATCTATCTTTAATTGATTTAATATACAAAGATATTTTTGATAGATTTAGATAATTTGGTAAGTTGAGATCAGAGTGTGCAGCAAAAGCGTGATGGTCTGAATTGATTAGAAATATTAATCCTTTAAATCAAAAGATATTATAAAATACGTTAGTTGTAAATAAGGAAGGATTTTATTGATAATAAATGGATGCTAGAGAGAAAATCCATCTGATCAAGGAAAGACTCAAAACAGCATAGGATATACAGAAGAGTTGGGCAGATAGAAAAAGAAGAAAATTAGAATTTTACTTCGATGATCATATTTTTCTAAAAGTATCACCTATAAAAAGTATCATGAGGTTTGAGAGACATGGCAAGTAGAGTCCGCGATATATTAGACCTTTTGAAATTTTGAGCCGAGTAGGAGATGTTGCTTGCGAACTAGCTTTACCACCAGAATTATCTAAAGTGATAATGTCTTTCATATTTCTCCACTAAGAAAATTTGTACCTGATCCAAATAACGTGATAAAATATGAGCCATTGCAAGTTCATGAAGACTTAACCTATGAAAAATTTTTTCTCCAAATTATTGATCGAAAAGAGCAAGTTCTAAGACGGCGCATCATTCCATATGTGAAGATTCATTGGAGTAATCATGAAGAGAGAGAGGCTACATGGGAGCTTGAAGATGATATGAAGATGAGATATCCACACTTATTTGAAAATGAAGGTATGTTAAATTTTGAAAATGAATTTTTTTTTTAGGGGGGTAGAATGTGATAACCCGGTCCATTGGGCCTTAAGCCACAAAGCCCACCTAGAAAAAAAAAACAGAGAAGAAGACTCCCGATCGGAGTCTTCCCTTCCCCGATTTCGATCAAGAATCGGAGTCCTAGGGCCATTAAAAGACCCTAGGACGAGCCCTATAAGAACCTCCCTCCTCTCTTCTAAGAGAGGACACAATAGTCACTGACGATCGCCAGAGTTCTTCTTCGATTTTTTCGATTGAAGCCGTGGCCCCTTGACTCGTGCTCGCCACGATTTCACACTGGTGGGGGTCATCGGAGGCCGTGGTAAGTCCTTCCTCCTCTTCCTCCCTTCTCTCCCTTCTTTTCCGTACCGGTGGGCATGACTGCCGACGACAGGAGTCGCCGGATTTCGTTGGAGAAGGAAGCTCTGTTCGGCTTCTCCTTTTTCCTGATTTTTAAGGCGCCGACGGTCACCACCGATCGTCGGCTCTGGCCTCTCCAAACTCGGAGCGTCGGCCCTTATCGTCGGCCACCGCCATGATGGCTGTGGCCCTTGGTCGGCTGAGCAAAGGAGGGGACCACATGGTCCCCTGTTTCAGCCCAAGACAACCATGGGAAGAAGAAAAGAAAAAGAAGAAGGAAGAAAAAAAAAAGAAAAGAAAAAGAAGAAGGAAAAAAAATAAAAAATAATAATAAAAAAAATAATAATACATGTGAGAGAAAGTTTCTCTCATCTCTCTCTCTCTTAAATCTTTCTCTCTCTAGAATTGGACTTTCTCTCTCTACCTTCTCTCTACATTCTCTCTCTAAATTCTCTCTCTATTTTCTCTCTCTAAATTTTTATTTTTTTTATGGATTTTATCTCTCTAGGGTCACTCTCTCTCTGGTTGTATCATAGACCCTACGATAAACTTGAGATGAAAATATGATGACCTGAAATTACTTTAAAATTCATGCAGAATTGGATTCCGATCCAATCCTTATTCGAAATTGATAATATCAATCATGGTTAATCCATATTAAGTCATCCTGATATGATCTCTGATGATCTCAATCATGATTATCACTTTTGAAGGATATAAAGATTCTCTCTCCACTTTCTCTCTCATGACCGACTTTCTCTCTCTAAGAAGGCCTATGAATCATGTATCGAGTCATGCCTTCATCTTTTAGAGGCTCATATTGACTCTAATAAGATGATCCGAAGTTACTTTGATATCTGTGCTGTATGTCAACCTCATTTGGCCATATCAAGTATTTTTCAAAATCATTATTAAAGAACCCTATTGATTGATCTTGATCTTAATTCGATCTATGCTTTACGATTTCTTGATCAAGTCATTTGAATCTGACCCTCAGATCAGAGATCCTGAATTACCCTGATATCTGGATGGTCCGATACATTCGGTCAACAGTCTTCTTTCTTATAATTTAATCTTATTATATTCATAGAATAGAAATTGACGATGATTTGATATTTTAAATAGGATTAGCTGATTTTTCTTACTAAGTCTGAAGATCTAAGATGAATGAGGTAAGTAGATCTTATGCTCCTTATTTATTTTTAAATGATCATATTTTTATGCAAAAAATTACTATTAATGAAATCATAATTTTTCATAAAATAAGGATCGCATATGTGATATGAAAAAATATATTTTATTATGAGTATTGATTTCATGAATATGTCTTATGAAAATAGCATGATTATGAAGCATTAATTTCATTTTTTTCCATCTATGTATATGTATACTTTAAAAAAATATATAATGATTTCAAAAAGACTCTCAGATGGCTATGAATGAATCTCTTCGGAAAAGTCGACATCCGGAGCTAGCATCCACACGAAACATGGCCCTGCCAGCGGATATAAAGTTGGCACATGAATTAAGAACTCTGTCGATTAAGAAACATGGCCCTGTCACGGGTATAATAGTGACCTTAGCACAAATATATGTGAGTAATGTTTTGAAACATGACATGAATACATGATGAAAATGATTTACGATTCATGATTGTGAAATGTACATGATTTATGCATGAATGATGAGTTTATAACTTGTTTTGTTATATACTCTATAAAATGCTTTATTTTGTATTACCTGTTATTTTCTAAATATTGCATTATCATGAAAAATTTATGTTTGATCCGATAAGGAAGCGCAAGTTCTACTTACTGGGCTAGTGTAGCTCATATTCTTTTTGTTTTCTTTTTGTTTAAACAGAGGAATAAGGTTAGGATCGGCAAAAGGAATCCAGGCTTGAAGATCTGTATAGCAAGCTTGAAAATTTAGTAGCAGAAGTTTAGTTTATTTTATAATTATGAATTTATAATTATTTATGAATGTTGAGATTCGGGTTGGTACTTGCTTTCGGATTTAGATGCTCTGAACCAATATTGATTCGATTATTTGATGAATAATGGAATTGAATCTTTTTATTTGATGGATTTTAGATGATTATGATGGATTGACTTCATGTTATTGTGGGCTCATCCCTCGATAGCATGGCCGTATTATGTCCCAGATTTGGGACGTGACAGCACCTGTTTGATAAAAAGCTCGAGGCGAATGCATAGATATTAATGCAGCCTCACTTCTCATGTCTCATATTCTAATGTGATCCTTCAGTCAGCTTCCATACAATGCCCATACAATCTTAGTTCTTGGGATATTCTTTTGAAACTTGGTATATATATGTTCCCACTCTTCTATGTGGCTAATTAGGCACATGCCTCCCACGTGTTGTTGGAGCAAGGATGTGATGCAAATACTTACCATATTAAAACTTTATGTAAGACCATTTTGATTTTGTAAGTATTAGCCTAGTATTGGATACTAGGATAAATTACAGTGATACCTCTTCAAATTTTCATGATTTGCATTTACCCCCAAAAATTCTAATTTTTTCGATTGGCTCAAAAAATTAGATTTTTATTCCAATTTAGCAAATGTGAGACAAATCGAGAATCCCTATCGCATGTGCAGGATTGTGATAAGGGTCTACTACACATGTAGGGGATGCACATTTCATTTCATTTAATATTTTCAAACTACAAGATCAACCATGTTATTCATGAACTTTATGTTACTAAATATTCAAAAAATATTTGCACCAGTTAATCAAATGATTAAATGTTTCTTCTTAATTTTTCTACTTAGGTTGGTTATTAATTTTTTGAATCCTTCCTATTTTTTCTCCTTTTGTATGCCGCCCATTGATTGATCTGTTGTATATTATTTGCTTTCTATTTTGATAAACTTGGCTAAATCATGTCAAACTAATCTTCTTCTTTTTCCTTATAATTACAGTTTTAATAATACACGAAATTTCTTGTCTCCAATGTGAATAAATAGATGTGTACTACGAGGCTCATTGTAAAGTAGAATGAAGTTCTCATTTGCGCAACTATACAAAAATAACTAGAGCAGTGAAATCAACTTTCTTCCTGGTTCACAAAATCTGGCTGCTTGGTGATTGGCTTTAGTGAAATATTCCTTTCCCTGTGGTTTAAAGCTTCGAATTGGATTCAACCTAAACTTGCAGACAAGTCAACTATGATATGGTCCTGGCAATGCAATGATGAAAGGATTCACATATAATATATCATGATATAACACAACCTCCGTTGGCCTATTTGATCAAGGAAAAATCATACATCGAAAATTAAGATGAATGATACAATCATAAGACAAGCATGAAATAATTAATTTTACAAATAATTCAAAAAAAAAAATTTCTAACACATCTCCTCTGGAAGAAGAAGTCGTCCCCACAAAAAATGGTTCTCATCTTCAGCTGCAGATACCATTTGGCTCCACCCTTTCCACCTCCCAAGCTGGCTGTTTTATACATAATTCGGCAATCATAGCCGAAAGCCGAAGCGCAGGAAGAAGAAGCAAAGTGAGGCAACAATGGTAACGGCCTCGACCACCCATAACAAGTAATAGCGTACGTCGTCGAGGTGGACTAGCAGGCGGGGATCTGGGCGCCAGGGCTGCCTCCAGCTTCTCCACAACGACGACAAAACAGGAACTCTTCTACGTGCCGATCGCTGATCCTTCGTCGTCAAAACCTTCATCTTTCTTCGCAACCATTCTCGTTTCCTCCCAGCCATCTCCTCCTCACCCAAACTATGTATAAATAGGAAGATTTAGTTACCGATAGAAAGGCTAGGCTCCTTCTTTGTCAGCGAGAGCAAATTAAAGTGGGCAGGGAGATCGAGTCGCCTTCTTTAATGTGTCCTTCGCTGCTCTGAACATATGTGCTTAAATATCGTTTGGTTAATATAAGAAATCCGAGCCTTCCATCCTTCCACACGGTTTCGTCTTCTGTGCAAGGAGTTTTCAAACATATTGTTTGGTCCAACCGATCGATTTGGGTGCCCACCGAAAAGCCCTCCACCACTCACGCGGATTATGAGGGGATATGGAGGGGAAGAGGAAAGCGTTGCGAAGTTTCATAGAGTGAAAAAGAAGGAAGATGTTTTTCTCTTTTTTTTTTTTTTCTGGTCAATAAGGGAGATGTGATTCACTTGTGATTGCGATGACCTGAGACTGGTTCTGACGGCGAGTCGTACCCGATGGCTATAAGCATTAGAGGGCAAAGTCAGACTAATTCTTGGATTACCTGCGGGAAAAAAAAGGATTACTGTCGCTTTCGGAAGAATTTTCTAAGAAAAGTTTATTTTGTTTTCTTTCTTTTAAAAACGAGTTATTCTCCCTCAACGAACAATGACGGTCTAATTTTGAAGCTCATTAGACATGTATACCTATATTTTCATATTTATTAATATAATATTTTGTATATGAATTGAGCATGTATTTTGTTATGGAGAAGAAATGGAGCCAAGGTAAGGCAGAATACAATCATTTTCATTCAAAGATGAAAATGATATAGGTATTATTCATCTAAATCTATTTTCATATCTGAACCAATCTGAATATGAATAAAATTTAAGAATCAGACTAATATCCATATTCGTTAAAGAAAAATAGGTATGAATATGGATAGACAACTACTTATCCGAATATCTGAATCTATATATAATCTTATATAATTTTATATAGTACTTATTAATTTTTAAGATAAATATATAACTATATAAATATATTATTAACTTAATTTATTATATATATAGTAATATTTTTGATTCTGTAGTCATAAAGTTTAATCACTCAAGTAATATATATAATTATATCCATATTTTTTGTATCCAAATTATGTACGTATTTATTTAAAATAAATATGAATATAAATTTTTACATTCTAAGTATATCTATATCCATATTCATATTCGTCAGATAAAATAAATATGGATATGAATATAATGATATCTAATTTATATTTAATTCGATTTTAATTTTATTTTCATCTAAATTATCCACGCTGTTTGGGCTAGATACAGTTTTTTTAAAAAAAATAAAAGAAAAACACGTCAATTAAAGTAGGGCTGAATAAATAAACCACTCTGTGGGACCCGCGTGTTTGAGAATCTGCGGGGTCGGGTTCGGTTTGTCGAGTCAGTCGGGAGGAAAGCCATGAGAAAGTGTGAAACCGTGGCTGATGGATCGAAAAACGCGTGTTATCTCTGGAAGTACGTGATCGTTCGAGTCAACGTTACCCAGTCGCTGAGGATGGAGGGTGGGTTAGGTAATGGCCCGCCTGGTCATCAGCACCTGCAATGCCCGCCGTCAACTTGATGTCAGAGCGGCAGACACGATGTCCCGTGGACTGAGCTTCACATTTAGCATGCGAGTTCAGGGGACTTTCCACGTATGGACCTGCCAACAATTTAAATTAGTTTGGTAATGGTATCAGCTAGATAGATTTCTTCTTTAAATAATACAGTGATTAAATGTCATCATCCAAGATTGAACACCTATCCCTCCTACAAAAAATTGGATATTAATGAGCTCAGCTAACAACTGTTGGCATGCCTGCATCACATTGGTCTGGCAAACTTAAGTTGCACCTAAATCAAATGCACGTATATAGGATCTATAAAGGATACCGGATTCCATTTCTTCGTGGAATAAAATCTAGATGGTGTTAGCACCTCCCTTTATCTCAGAAAAATAAAGGATACTGGATTTTGTATCTAGCAAGGAAAGGAGCCGTGTCTAATGATGGATGGGAGTGTCTAATGTGATAAGGATGATGATGAGCTTGGATGATAATGCAAAATATTCCTCCAAGTGATGACGATGGCATCAAGGTTTCTGATTCTTGATAAAAATACTAGCGATATATATATATATATATATATGTTGGTGCAAAAATCCACTTGCACCGGAGAAGCTGGAGTCGGGGAAGCCGCGGTCGCCGCCGGGACCTGCAAGGGAAGTCTAAACTGGAGGTGGGGTTGCTCCGGCAAGACCCTCCGACGCTCAAGTCAGTTTTCTGCCTCAACAAGAATGGAGTGCTCGAACGGAGAATTTAGCAGAGTTTTGAGATAAGGAAAAGGAGCTTAAAGAATAACGTATCTGGATCCCCCTTTTATAGGCGGAGGAGGCAACGGATTGATGGCGACGTTTGTAACCGCCTGGTAGTGGGCCGCCCATGGTCAGGAGAATTGATTGCGAAAGATAGTGGAGCAGACACGTGGCCATCGTCATAGCCCGCCACGTAGGGCCTGTTGCAGGTAGTGGAGCGGCTTCCGTTGCCGCTAGTTGTCAGCGAGTAGTGGGATCGTGCAGCACCTGCCGCAGGGAGTGGAGCAGCATCATAGCTGTTGACACAGCCTGTCAGAGAGTAATGGGTCCGCCGCAGGGGGTGATGGAGCCGCACGAAATCCGCTACAGGAAGTGGAACAGGATCACGGTTGTTATCGTGATCTGCCAAGGGAAGCGGATCTGTTGATCGAGGCTCGACAGTGGTCGGAGTTCGGCCTTTGTAGGAGTCCGGGAGGAGTCCCCCTTTCGGTCGAGGTCGTGGGTGGAGTCCGGCTCCAGCAGCTGATACTGAGGTCGGAGACTGAGGTCGGAGCTTGGCTCCCGTAGGAGTCCGGGTGGAACCTGGCTCCCGTAGGGATCCGGACGGAGCCGCCCTGCTGTCGATGGCAGAGCCCGGCTCCCGTAGGAGTCCGGGCGGAGCCGTTCTGCTGTCGATGATGGAGCCCGGCTCCCGTAGGAGTCCGGGCGGAGCCGTTCTGCTGTCGATGATGGAGCCCGGCTCCCGTAGGAGTCCGGACGGAGCCGTTCTGTTGTCGATGATGGAGTCCGGCTCCCGTAGGAGTCCGGACGGAGCCGTTCTGTTGTCGATGATGGAGCCCGGCTCCCGTAGGAGTCCGGACGGAGCCGTTCTGTTGTCGATGATGGAGCCCGGCTCCCGTAGGAGTCCGGGCGGAGCCGTTCTGCTGTCGAATTCGGCTGCGGGTATTTTATAACCCAACACCAGTCTCCCTACTTCCGAGTTTGAATTTCAAGCGAAGGAAGTACACACAGAGAGAGATGTGCGCAGCCGGAATCACCCCTTCGAATCTTGCGCACTGCCGCCCCCATTTAATGCGCGCACGTCAGAGTCCGTTTTTCAGTGAAGGTGACTTGAAAAGTCTTTTCGGAACCCCCGTTGAAACGCGATCCCAAGCGTCGCCCTGCGGAAATTTGTGAGCGGTCAACCCTCGGTGGCGGTGAAGGGGATAAGCGCGCCACGTGGCACACACCAGTTGGCCCTGGAATACCCACCGCCACAACTGCGCCAGGATCCATCGGCTATTTAAACCCCTCAGTCCCTTCGTGGTTTCATCCTGGCGCTGCCCTTTCATCTGAGAGTCCTGCTTCTCTCGCCCCAGTCCCTATCTCCTTCCCTCACACCATGTTCTCTACTCGGGGGGCTGTTCTTGAGGGAATTTTTAGGGTTTGGAGGAAGGTGAGGAGGAGAATGGCGGCCGGTGAGAATTTTCGTCGTTCTAAAGGGAGCTCAAGGAAGAATTCCTTCAACAACAGGGGTTTAATAACGGGGGCGGTCGGTGAAGTTATTTTGCCCGTGAATCTCGGAGTAGCAAGGCGGGGTGATACCAGTCAAGAGAGAAGAATAGCCGTCATAAGCCATGACGGGATCCTTGACGCCGTCGGGGTCGAGAGACCAGAGGCGGTCGGCGTCGACGGTGGGGCAGTAGAACTTGTTGCGGGGACGGTGGAAGTAACGCATGCCGACCTTGCCGGAGCGTCTCGGGTGGCGGCCGTCGTTGCCCCCTCCGCCTCCGGGGATCTACCCCACCCCTTTCCCGCTAAGGTTGGGACTTCGGGAACAGAATGAGGCGAGATGGGCGAGAGCTGTTACACGCACTGGAGAATGCGACTGAAAAGGATAGAGACGGAGTTCGTAGCTCGGAGCGGTCTCCGGTTCGTCCTGCCCGAACCGTGCTCGCGAGACTTGCGATGACGTGTATCTTCTTTTTTTTTCCTGACCCATCGGGTCCTGTAACGTGTACTTCTGTTAAATGAAAAAGTGATTTCAGTACCTTGTTTGCATCTTGTGTTAAATAGTTGTCTGTCGAACTTCTTCATTTTCCTTTCCTTCTCTTTGTCTGTGTTACGTCGTTCCAAGGTCGTCGGCGACCTTTTCAGCTCATGTGGTGTCGTCATTCGCCGAGCTCCTTTTCGGCTTTTATGCCGTTCGGAGATATCCACTTGTCAGGTTTGCTTGGATTTTTTTTTTCTGCTGAAGTCGGGGCTAAGTTCGGCTCCCTTGATAGTCCGAACAGAGAAGCCCTCCGAAAGTTGGAGTAGCTCGGTTCTCGTAAGAGTCGGGGCAAAGTTTTTCTGCAATCAAAGTCATAAATAAAGCCTGGCTTCCGTAGAAGTCCGGGTGGAGTTGTCCTGTAGCTGATGTTGACGATAGAGCCCGGCTCCCGTGGGAGTCCGGGTGAAGTCTTTTTTGCGACGGAACCCAGCTCCCGTGGGAGTCCGGGCGAAGTCTTCCTGGCGGTGGAACCCGGCTCCCGTAGGAGTCCGGGCGAAGTCTTCTTGGCGGTGGAACCCGGCTCCCATAGGAGTCCGGGCGAAGTCTTCTTGGCGGTGGAACCCGGCTCCCGTAGGAGTCCGGGCGAAGTCTTCTTGGCGGTGGAACCCGGCTCCCGTAGGAGTCCGGGCGAAGTCTTTTCCTTGCCGTGGGAACCCGGCTCCCGTAGGAGTCCGGGTGAAGTCTTCCTTGTCGTAGGAACCCGGCTCCCGTAGGAGTCCGGACCTTCCACTTTGCTCATGTCAGGACGAGGTTCTCCTCCTGTTCCTGACAGGGCTGTGGGGGCACATCAGGGCGTTGCAAGGCCTCTCCCCCCATCCGGTCTAAAAGAACCGGGCCTTCGACTTTGCTCAAGTTAGGGCGAGGTTCTCCTCCTGTCCCTAACAGGGCTGTGGGGGCACATTAGGGCGTTGTAAGGCCTCTCTCCCCATCCGGTCTAAAAGAACCGGGCCTTCGACTTTGCTCAAGCTAGGACGAGGTTCTCCTCCTGTCCCTAACAGGGCTGTGGGGGCACATTAGGGCGTTGTAAGGCCTCTCCCCCCATCCGGTCTAAAAGAATCGGGCCTTCGATTTTGCTCAAGCTAGGGCAAGGTTCTCCTCCTGTCCCTAACAGGGCTGTGGGGGCACATTAGGGCGTCGTAAGGCCTCTCCCCCCATCCGATCTAAAAGAACCGGGCCTTCGACTTTTGTAAGGTTGCCCTCTCATTTTTGATGCCGTCTGCTTGAATTGTCCCAAGACAAATGGGCACGCATTTTTTGATTAGGATGAGATTACTGGTAGTACATCCGTAAGTTTTCTGAGCTCCAGGGTCGCGGGAGGTCGGCTCCTCCGAGCTCCTTAAGATAATAAGTTCCAGGCCGAACTACTTCTTTGACCTCATAGGGTCCCTCCCAGTTTGGGGCAAGCTTCCCCTGGCCCTGTGGTTGTGAGACAGCAGCTCGTCAGAGCACTAGATCT
This sequence comes from Elaeis guineensis, assembly GCF_000442705.2. NCBI lineage: Eukaryota > Viridiplantae > Streptophyta > Magnoliopsida > Arecales > Arecaceae > Elaeis > Elaeis guineensis. The sequence continues at coordinate 13,067,349 of NC_025998.2, read as the reverse complement.
CCTGCTTTGAACGCCTTGTTCTTGACTCGGGCGTTGTAATATCGGGCAACTTTCTGTCTGTAGGCTGCCATCCGAACCTGAGCAATCTCCCGCCTTTCTTCCAGTAGGTCGAGGTTGGCTTTGAGGCTTTGCGCGTTTTGGGGTTCGTCGAATGCCACGACTCGTGCCGACGGGAGTTTAAGCTCGATCGAGATGACGGCTTCCATACCAAAGGCTAAAGTAAAGGGAGTCTCTCCTGTAGGCAACCTCTGGGTGGTCCGATAAGCCCATAACACATGATAAAGTTCGTCCGCCCAAGTTCCTTTTGCTTTTTCGAGCCTGGTCTTAATCCCCTGCAAAAGGGTTCTGTTTGTTACCTCGGCTTCGCCGTTCGCCTGAGGATGGGCCACTGATGTGAAGTTGTGGGAGATGTTTAGATCTTCACAGAATTCAGCAAATCTGGCTCCCGCGAATTGCCGTCCATTATCAGTGATGAGGGTTCTAGGCAAACCGAACCTACACACGATCGATTTCCAGACGAAATCCTGCACTTTTGCTTCTGTGATTTTGGCTAGTGGCTCGGCCTCGACCCATTTGGTGAAGTAGTCGATTGCTACAAGGAGGAATTTCCTTTGGCCAGACGCCATGGGAAAGGGGCCAAGAATATCCATCCCCCATTGCGCAAAAGGCCATGGGGCACTCAAGGGTGTAAGCTCGGTAGCAGGTTGTCTCTGGACGTTGGCGTATCTCTGACATCGATCACACTTTTTGACATATTCGATTGAATCACGATGCATTGTTGGCCAGTAATACCCTTGGCGGAGTAGCTTGTGGGATAGAGACCTGGCACCCAAATGGCTTCCGCAGGCTCTCTCGTGTACTTCCCATAAAGCGTAGTCAGTTTCTGAGGGTCGGAGGTATCTCAAGAGAGGCAAGGAGTACGATCTTTTGTACAATTTGCCCTCATAAAGGATGTACCGGGAGGCTTGATTTCGGAGTTTCCGAGCCTCTTTCGCGTCCTGGGGGAGAATCCCATCTCTAAGATAGGTTATCAGCGGGTCGACCCAGCTGGGCTCGTGGTCGATCTCCATTACGAGTCGCGGTTCCTCCATACTCGGATGCTTTAGAACTTCAAAGAGGACGCCTTTTGGCAATTCGGCCGGAGCCGATGTCGCCAGTTTGGAGAGAAGATCGGCTCTGGTGTTCTCCGACCTTGAAATTTGCCTGATGTTGAAATTGTCAAAGGCAGGGGTGAACTCCTTCACCTTCTCAAGATATTTGGCCATACTGTCCTCCCGCGCTTCAAAACTCCCGCTGACTTGCCCCACCACAAGTTGGGAATCGCTGTGCACCCGGAGTTGACCTATTCCAAGCTCCTTAGCGATCCTCAATCCTGCGATCAGAGCTTCATACTCCGCTCCATTGTTTGTTGCGGGGAATTCGAAATGCAGAGCGTACTCCACAACGACTCCCTCCGGGCTGGTCAAGATTAGGCCTGCACCCGCGCCTGACATGTTGGAAGATCCGTCCACATGGAGGGTCCAAAAGCTATCGGAGGAACTGGCTTCTTCGTCGGGGGAGTTCGGTTGAGTCTTCAGGTCGTCAATTTTGCTTTGCTCAGGTTCGGCCTCCTCGGGGATGGTGCATTCTACTATGAATTCCGCCAATATCTGGGCTTTTATGGCCGGTCTAGGTTTGTAGTTGATGTCGAATTCTGTGAGCTCGATTGCCCATTTCGCCATTCTCCCAGAGATATCAGCTCGGTGCAAAACCGCCTTGATCAGTTGGTCGGTGAGTAACGTCACCGTGTGCCCTTGAAAGTAAGGTCGGAGTCTCCAAGCTGCAATCAACAAGGCGTAGGTCAGTTTTTCTAATTTAGTATACCTGGTCTCGGCGTCCCTCAACACGCGACTGATGTAGTAGACCGGTCGCTGGACTTTCATTTCCTCTTTAACAAGGACAGCTGCAAGGGCTGTGGGAGAGACCGTCAGGTACAAAAATAATTCCTCCTTAGGCTCGGGCTTCGCCAGCAGTGGGGGCGAGCTAAGGTAGCTTTTCAATTCTTCGAATGCCTGTTGGCATTCAGGGGTCCAACAGAAGTTCTTCGGCTGCTTGAGGGTTTGAAAGAAGGGCAGACATCGTTCGGCCGACCTTGCGACAAAGCGATTAAGAGCCACAACTCTTCCCGTGAGGCACTGAACCTCCTTGATCGATCTTGGGGCAGTCATATTTTGGATGGCACGAATTTTCTCCGGATTGGCCTCGATCCCGCGCCCTGATACCATGAAGCCCAGGAACTTTCCTGAGGTTACCCCAAAGGCGCATTTGGTTGGGTTCAGCTTCATTCTATACTTTCGAAGAGCGCCAAAAGTTTCCTCGAGGTCGGCGACATGATTTCTGGAAGACCTGCTTTTCACGAGCATATCGTCCACATAAACTTCCATGTTTCGGCCGATCTGCTCCTTGAAGATTTTGTTCACCAGTCGTTGATAGGTTGCGCCCGTGTTCTTGAGGCCGAACGGCATAACCCTGTAGCAGTAAAGGCCGCGATTAGTGATAAAAGCAGTCTTTTCTTCATCTTTCGATGCCATTCTAATCTGGTTATAGCCGGAGAACGCGTCCATAAAAGTAAGAAGCTCATGGCCCGAGGTAGCGTCCACCAGTTGGTCGATCCTGGGAAGGGGGTAACTGTCCTTTGGGCAAGCCTTATTCAGCTTTTTGAAGTCGATACACATCCTCCACTTGCCGTTTGCTTTCTTGACCAAGACAACATTGGAGATCCACTCAGGATAATTGACCTCCTTGATGAATCCGGCCTTGAGAAGTTTATCCACTTCCTCGGCTATTGCCTTTTGCCTCTCCGGGGCATAACTCCGGATTTTTTCTTTTGTTGGCCGATGTTTAGGGTCGACCGCCAGATGATGTTCCATGACTTCTGTGTCAATTCCCGGCATATCCGCCGGGACCCATGCGAAAACGTCCGCATTCCTTCGGAGGAAATCCACGAGATGCGTCCGCACCTCCTCCTCCAGGTTGGAGCCAATTAACACCACATGCTCCGCATTCCCATCATTCAAAGGAATTGGTATTAGGTCCTCGATCGGACCGCCCCTCTCTTCAGTGAGGTTATGGCGCGCATCCAACCCGTCGACTGGACAGAGGTCCGCTTGATCGCTTCTTTGCAGGGCTATATTGTAGCGGTGCCTGGCCAGCGCTTGGTCTCCCCGGACTTCTCCGATCCCCTTGTCGGTGGGGAACTTCAATTTCAAATGGTAGGTTGAAACAACGGCTCTGAGGGTGTTGAGGCCGGGTCGGCCAAGAATTGCATTGTAGGCAGATGGCGCCTTTACCACCAGAAAATTCACCAGGGCTCTGGACTGCTTTGGATGTTGACCCGCGGTCACAGTTAGAGCTATCATTCCTTCCGTCGGAACGGCGTCACCAGTAAACCCTATCAAGGGGGAGCAAATCAGCCTTAGATGACCGCCAAGAGTGGTCATTCTCGAAAAGGCACTGTAGAATAAGATGTCGGCCGAACTTCCATTGTCGACGAGAATGCGACGGACGTCATAATTTGCTATGTTCAAGGAAACTACGACCGCGTCGTTATGAGGGAATTGGATTCTCTGGGCGTCTTCTTCAGTGAAAGCTATGGGCTCTTCAACTTTTTGCCGCTTGAGGGGTGCAGCTGACGTGTTGATTGCCCCCTGCCGGGATTCCCCCGAGATGACGTTGACGGAATCCGACGAAGACTGGTCACCCGGCCACCCCTTATCGACGACCATAGCCAGGGGTAGCCGTGCAGAAACTTCGCGAGAGGGCATCGGATGGGGAAAAGAGGATTGGATGCCGGAAAAGATGGCCGGAAGCGGGTCCGTTGAGCGCTCCTTCAAGAACAAGGGTGCTGCGAAGACACAAAGCCCTTCCTCTAGCGCCAATCCTGTTGGTGCAAAAATCCGCTTGCGCCGGAGAAGCTGGAGTCGGAGAAGCCGCGGTCGCCACCGGGACCTGCAAGGGAAGTCTAAACCGGAGGTGGGGTTGCTCCGGCAAGACCCTCCGACGCTCAAGTCAGTTTTCTGCCTCAACAAGAATGGAGTGCTCGAACGGAGAATTTAGCAGAGTTTTGAGATAAGGAAAAGGAGCTTAAAGAATAACGTATCTGGATCCCCCTTTTATAGGCGGAGGAGGCAACGGATTGATGGCGACATTTGTAACCGCCTGGTAGTGGGCCGCCCATGGTCAGGGGAATTGATTGCGAAAGATAGTGGAGCAGACACGTGGCCATCGTCATAGCCCGCCACGTAGGGCCTGTTGCAGGTAGTGGAGCGGCGTCCGTTGCCGCTAGTTGTCAGCGAGTAGTGGGATCGTGCAGCACCTGCCGCAGGGAGCGGAGCAGCATCATAGCTGTTGACACAGCCTGTCAGAGAGTAATGGGTCCGCCACAGGGGGTGATGGAGCCGCACGAAATCCGCTACAGGAAGTGGAACAGGATCACGGTTGTTATCGTGATCTGCCAAGGGAAGCGGATCTGTTGATCGAGGCTCGACAGTGGTCGGAGTTCGGCCTTTGTAGGAGTCCGGGAGGAGTCCCCCTTTCGGTCGAGGTCGTGGGTGGAGTCCGGCTCCAGCAGCTGATACTGAGGTCGGAGACTGAGGTCGGAGCTTGGCTCCCATAGGAGTCCGGGTGGAACCCGGCTCCCGTAAGGATCCGGATGGAGCCGCCCTGCTGTCGATGGCAGAGCCCGGCTCCCGTAGGAGTCCGGACGGAGCCGTTCTGCTGTCGATGATGGAGCCCGGCTCCCGTAGGAGTCCGGGCGGAGCCGTTCTGCTGTCGAATTCGGCTGCGGATATTTTATAACCCAACAATATATATATATATATATATATATATATATATATATATATATATATATATATATATATATATATATATATATATATATATATATATATATATCATGAAGGCTTAAGTCTAACGTTACAAATAAATTATTTGTCGAAGCCCGGCTCAAGGCCCATGAAGGATTTCAAAAAATTATAGTTTCTCTTCTCACCGTACTTCTTAAAAAACCAAAAGAAAAATAAGAAAAATAAAATGAGGCCCCTATTCCCTTGGCTCACCCGGTACCCGCAAGTCGCAACCCACCGTCCTCTCTCCTCGCATTGGCTGCTTTCCGTCACCTCCTCTCGTGCACCACCCACCATCTCCTTTCCTCTGCCTGCTTGCTACCCATTGGTGGTGGTGAGGAAGGGAAGGATGCATGCCATCTCCTCTTCCAGTATCTCTGGAAGAGGAGATCAGAATATCGCAGTCCTCAGAGCTCCATCACGGAAGATAATGGGCTGTAGGCTAGGTTAGGGCCTTCCTAGATCAAGACTAAGGCAATGCGGGCCTAACGTTTAAGGGCCAAGCCTAAGCCCATAAGTCCAGCCCTGGCCCAGCTCAGTCCGGGCGGAGCAGGCTAAGAACAAGGTAAGTTATAGTCGTCTCTAGCCCCATGAAAATAAATTATGCGGGTTCAGATCCCCTCTAGTTCTCTCGGATTTGAGAAGTCCAATCCCCGCAATCAAGGGGTTCCATGATGGGCAAAGCCTATATGAATGATACTTTATGTGCGATGAATCTATAAAGCTTCACTCACTGCAGGCCTTGGCATAGGTAATTAAGTTTTGACTTACCTAGATCCGGAAGGAATTGGATTTGGGGCACTGAGTAGCTACCAATCTTTATCAAAACATACTAGAAAAGGAGACAAAAGAAAAGAAGAACATAAGATAGATGTGATCAAGAACAAGCACATGCAATGTTGCACAGGAATAATATGGTACATCACACCAGCAATCTTAATTTCCAAAAAAAAACCCAACAGACGAAGACTTTCTTCTCCCACCAAAGGATATTCCCTCACTTTCCGGGCACGAAGTTGGTGGCGTAGGCCCAAGCATTGTTGTTAACAGGATCCGCAAGGTGGTCGGCCAGGTTCTCCAACGGACCCTTGCCAGTGACGATAGCCTGAACAAAGAACCCGAACATGGAGAACATGGCCAGTCTGCCGTTCTTGATCTCCTTCACTTTAAGTTCAGCGAAAGCCTCCGGGTCATCGGCCAACCCCAAGGGATCGAAGCTCCCACCGGGATATAGCGGGTCGGTGACCTCACCTAGCGGCCCACCGGCGACGCGGTACCCCTCGACGGCGCCCATCAATACAACTTGGCAGGCCCAGATGGCCAGAATGCTCTGAGCATGGATCAGGCTTGGGTTGCCCAAGTAGTCCAAACCACCCTCGCTGAAGATCTGGGCTCCGGCCTTGAACCACACGGCCTCGCCGAACTTGACCCCGTTGCGGGCCAGCAGCTCGGGGAAGACGCAGCCGAGGGCGCCGAGCATGGCCCACCTGCAGTGGATCACCTCGAGCTCGCGGTTCTTGGCAAAGGTCTCGGGGTCGGCCGAGAGGCCGGCGGTGTCCCACCCGTAGTCGCCGGGGAATTCGCCAGTCAGATAGGATGGGGGCTCGCCGGAGAAGGGGCCGAGATACTTGACACGGTCCGGACCGTACCATGGGCTGCCGGAGGAGACGGGCTTGCCGACGGTCTTCCTCATGGTGACCCTGCCCTCGCCAAGGATAGGGGAGGTCGAGGGGGCGAGCTTCACCGCCTTCCCGGCGAGGGAGGGGGAGGAGAGGGCCATGGTGGCAGCCATTGAGAAGGACTATGTGACGCCTCCGAGGTAGGAGAAAGGGTGATGATGGAAGTGGTTGGAAGGTGCTCTGAGGGAAGGGTTGGGTCCGATGGGTACTTAATAAGAGGAGGGAAATTGGAGAGGAGGTCAAGTGGGTTGAGTCCTTATCCAAGGGAATCTAAATCTTTCGTTTGATTGGTTGATGGGTTTCAAGGTGAGGCTTATGGTCGAACGGTTGGCACGCCCGCAGCCACTACGGTTTAAGATTCTTTGGGCGTGGTTTTTTTGGCTACGAATCTCATTTACGTGCTGTGATTGGGTTATCCCAGATTTTCTTCCCGTGAGGTGACGCCTTTGGGTTGGGATCCACGTGTCAATTAGGGTGACACATATTTTCTTCCTGATTTCTTTATTTTTTTTCCGTTTTTATTTAGATATCTTCTGATTTTTGTCGAACAGCTGGTTAAAAGGTTATGGATGTACGACAAAGTATTTGTAGTGGAAGCCATCATCTACCTCCAAACCAATTTGAGTCGGTGCATGGGTGAGTTAATTTTGAATTCTTGTTTGAGTTTCATAGCGGAGGAGGAGGAATGACGTGGAATAAGCTGGATTACGTCCTTATATTTCACTTCTCCCGTGGACCAAGCATGACTCGCCTTATAGCCCAAGCATGCTTTATGAGTCACCAGCACCTTAAAAACAGTAGCAAGGCTAACATGGGCCAGTGGTGGTTCCCTTATCTATTCTTTAGGCTCCAAATACCTATGTAGATTGTGCGGAGCCTTTTCTAATTCAGCTACAAAAAGAGGTATAGAAGACAAATGCGTGGAGGGCAGACGAGTGAGATGGACAGCAAATTCTTATATTATACTCCGTGAGATTTATGTTAGAGGACCTAATTAGGATTTTGGGCCAATAGAACTCCACTATTGCCTGATTACTGGTATCCGATCAGTAGCACCCAACTTGAGGTGGAGGTTCTATATTGAGTTGGCTGAGCCTGGTTTTGAAATAAACTCAATTTTAATACCCAATTAGGCCTAGTTCTAGTAATCTAAACATTAGGACGTGTTTCGTTTGTGATCGGAATCAGAATGGAAATAGATTGGAATGAAAATCAAAATAGCTATATTCCTCAACGTGTTTGGTTCATGATCAGAATCGAAATCAAAATTAAAATAAAATTTAAATACTAGAGGAGGATAAGGATTGAGTTTTTGATAAATTAGAGTATATTCTCATTCTTCTCTAAAATTGGAATGTGAATAAAATTCTCTTCAACTAAATGGCTATAATGAAAGCCACACATTCTCATTTTTATTCTAGAGTTCAACTCTCCTGGATAAATCGCATCCAAGTTCAATTGAGAAAATGGTCGAGGGATGCCCACCTATAGGATAATCTCATTAGTCACTTCTAACAACCATTAAAAGAGCCACCTCTATTAGCTAGCGAAGAAACCTCTGTTTAAAATTAGGGCGGCATTTATACCCTAGAATAGCTCTTTAACTTGGATTTGCTATGTGCAGACATGATCGTATGTTAGAGACAACCTACCAACTGTTGCTGTCTTACAAGCAGTTATGCCATTAGACGTGTAAATCAAATGTTCACTCCTTAGGCCCATATGCCCAAATAACTTGTTGCTTAAATTCCCAATTAGGCCTAGTCTAGTAACCTAAACGTTAATTCAATTATGAATAGGTGGGAAGAAAGTGGATGAGGAATGCCCAACCATAGGATAATCTCATTAGTCACTTCTAACAACCATTAAAGCAACCATCTCTATCAGCTAGCAAAGATACCTCCGGTTAGAATTAGGTCAATGTTTACTCCATACCCTCAGACAGCCCGTAAACTGGGGTTTTCTATATGCACACATGGTCATATATTAGAGACAACGAAATTCCATGTGCCCCTCTTCACTTCCTAGGCCCATAGGCCCAGATAACTGGCCGCTGGAATACTGGGCACCCCAAATTTTGCCGACTTATGTGCTGGGCACGCCGTGTTTACCCACATAAGAAAGCGTCAAATGTCTCCACATTAAAATTCATACCTCAGAGCTCGTACAAAGAGTTGGCTCTTCTGATGCCATTGAGGAAGAGCATCCATTTTTCTACTGGACCAGATTCAAGATAACAAGGAATGTTTGACGGAGAAATTTTTACTTGTTGGAGTTTCTCTGTTCCTCGGTTTCCAAAGCAGTGGTGTGTACAGCCGTACAAAAGCAGGGAACTGAAGCTCTTGTGAAGCCTCGAAGCAACGAAACACGAGAGCAATGGAGGCACGTGCAAGGTTTTGGTGAGCATCCAAAGAAATGCAACGTGTTGGGTAGAACATTCAGCCGTATAAGATTCAACAAAAACTTTATCCTTTCCCTAAGTTGCATCATGGAACGATACATAAAGCAATTGGTACACTGAAAAAGGAAAAGGGTTAATAGCAGAAGCTGTCACGATTAAAAAAAAAAAAAACAGTCATTATATTAACTGTACTATAGTTTTTAGTACATGATGCAGGCTTTAACACCTGCCCCAAGTTCCAAAATTTTTTTAATTCTCCTTCCCGAACAGCTATACACATTATTTTCTAATACGCATGCAATCATAAATAACTGTGTATATACATATATAAGAGTGTGCAGCGGCAACATAACCATATACAAGAACTAATATAACTATATATAATATAAATCTAAGTTTGTACAAATTCTGTGTAATTGTGTGTGGGATTAAAAATTAAATGATGATAGATAAAGAAATACATGTTAAATTCCAGTCAAAGAAAGAATCGGATATTAAGTTCCTCAGAAAAGAAACTTGGTTTTTTTTTTTTTTTTTTTTTTGCTACACATATAATTATCCTTTAGTACCTTGCTGTGAGGTGCAACATGATGTTAATTTACTTCTTACAAGTAGACTATTAATAGAACCAAAGAGAACCAGAGGAAGGAAAGAATATGTATGTTATGGTAATCCAGCTACTGACATACTGCCAACTCTCACAAGATCAACCAAATGCTTTTGTGATAAAGATCTGGCATGTGCTTGCCATATAATCATGTTTATGTCAAATAAATACAAGATCGTCCTAGAGCTAGAGAGCCTTGTCCTGTGTTGAGCGATCATGTTTGTTTCAAAAATACATTAGAAAAAAAGGTTACCAACTAACAAACTCATGGACTTTGTCTTCAGCAGCAACCCCAAATTTAATAAAAAGGCAAGTGCTCAACAACTATCCCTGTTTGTTCTCATCGATCATGTAGGTGGATTAAATCCTTTCCTAGTTCATTGAATGATGAAAAGGCTTCTTTGCTTTGGATCACGCCAAGAAAAAGGAATGCACAATCACATGGAATGCTGCAACCCAGATAGCGACAACAGCCACTTCCAGCAGAAACCGTTTCAGTAGATCATTTTTTATTCATTTTTCTCCACAGCTTCTTTGACTCTCTCTCTATTCTACAACATAACAATGATGGCTTCAGAAGGCCAAAAAGTGGGAGCCAGGGTGGAAAGGTTGTCGTCTCGGAGCGTAAAGATAAGACCATTTCAGCCCAAAAACAAAAGAAAAGATGGCAACAGTCTTGAGTAGTGGTGGGAGCTCACTTTTTCAAGCAGAGAGGAACGTGCTTGCAGAAGACTTTTGCAGGCATCGACATTGTCGTCGTCACGACGCCAAGCTATTGTTCTCACATGGGATGGTGCAGTGTATAGTATTCGTTTGCTGGGACTTGCTTCTCTCGGTACAAAGCAAGGTCATTTGAGCAAGTGTGTAACTCCCTTCTTTCTTTTTATCCCATCTGTAGTTATGTTAGAAAAGGCTACATTTGGTTTTTGCTTGGTTACTGAGAGAAGGAATCCATCTTCTTTTTTTTTTTTTAATCATATTCGTTTCACTACCTTTTACAATGCTTTTTCTGCAGTCTAAGATATATAGTTGCTATTGCTTTTTTAAAACTTTTTAATAGAATTGTTTAGACCGTATTTGAAAGTAAAATAATTGATCTGAAATAAGTACATTAACTTCTAGTACTCTTCTCTATTTAAGAATAAATTATCCTGTCTTATATGAAGTATTTATTTATGAACCAAGTCGAATAATTGGATTTGAAAATCAAAGAGTTGTGTAACAATTTTTAAAAAAAATTATTTTATTTAAAAAAATCTAAATATTTCAACAAATATTTAGCTGGAAAGAGTGAAATAGCTGGATTCATGATTTCTGCTGCCTCTACAGGTGAGTTAACACTGCTGATGCACTAGGCCATGAAAAAGAATTTGTTTTTATTAACAAAGAAGAAAGAGAAAAGAGTGCCAACTTAATTATTAGTCATGTCAGACAATTAAGTTGGTTAGTTGAATTGTTATTTGAGTGGCCTAACACATCCTTAATGGCCAGGGAGGTGAACCGCTACATCTCACTTTACGCTCCACCCCCAATCCCCCGGCACCAAAATAAAAAAATTAGAAAAAGGTTTAGTAAGATAAGCAGCCAGCTTTCTGAAAAGGGGGGAAAAAATTAATAGTCTCGTTGAATGATGAGAATGAAAATCTGATTGTTTCCATGCCACCGTTCATTCATCATGTTTAGGATAAGATGATCAACTTTTATTGTCTTAAGAGACATTTGGTATATTAAATAGATAATATTACTATATAATATAATTATAGAGAAATATAATTATCTTATAAAATTACAGAAAATTTTATATTATAGTGTTTGGTATGTATAATAATGTTGTTATAAAATTACAGAGAATCCTACGTTATCGTGTTTGGTATATTATTTAGAATAGATAGAATATAAGTAATTTTTTTAAAATACCTCCTTTTTATTATTGATTATTATCTATTTTCTAAAGAAACAACTTAATTTCGAGGCCAATCATTTTCCATGCATCACTCATTATGTTTTTTTTCTATTTTCATCAATTGAGGCTAACTATAATTTATTTTGATCAAGATATTTTGGTCCTAAATTATCTTATTGCAAGATTGTGGGATTACAAGATTATATATAATCATATAGCCACCTCCCATTAGACAATCAGATTATCTCTTTTTGAGATAATGCTGCAGCATTACCTGTGAAAATGATAAACAAACAATATAATCTGATTACTTATTGCAAAATTATATATGATCCTATTAGGATGACATGCTATCAAATGCCCCCTAATAATTTTCTTTATAATGATACTAGACAAAAACTTAGACGTCGGTATTGAACACTTCATAAAATCAAAGAAATGAGAAGCTAATTTCAGGACTCCACTGACCCATGAGGCAGAAATAGAATACAAAGCTCCCTGCACTCTCTTAAGGATATTCATCTTTTAAATAAAAAAGATACAAGAAACTGGAAGTGGAGCCCAACTAAAGCATACTTAGTAACATAATATTGCCTCTTATTCATGAACGGATGTATTATGTCTCTAATTAATAAGATTAATCGATACTTCCAATACCAGAGAAAGTTAAAATCTTCAACTGCCGCTGCTACAACAAGAAGACACCTATAGTGGATATTCTGAGGAAAAGGAAGATAATAGTTAGTGCTTTCTGCTCTCTCTTTGGTGAACATGAGGAGACGATCGATTGTTTGTTGCTTCAATTGCCAATACTCGCTTAATTTTTGGACTTATGTCTTTAGAGAATTTTATATACAATCAATGCCAAACAACCTGAAGGAACTTTAGCATGTTTGAAGGAGATCATCGCACAACCACACAATACTACAAATCGATGCTCTCTTCTCCACTGGATGCTGGTTTCTGTGAAAGAAGCATAATCGAAGACTACTTAGATTTGAAGCTTATCCAAGCAATGAAGCCACGAAGAAGACTATTCTACTATTCAGAGACTAGATCTCCAACACTAAGAACAGCAAGTCATAAACTTCAAGATAGCGTGCAAAAGGAACTACCTAGAAAATTGATATATGTTTCCTCAATCCCTTTGTTGAAGATGATGGCATAACATAGGCTACGAAGTGGTGGGCTCAAGAATTAGCCTTCCTTGTATAGTACTGTAACTTCCCTTGTATAGAAAAAGAGATACTTTATCTCAACATCATACTTTACTAAACTTAGCACAGTCAATATTGTTTGTCACAACCCACTATCTTACCGCTATATGTGGTTGTATATATTTAATAAATAACACAGGCGAGGTATCTTTCCTTTTCCATACAGCTTCAAAAAAAAAAAAACAAAAAGTTCTCTTTATAGCGATGAAAAAGTGACTTATTAATTTTTTGTAACATCATTGAATACTAAATCACATAGATAGCATGCATCATGAGATCTCTTAAAGCTTGAGATAAAGAAAACCATACTTCCATGCCACAAAATGATTATAGTAGAAGAATACATAATAATTATAAAATAAAGTATTATTAATTTAAAGAATCTAAGACTGCTTTCATGTTGAAAACCGGTTAAGTGTAACAATCAAGCAACTATCTTAATTAGACCTGGGACATTTGTGTGTACCCATCCTAATGTGCACCGGATCTTACCTAATATACTTTCAAACACCTTTATCCACCCTTTTTTTTTGCTGCAAAGAAAGAAAAGTTCTACACCAACAGGGAGTGGGGGAAGCAACCATCTAGCAATAATGCTGGTGAACCAACCGCAAGCACCAGGGAGGCGTCCCACCGCGTACTGATAAGAGTGGGAAGTTCTGTTACAACTGGAGCTGATAATGGTTTACGTATGGATTGGATGTTGGCATATTCATACTTATATTTATATTTTCATCAGATATGAATATAAATACAGATAATAAATAATACTAAAATTATTATACATATTTATTTTAAACAGATCGTGCATCCATATTTTTTTATTTGAATATAATTTCGGCTTAATATTATTTGGATATAAATCAGATTTTGAACAAAATCAAAAAATAAAAACAAAATAAATAACATAATTATAAAATATAGAAGCGAAATCCACTACTGGATGAGCATCTTACGCAATATAAACATAACTATTTTATTTATTTGTTTTTTTATGTCAATGCCTTTTATACAACATTCAAGAAAGGTTAATTGGTTTATAAAATTAGCTAGCAGTTGATGCCTAACCATCCTTCTTCCTCTCCCTAATAATGATCAGTTAGTAGATAAACCCTCATTGATATAGAAAGGAGAACAGAAAGAAAAAAGAAACTTTGCAATTAAAACAAGGACGAAGATGGATGAAAAGAGAAAGAGACAACACGCAGCAAGGCATCATTCCATCCCAATAAAAAACTCTCATGACTGCAAAAAAGGCAAAGTGGGGGAATAAGAAATGATCATTCTTCTGGTAGACATCAAGGACACAGCAGAGGGAAGAGAGAACAAAAATAACAGATAAATTGTATATAAAAGAAGTGAGCATTCTCAATTGAACACAGGTATCTGTACAACAAAAGCTGGAATCACCGGGTACTTCAGAAACTGCCAAAGGATGAGTTTGCTCTTCCTCTTTCTCTTGATGCTGGTAGCAGAAACAGCATTATAACCCGAGAACTCCAAACCATAAATCCTCATTCTACCTCCACATATCACCTTCTGGCAGCTAGTGGCCTCTGGATGGCAGTCAATGAAAGCTTTTCAATCTTGTTAGCAAAAAGAGAATGCTGACGTCTGATCTCCTTCAACGTCAGTCAACCTTATGCTCGAGACCTTCCTGCTAACCAACCCTCTGATGTTCCTCCATTGTTTTCCATATCAGAAGAATTTGCACTCTCCCTTAAAGGTTCGATCTCCATGCTGCTCATGTGACTCCTTCGATGTCTCCGATCCTTTTGTGAAAAATAAATCAAGTCTCAATATAGATCCTATCAAAGCATCAATCATTCAAGCGACAGTGGAATGAAAGGAGTTTATAACAGGGAGTACAACCTCACGGTGTGGGACTTCCTCTGCTTCGAGCATTCGAACAACCTGGCCCATCTTTGGTCTTTTATCGGCATTAGGATCAACACATCTCAGTGCAACTAGAAGAGCTCGTTTAAGAGCTCGTGTCGATGGTCTCACCTCCAGGGCTGGATCCACTACTTCCTCAGCTCTCCTGTCTCCTACCATCATTTTAAGCCACTCCACAAGATTGACCTGGTCAGAGAGATGCTACCATTACCACTTAAAACAGCTAAAACACATGTAAATATACCAAAGTATGCCAAAACCATAACTAAGCAACCCCTAATACGAGTCATCACTCCATCTTACAAGTCAGACATCATTTTGCTAGTAGATTTACAGCTGATTGCTGAATATTATAAACAACTGAAGTTTAAAATGTCTTTTGTAAACAAAGAATAGATGTGAAATGGAATGGAAAGATTCATTCAGAATGCTAGTTGTGAATTGTATCTTGAGGTAGCAAACTGTACCTCATTTGCAGGCCGACCATAATCCACAGGATCCCTGCCTGTCACAGCTTCCAACAGAAGTACTCCAAAACTGTAAACATCGCTCTTCTCGTTTAGTAATCCAGTATTTGCATACTCAGGTGCCACGTACCTGAAAAAGGAAAAAGAAAATAACAGGCATATCCTCAGATAAATTCTCTCAGATTCTACTAACATAACATGAATAATAAGCACAGATAAAAAATGTAGGCATACCCAAAAGTTCCCATCACTCTGGTTGTGACATGGCTCTTGCCTGAACCCAAGAGTTTGGCCAATCCAAAATCAGAAACCTTGCCATTGTATTCATCATCAATTAAAATATTGCTTGATTTTATGTCTCGATGCACAACTTTTGGTTCAATTGCTTCATGCAGATATGCAAGTCTGAAAGCCATTTAGTTATTCAATTAGTAGTCTATCCATCATTAACTATTAATATGAAAAAGGAGTTGAATTTTAAGTTCACCATAATGAATCAGGAAACCAGAAAAGGCAAAGTGTATGAATTGGATTAGGGTGTCAAAGCTTACGCCTTTGCAGTGCCTAAGATAACCTTCATGCGATTCTCCCAAGTAAGAACACCGTGTTGACGCATAGCTCCATGAAGCCACTGCTCTAAGTTTCCATTGTTTACATACTCATAAACAAGCATCCTAAAGTACATTAATCAATTTGCACCAAGAGCAATGTGAGGATAGTGCTAAAAATCAGATCAGAATATTACTAGCATTCAAACTTCTCCTGATTGTCAACAAATGGGGACAGGCCATTAATCATACAATTGAAGATTCAATCAGTAGACATTGAATGAAACAAATTAACTCAATAAAGCAAAAGCACAATTAATTTACCAAAGAATTTGAATAAAGGTGGTTGAAATAACTGATTCTATAAAAGAATGATCATATAGTTAACCTTTCTGGTATCATTCTAAGGATTAAAGTATAATAACAGAAGGGGTTGGCAAATTCCATTAAGGTTCTCATTTACTGCTTCCCTAGTAATATTAGGTGCCATGTGCAAATGATTTAATGCACATATTAAATTTTTGCAGAGGAATTCGCTGTCATTTGATGGTGCTGAGTAATGCCACAATTATATACATAAATTACTTCCAAATTAAATGCTTTCCCACTATCTTGGCGTCTAGCTGTTTGTAATGCCACATGCCTCATCTTTTTTATTACAAAGAACTGCTTAGGGGTGAATATACTTTCAAAAATATTGGGTTTAAAAACTGTTATATCAGAGAGGTTCCTGATTTGAACTATAATATGAGACTCCATGATAGTGATACAGTTTTGGTAAAATAGAGTTATCTAACCTGGATTTGTGTCATACATACTGTCATGTTTCAACCTTCAAACTTTTACAAGCAACAATTCATTTGATTTGCTTAATGGCTTTCATGCTTCAAAATTTGGAAAAACATCAGTTTGTTGAACTTTCATGTAAATCATCTTAGTGTACCATAGCTGAAGAAGAATGTGAATATAGTTGACACTTAATTTTTGTTTTTCTTCTTTAGGTAATAGTCATATTTACTAAAATCTTCTCACCTTGTGTAGAGGTTTAGAGGAGCACCGTGTTGAGATCAGGTCTACTATACCATGACATTGAAGCATCTTTTGTTGAAAAAAAAAAATTTAATGGCACTAAGTACAGATAATTTCATCACAAGGGTTCCGTTGGCAGATGATTTTGGTCAGATGCATAATATGTACATGATCAATAAAACTGAGTCTCTATGTGCACAAATAGTCAGAGTTCATTGCCATGGGAGTTAAAACCAATACCATCACCTGTCTCCCTCTGTGTTGTATTGGAAGTTAGGCTTATTTTATTGTTTCAGCTAATTTCATCTGAAGGATTTACTGATTGTGGTATCACAGCATTGGGGTCACAGATGTCGTTTATTAAAAGAATTTCTACTGAAACCATTGAATTATTGGTCAGAGGGTTTTCTGAATTTACATTGTTAGAATATGGGGTGATGGTTGCCTTCTTGCTTGGTTCTTTGGCATCTTATATTATGTGAGAATTCCCACACGGATCTAAAATGCTGCTCTGATGAACCGAAAAAGCAAAACTGAACAAAACAAAATAGATGAATTAATCAAAACAAGTCTTCACCTATGGGTTCCTTCTACACAGTATCCCAAAAGTCGCACCAGGTTCTTATGTCGAACATGGCCAATAGCTTCCACTTCCACTCTAAATTCCTTCTCTGCTTGGCCCCTGCAACACCCATACAGAAATTTTATGATTAAATGATAGACAGCCAAAAAAAATAACATTACTTCAGTTGTGAAGCTGAATGGGTTAGAATTTTGTATACACTAGCTAGAACATTACTTACAGATTGTTGAGAAGCTTCTTGACAGCAACCTGAGTCCCATTTATCAGGTGGCCCCTATAAACAACTCCATATCCGCCCTCCCCAAGGACATTCTCCTTTGAAAACCGATTTGTTGCATACTCAAGATCCCTTAGAGTAAACCAGTGACCCCATCCCAGATGAGAGAATTCAGGCAGGCCAACTAAAGGAGATGCTGATACGAGCCCATATGAAGAATATTGTTTCATTTTGGGTCCTGAGCTCCCTTCATCTCCAGAATATGAACTCCCAGCCCTGTCATTATGGTAAATGGAGCTGCACTGGCTCATGTTATCAGCATCGCTTGATTTGCTCATAGAGTGAGCCAACATCTTCCCTGAATCTTTATCAATAAACTTGTCATTTAAGGAATATATAGGTCCTTCACGTTCATGGAAACTCTGGGCAAGACTGTGACCGCCAACTCTATCTACTGTGATTTCCTTGGAGACATTAGGAATTTGTGAGAGTGGGAACTTATCAAAGGTCCTCCGCATCTTCCTTTGAGATGTCATCCATATGGATAGGATAAGAAGAATCAGCACTATCAATAAGCCTACGCCAAGGCCTATCAGGACCCACACTCTCAAGCCAAAAACGGGGGTCTTCTTCAACAACTCGGTATTCAGAGAATCACTGGTCGACATTTTCTTCTCTGGGATTCAAAAAGAGAATGGTATGAGGTATTGCCGTATTGGATTCTAAAAATCAGATTTGCACATAGCCTTGCAAACTGTTGACATCAATGGGTCAACAAACAGCTGGATTATGATACGAACGCTATGTAATTTAGATAGGCTTCATTAGTGCCCCAACCAGAAAGCTTATTCTGTAAAAGTACTAAATCATGCTTCTCTGAACACAATAAAATAAAATTTCTTTTGTAAACTGAAACATATGCTGCCATGGATTTCTATGCATCCTGAACTTAAAGATTTGCACTCTGAAAATAACAGAAACACTCTATTTCTGCGTTTCTTCCTTTTCTTTTAATTTATAATAACTTCACAGTGAAAATTCTCCAAAAACACGAAACACGCAAAGTTTGCGTGACATCTTTAATGTGCAAAATGATTACCGCATATTTTACTGATAACGAAATATTTAATAACATCTCCGGCACTATATGGCATTAATTTCTAAAAATCCGAAATTAATGAGAATATATTGTTTATGAGATGCAAATCTCCCCACGCCATCTATCTCACATCCTTCACCCTTGCCAGAGGATGAGGAAAAAAACGATGCATTTCTTAATATCAGTTGAAATAAACCATGAAACAAAACATATTATTTGAAACATTAACATCCAATAAGGTGACAGAACAAACTTTGCAACGAAATATACCTCTTTTTCTGATTTAATCCTGATAATCTTTCCTCCACCAAGCAAAGGGCTGCGCTTCCCACAGACAAAGCCTTAACGCATGGAGCCTCAAAGAAAACAACCCCCACAAAACACGGGACCCCGACCGAGGAAACCCAGTTAGAGTGGTTTCAAAGCGGAGAAATCCCCAGATGTGACCATGTGGGTCTCCAACTAAACTAATCAATAAAAAAAAAAAAACAAAGGAAACAAAGACAAGAAACCACCAGTTCAATACCAAGATGGACAGACTGAAGAAGGAAAAACAAAAAAAAAAAAAAAACTTTTTTTTTCAATCAATGAGAGTTTGGAGGGAGAGAAAGGGATGGTTTGGTGAAATGGTTGGTGACTCCTCTCCCCTTTAAGTTGATGGATGAGGGAGAGGAACCATGAAACCAGAGAGAGCAGTAAAGGGAAAGCAACAGAGTGAGAGGGATGATGGGATTGAATGGAATGAGGTCAACCCAGGAGACAAAACTCCAAATCTAGCTTGCTGGCCTGCACATGTCCATTTACTATTCCATCCTTCTGCCCCCGGCCTAAATCTTCCAGATGTTGCACCGTCCCAATTTTATTGAAAAGACCAACCTACCCTTGCAACGGCCATCTCAGCAGGTCAAATTTATGAGGCCAGTGGTGGCAATGCAAGAAATTGAATCTAAAGTTACGGGTGGTCAGAGAGTTAAAAAAAATAATACACATTGGGGTTGGAATAATAGAAACCGGGGCCACCTGTGCATTATGGTCAGAATACATTATATCATCTGGAAATCAATATTATTTTTTAATCAGAATACTTAAAATAAATACTTCAAATACATTAATAAATTATATGAAATATATCCTATTAGTAGTAAGACTCATATATTTAGGTATACATAACAACCGTAACCGATAGTGGGTCGGCATATGGTGCTAGTAATAGTAGTTATACTATAAAAGCAAATTTATCTACGTTAATCTAACCAATTAAGTGTAATATATTATATGCTCGGTAAAACATTATGATTCAAATGTATCTAAAATATTTTTATAATTAAAATGCATCTATAAAAGATAATGAACAATATTTCGTTCAAATCAAGTCATATGAATCATCTTCTGTCAAGAGGGCTTGCAGAACAATGACTATATATTATGTGCATAGATTTTATCATACTATGGTGATTTATTTTGTTTTAAAATAATACATGATGTTTAGTTCTGTTATAGCGGTGGCTCTTATTTCAAAGGTGAGGAGAGACATGTTTCATTATAGCTGTGTCCCTCTGTCTTTAATTAAAATATTATTTATTTTATTTTATATTTTAATTTATACTCTTATAATATACAAGCCAATTGATATGCAGTCTTATGCAGATCAAAAAGTCAATGTGTTCTCTTTTTTTTTAATTAAAAAATAATCTATCCGTCTTAGCACACAGCTTGGTTCATTGAAAGTGCGCGTAATTACTGTAGATAATTCACCGGGTGGGCAATATTGTCAAATTGTCATTTTAGAAATTTACTAACTCTATGAAAGGGGAAAGGGGGATGTTGGGAAGGGAGAGAGAAAGAGAGAGTGTGGATTAGAAGTACACTTTTTATTTAATTTAACACCACGCACGCAACCTTTCTGTTAATCTTAGCTTAAATATTATAGCAAGTTGGCATTGAAGGATATTTCAGACAAACGGACCCTACCATACTGTTACGCTGTCAAGTGCTGTGGGAAAGCATACTCTCCGGATTTAATTGTTGCCTTCTCTCTGTCCTTTTAAAAAAGCCTCACCTTAGTCAGATGCTCCCAGCTCCCTTCTCCTCTCACCTCCTTTTCTCCTTCTATGAAGGATGGATGGTGAAGTGATGCCTTGCAGGAGACGAGAGGAAAACTCCCCACTTTTCCCCTCTCCACGCTTTCCTACCAATTTCTTTGATCAAATTCTCCTTCTTCCTGTGGAATTGTATTATGGTTATGATAATTTTTTAATGAAGCTTTGGGGTATTGTAATTGGTTTTAATTGGCCCACAATCTCCATGAAAGGAGAGAGAGGGGATTGTGGTCACGTGCCAACCACGTCCGTAGCACTCGAGCCGAAATTCTCGTGACAGCTCGGGCTCAGCCCATGGACCAACCTCCAGCCGTACAAAGCCATGGGGGGGCTGCAATGGAGAGAAAGGAAAGTCCTTTGGAAAGGCTCGTGGGATCATATGATTCGTGTGAGCCACACGGCAAACTACGGCCTCTGTGGGCTGACAGGAGTTTTGTTTGCTGGTGGGAAAGCCATACATTTGAGATCACCTTTTGGTTGGTCTTCACCGCCTTGGATTCATTGATTACAGCTTTGTTGAGGCTGTCTCTCAGGGGCTCAGCCATCAATGTGATGGTTTATGCGGACCATTTGATGGGCGAACCATGATTGGTGTAGAAGATAAATCTAGAAGGGCTTACAATTAATAAATGCTTAAATCTTATAGCTTTCATGTACGTGATGGGGATCGTCTAGGTCGGTGATATAATTTTTGAATCATGAAATTCTATAACATCATAGTAGCTATCACATCATTCGAAGCTAAATTATTTGATACATTTCATAAGATATATGATGTATTCAAAAGTTAAAAAAAAATGATACATCTCGGATGATATGGCTATTTACGATGGTACCATGCAATGCGGTGCAAAAGTCACACCGTGCCTTGCTATTGCCTATTCCTCCTGAATGTCTGTTCATGCCTTGAGAGTACGAGGGCCACTTATCCAAATAGTGCACCACCTAGGATATTTCTACTCTGATGGATTCCACAGAACGGACGGTAATTTTCTCCCCAGAGTGCTGATACGTGTGTGAGGACACGGTCGGTTTGATGGTAAACCGTGGTGGTCCCAAAGACCTAGCCCTATATAATTTTTTTTTTAAAAAAAGGTGGACCTAGCCCCATCGAAGTTCAGACATTTGCCAGCAAGGACCAAGCGGGGCATTGTTTCCGTGACCAATGACTTCCAGCCCGTGGCTGCGATCTCGCCGTTTTTTTTGGGATCACGACAACTCACCGCTGTCATCGGATACTTGAAGGACAACAAGACGTTGCAACTTGCAGTATCTTAGATTTTTCTTTTTACTTGGATGCGAGGATAGACCGTGAAGGCCTTCTTTTCCTCCTCCTTGTTAGAGGAATTCAAAACTAAAATTAGTCGCATTATCATAATATAACAACTTTAGTAGCCTGATCTGGTGTCGTATATAAAAAGCGTTAGCTGTTTTTTTTTATATTTTACTATCTATGTGAATAAAATATTATTTTTTGTAATATTGGACTTTTTTGAGAAATACAGCAAAAGATGCCGGCACAACAATTTGAATATTGGACTTTTTTTCTAAACCATCTTGAATGAAGGAGAATTTGCACCGTGAATGATATACGTTTGAAATTTAAGGAAACAAGTGAGTTACCTTCAGATCTCAATAAATATTACTAAACAAGGATTTCAAAATATGAAAGAGTTTAATTAACCCAAAGTTAGTTAGTATTTTAAGATAATAATTTTAATTTGATGATTAAAATAATTTTATGTTTAAATGAGATGTTAGAAAATAATATCTCTTTATTTTGTTATACAATGTCAATTCTTATAATGCATTTGCATGTGAGACATGCCTAACTGGTTGAGTTTCTCCATCTTGTATATTATCGGTTTTTCTTTATCTATACGATAGTTAACTACAAAATTAACAATTTCCACCAAAAGAACCATAAAATTAATGATTCAAATTATTTTTTAATATTATTTATTTATCACTATAAATTTTATTTTTATTAAAAAATAAAATTATTTGTATACCTCATATTTCTAATTCTAGTCAATATATGATGCCAACTAAGCCATTATCTATAGGTATGTATTGATTTGTGCTGTAAAAAAAAAAAGATTTCATCCATACCATGATACTACTAGTGAGAACATGTTGTCAAAATAGAAATATTGTACATAAAAAATATTCATCTCATTATAAAAGTTTTAAAAATATCTATCCTATATGCAACAAAAGCCAATTTGATGGTGGAGCAAAGGCGGCAAGCGCTAAGGTGGAATACAATTGTAGAGACCCAAAGCGGGTGTGGGAGTTGGCAACTCGCATGCGACTCGAGTACTCGATATATCAGGGCACAAATTTGTCCGGAAAAAAAATGTGTGGTGGAAATATAAAAAAAGGCCTTCGCATTGACAACGAGAAGTAATGCATTTGAAAAGGCCCTGCCATTAGAGTGAGAACCGGCGAATGATCCTGGGGAAACGGGAGGCTTGGCGTTGCTCGCATCAGGCTCCGTCCATTTTACTAGTGGATGGTCAGAGGATGGGGACTCGTGCTGTTGAACCTGGATTATGTTATCAAAGCTGGTTGTACTAAGAAACCTGAAAACGAATGGTTTTTGACCGTTGGAGCTTGGGCCGGAAGCAATATTAAAATTTGTCAGATATTTACGCTAGGACCAGAGGAGTAAATGCGTCAGATCAAAACAGATGGGTGATCAAATCCTGATCTAATTCAATTTTTTTTGATCGAAATTTAATATTAAATTTAAATTTGATCTATAAAAAAATCAAATCAAATTAAATTAGATATATGATCAATTTTTTTCATCCAATGAGTCATTTGAATCTGACAAGATTCATATATAATCCGATCTCAGTTCATGAAATACAACTCCGATTTAGATTTGGATCATATCCGGATCAACACAGAAGTAGTTATTTATTTTATAAATAAATTGAGAATATTTCTCATTCATGTCCAGGATACAATCGGAGCTTCAATTAATGATTGAAGTGTATACATGCCTTGATATCTATAATTGAAGTAGTAATTTTAGGCCACTTTTCATTTTTTTAAAGAAAAAAAACTCTAGGCCACTTTTAAGAAACAAAAAACTGTAAGGATGGCATTTAAATCTAATTTTTTTTATTCTTAAAAAATTAAAACAATGATTCTAATGTCTGTTTCAAAAAGCATAAGCTAGAAGGTTGGCCACCTCATACAAAGAACGTCCTAGTACCAACTTTGTAGGTGAGTTGTAACTTTAATAGGCACTCACAATGTGGAAATTAAAACAAACCATGTGACCTAATACCACAGTATAAGAATGATATATGATGCCTCAATTGTCTCAATTTACATAACTTTAGTACGAAAATAAATCAAGTTGCATAAATATAATGACTTAGTTGAGAGGAAATGGAGGTACTTGGCTCAACTGCAAATTGATGATATTAGCTACTAAACTAATGTTAGCATACAGGTAAGATCCTATTTGTCATAGAAAAATTTAAGAGTTGATCATTAAAGAATATTATTAAGTATCGTATCATTAGCGATAGCAAGACAGGAAAGATCTTTAAATTTCATTTTTCATTTTCTATAACATAAACAATAAAAATAATAATACTAATAAAAATAATTACTATAAGTATGGTGCAATGATAAAAATAGAAATATATAAATAATAATAACAACTATAATAAAGATATTGATAACAGAAAGGGGAGAGAGGATGGAATTATATGTTTCAAAATTAAATAAAAAATGATAGCCATTAGCTACCTACAAGCTTATCAAATATATTTGGATTCTATATTGGGTTCAGATTAAGTCGAGTTGGATCGAGTCATTTATCTTAAGATTCAAATCAATCCAAAAATATCTATGGATTGGGTTGGATCAGATCTGATCTGATCTGAATTCAGTAAACCTAGATCCGATCTGAAAAATAAAATGGATCCAATTACAAAATCTAATTCGACTCCATGGATCCTTTCAAATGGTTTGGATCAGATCTAAGCAGATCAAATTGGGTCAGGTTGAATCATGGGTCAATTCGGCCCATTTGTAGCCTTAGATAGGACAGTGGAGAAACTCAAAAGAGATTGAAATATTTTCATGCAGTTTGAGATATCCTTATTTAATTATCTATAAATTTTTTAAAATAATTATTCATAAAATATAATTTCATAAGATAAATTTATATAAATAAAATATTTTTTAAAATTTTTAATAATTTATGATTTATTAATTGGTACAATAAATTTCATGAGAAACCAACCAAAAAACCGTTTTATAAATCTCATTTATATCGTACTTCTTCGTAGATCTATCTTGTTAAAATTTATCAATGAAACAGACAGTTCCAGATATTTACATTTCAACAAAAACTGGTAAAAATATATAGTCACTGTGTTAGAACTTAGTTTAGATATTTCTTGATGCAAAACTATTTATCACTGTGAATAAATTATTAAATTTTATGTTCATACGTTCATTTAGCACTAGCTTATGTATTGGCTTTATCAATTTAAAATTAGCCAAAATAATAAGGCCTGATAATTTATACATTCATATCAATAAAGGCTATTTTATCACCCAAACTATAAATGCATGAGATTTAGATTAATTGCAGAGATAAGGTCAAGCTGCTAACTTCTTCCCCACCCCCGGCCACCCGACACCCCCACCCCTTTATTTATTTATTTTTTTTTGGCAAAACAGCTGCTAACTTCTTGAATTTATCGTATTTGAAAGCAAGATAGCTTGGATGAGGAGGTCATATACTCTAATCATAGACACCAACCATTAAGTCTCTATTCTAGATTTCAAGGGGCATGCTTACTAATGGCAAGGATGCATACCCATTTAGCAACAACTACATAGGGATCACAAGAACTTATGCTACAACACAAATCTTGTGGAACCATCTTTATAGTCAATAAGATCCAAGATATGTGCTGGTAAACAAATCTCAAGTTTCCACTTGTTCACAATAGCTATAATCATTTCAACAAAGAGAGAGAGAAAGTCTCTGAAGTCTCATCAGAGAGAGAGAGAGAGAGAGAGAAGGAAATTCCATGTTGATGGTGGATGATGGGGCTGATAAAGATGTAAGTTTTGATTAGATCAGATATACCGCTGAGCCGATCGATCAATTCAACTATGAAACAATACGTTTTTTTAAAAAATTTTATTTTATTTTATTTTATTTTATTGTACATATTTTTTTCTTCATTTCTGTGCATGCTGCTTCATGGGGAACCAATTCAATAACCCAACAGTAGATCTGCTCCGACCAATGACCATTTATGGTGAAGCGTGCAACCCATCGCCTACACGCCAATGTGGGTGTAACTCGCGTGGATGTCACGTGACTTAGATGAGTATCTGTCTATTACGCAGCAACCCCAGTCCACTTCACACCCTTTTATAGCAAAGGGGCCCCACGTTCTGGGATCCGATCCTTCTTGGGTGCAAATATGGGTTGCCGACAGTGGTATAATTAGTTTTTCTTTTCTGTTTCTGTGTCCGGGTCCCGTACATTTTGAGCTCCCTTTCTCTTCCTCCGTCTCCTTCCCCTTTCTCATGCCTGAACCCCCTTCGCTTCTTGATACTTGATTCTCTAAATCGATGCTCGATAGATCCCAAAAGAGAGGAATCCCACGATGTCCCTCGTCCAACTCGCCTTCCCCTCGGTCTCCTTCGCCACTTCCATCCCCCCTCCCGAGCTCAAACCCAAAAATACTAACCCCACCTTCTCTCGCCTCAACGGCATCACCACCCGTTCCGGGAGACCCGATTCCTTATTAAGGTAATCGACAAGGAATTCAAAGATCAAAATCCTGTCGTTCCAGTGCTCCTTTTTTAATTTCTTTGGTGGTTCTGTTACTGTTTAAAGTTCAATAGTTTGGCGTTGGAGGAGTTAGGACTTGTCTCTAATGGATGGATGCTTTTTAAGCTTGTAGAGTGGTGTTTCCGGCGTGGTCTTCTTCGAGGAGGCAGCGGAGGCAATGCCGCGGGGTCGTCTGCTACGCCACGCCGGTCAGCCCCCAGACGCTGCAGTGGGTTTCGGCCGTCTCCGCCGCGTGAGGCCCCCCAACCTAACCCCCTTTTCTTATTAACACAGTTCCATTTTTATAGCATGCTTTACGTTCTGTCCTTTTTGTAGAAAGATCAAGAAAGAGACACGGAGAGTGTGTCAGAAAAAAGAAGGGTCTGTGTGATTATCACTTTTCTGATTAGAATTTACTCGGGAGTTGATGTTTCTGATTTTATCCTTTCTCTCTTTTTTTTCTTTTTTTTTTTTTTTTGTGTGTGTTTGTGTGTGTGTGTGTGTGTTCTTTCCTGTTTTACTTCTATTTGGCGCCAGATTATATGGATGGAGGCTGCAGGAGACGCTTAGATTAGCTTACAGTGGCAAAACAAGGGGAGTACAGATGATCGATGAAAAATAGTTTATCTTGTCCGTAAAATGTCCAGCCCAAAATTTTTGCACTGCCTGGTCCTATCTGAATTCTAACCCTCCCGATTTCAATGCAGCTCTTGTATATATTACATATATGATCTGAATAAATATTGTACAACCACAAAACCTACCCCATCATCACAACTCTTTTCCCATCAAATATGGGGTTGGCCATGGAGCAGAACTATATGTCGAGAAGACTTCATGTAAGGATTAAGCAAATTTTATGACCACTTGTCAAGTTCTCAACTTGACATCAACCCCTCAGAAATTGGCATTAAATTCTTTGTCAGCTTGCTGTAAAACTAGTAATATTTGATTTAAGTGGTTGCCTTCATCATTAAGTCACGAACAAGTCAAAAGAGCACAATCTGACGAGGGTTAGTTGATCAATGTTGGTATGTGTTTTAAGCACTGTATTGTACCGAGTGGAATGGGGCATACCCACTTATTTGATATTTAAGTAGTTGCCTTCATCATTAAGTCACGAATAAGTCAAAAGACCACAATCTGACTAGGGTTAGTCGATCAATGTTGGTATGTGTTTTAAGCACTGTATTGTACCGAGTGGAATGGGGCATACCCACTTATTTGATATTTAAGTAGTTGCCTTCATCATTAAGTCACGAAAAAGTCAAAAGATCACAATCTGACTAGGGTTAGTTGATCAATGTTGGTATGTGTTTTAAGCACTGTGTTGTACCGAGTGGAATGGGGCATACCCAATTATTTGATAGGGTATCAATACAATTACAGGGACTAGCTATGTCCCTGCACTTTGTGCCAAGGCATACCATAGCGGCACAGTACTAGTACGGGGCCTGTTTATTGAGACTTAAATTATATTACTGAATAAGTTGGGTTTGTGTTTGTTTGATGAAGTCAGGTCAGATCAGCCAACCAAGGTAGGTCAGATAAATTTTGGCTATCAGAGTTTGATTGGGTTAGGCTTATCACAACCTCTAATAGCTTAACTGGAACTATTTGTAATTTTGGTCATGTTGATTCTGGACTTCAATCTGGGCTTCTTGTGTCTTTATAGCCAATTCTAGAAGATGGGATAAATCGTGCTTGTGATTAATTAGTTTCATTCTTCTTTTGGAGATCCATGAATTAGCATGCTTATGATTAAGAATTACTTGGTAGCTTTCACCTTACAAATAAGGCTGAAAAATATCAGGCTGCTAATTTGGAAAGGCTCCACTGGGAATTGTGGTTACATTGATGTGACCATTGCATAGGCTAGATCATCTCAAAGAATCATGTAAATGCAACCATATAATGCAAGAAGACTGGTAGCATTTCTATGTTATAGGGGTATCTAGATGCCTTAGCATGCTAAAGCATAAAAATGCTGAGACATTATTCAAGGACTCCAGAATCTCTAAACTCATCTTTCTTCCTAAATTTTGCCATTCTTCCTGTATCAGATATTACAAAAAAAAATGGTTGCTACTTATTTGCTAGCCTATCATGTTATCTGTGCATATAACATGCTAGGGCATCTGAACATTTTTAGGATCTTGTCAAATAGAATATATGACATAACAGGAATAGTGTTAGAATAAAATGGTAATAACTTTTGTTTCAGTATAGGGAAATTCTATCAGTGGCAAAATGTCAGATTCCTAAATTAACAGTTTTTAATATCTGTAGACAAGCAAATGAAACATAGCCTAATCACCAATGCTGAAGATCAAAACGAAGTTTACTAGTGGAGAGGGTAGTATGGGAATTGCATGGAGCATGAAAGTAGAATAGACCACCATGTTGTTGTGAATAAAAATTTCAAGTCCTTTACGTAGAGTTCTTTATACGATTGGGAGATGTGGATCATGTCTGTTCTTTAATTTCACCAAAACAATTTCTAATGAAAACGATTAAGTGATTAAGGGCCTTTTGTCCATCCTTATAAATTGGGCTACTGCACCATGTATATATTGTTTTATGAAGAGACATATTATTCCAAACAATATGCACTATGTGTTAATCTTTCAAGTGTTGTAAGGATACAAGGGTTATGTGAAAACCATGTCCTTCCCCCAAATGAACTGAGGGTACGAACTATCAAATATGACCTGATGTCATTGATTTGAACTTCTTATTAATAAATGTTAAATCTCATTAATTGTGATGAAGAAATCTTTCTAGCCTCTTCTAGGGTTAAGTGTTGATGTAGACCACTGACATCAGAACTTCAATTTAACCTTATGAAGGGTATGGTCCGATACACGGATTTGTGATTCTTCACCTTTTGCACGGAGGTAAGAGTTTTGCACTTTAGGCATATGGTATTATAAACCATCTCCTAGTCTCAAAATGAGCAAACTGTTTGAAGAAGATAAGAAGCACTATGACTTCCTTTAAGGAAGGTTGTGAACAAGCATTGAGACATAAATTATGTCATCTTTCAAAATTAATGATGTATGTTGTTGCATCTTTGCCACCACATGGAATGGTTTGGAGATAGGTGGGACATGGGAAGGTCAACTAGCCATGAATAAAAAGTTTATTTTTTACCATCAAGAGTAATGTTCATGTCGTGTCTCTATGTGGGATAGCTATCCCTGGTCAAAATTCTGAAATATAATCTGCAATCCGGGATTATGGGAATGTTGCAGATAAAATAGCATTCACAAATCAAACTTGGAGTAGGAGAAAACTTACCATTATTATTAGCGATAACACTGATGATTGAATGATGGTTTTGTTGATTTGCAAGGACAATCGTGAAAAATTTGAATGACTGCAAAAACACGCCTTCATGTGTAGGTCAACACAGAATTTATGAATTTTAAAGAGGTCACACAGAGTGCTGACTGCTGAGTATATTATATTAGTGGGAAGGAATATGGTACGGCGAAAAATAGAGAGGAAAAAAATGAGAAATTAGCGTGAACTGCAAGTAACTTGGGTCTGGTTAAAGGAAATATACAATATAGAAATAGGTAAAACTTTCAGGAAGTGGCCATAGGATGCGTGAAAACAATAGCTGACAAGACATGATCAGCCATAGAACTTTGGTGCCATCTAAACAGTATTGCTCTGTTATGTTTTCCTTTCATTTGGTGTTTGATGTACATGTCAGATACATCCCACTGTTTCATTGTTTGGCAACCCTTATCATAGGGATGTTACTGTTCGGTGCAAGAGAAATAAGGGGCAAAATGCAAAAGGAACAAACTTTTAACAAGAAGAGGTCTTTTTGTTGAATTCTAGCAGCTTGGTACATGGTAGGGAAGTACAAGTGTATGGTTAGATTAGACTCTTGATTTCTTCTCAGGCCTAGGCTCTAGTCCCTCGTACTCGTAGATACGAGAGAGAATTATAGATCCCTTCCACCAGCTTACACTTCTCCCATTGTCTAGATATTTCACTAATATATAAGTGTCTCCGAGTCTTCTTAATATGACTCTTAAACTGTCCAACATTTCATTAAATGCTTCTTGTACTCTTCTACAATTACAAATTAACTTTTAACTGTTACAACCCATCAATAATGAATTACAGTTTACAACAGATCAGATTTCTATCAAGATTAGCTCATGTATGCTATTTGATCAGGCTCTAACAAACACCTCCTTGTTTGCATATTCAGATATGAAAATACTTTATGTTTCCGTGTATTTTTGAGTCTTCTCTAATGGATATTCTGCCACCCCCCATCACAGGGTATTAATGCTGGCTAAAGGCACTACCATCCAAAAATCATTTCTTGTTCCTTTGTTTGCACTGCAAGCACCTACAAGCATCATCTCATGGATTAAGTGAGTCTGTCTAACTGATTACTATCGTTTTCTTAAAAACATGCATTTATTGCTATGGTCACTAATCTGTGATTGGGCCAATAGAAATCTATCATCTTTCCTTTTTTTTTCCTCTCTCTAGATATTTGATATGTATCAAATGGAAACCATCATGTCTCATATTATCAATTTTCTGGGCCTTGAATATTCTGATTTACCTGACCTTGTTTAACGTCTTAACATCAACACTGATTGGCAGGGGTGAATATGGTACTTGGACTGTTTTTTTGGCACTGCTGCTCCGTTTATTCTACTTCATTCCAGGTAAGCTTCCTATTTCCTCTGTCTAGTTAGTCGTCTCGGAAAAGAGTGCTTAAATTTGAATCAGGATGCGAGTCGAATTACATAAACATTCTTCTCATGTGAATTACCTGTGATCATATTTGTTCTTTTTTTTATTTTACCTCTGAATTTCCAGATTACTTTATCATTGTCAGCTATTTTTCAACAAAGAATATGGAGATTAAAACTACTAAAACTCTTATTTTATTTTTTTCTGTAGGGGAACTGGTTTTACCTTTCTTAACAATGCTGCTTGTGATAGTCGCTCCTTATCAAGCCATGAACCTTAGGTAAGTTGGTGCCCGTGCATGAAGATCTACCCTGCAACAAGAGAAATATATGTTCCAATTTCTTTTTTAGAGGTATTTGCGCAGTCATGTTCTTGATCGAGTCTTTTCAGGTCGGCACCACATAAAGTTTTGATACTTGAACAGCATCTGATGTAATTCTTTAGTTGGGCATATGGACTATTCTAAGTTTCTAACCTTCTATAAAGAGATGTTCTTAAATTAGATATTTTGATAAAATCGTCTTATATTCTGTTTACCATATTCTGCTTTTTTCCATGAACAGAGGAACTCAAGCTGGTACAATTATGTCCTTGGCAATTGCTGGGTTATTGGCTTTCCAACATTTCTCAAGGATTGGAAGCTTGAGAAGGGCATTTGATCAAGGATCAATTGTTGCAACCTTGGCTGTCATCTGCACTTTTATTGTTCCATGCTTGTTTTTGTTATGATCTTGTTTGCATCAAGAAGCCTTCAAGTGGATATAGAAAATGAGAAGGCTGTTGAGGAAGACCTGATCTATTCCAGCTTTCTGAACAAAGGTTCCAAAAGTAAGATTTTTGATGATATATGTTGGGATAAGTGCAACATTACTTGTTAGTTCATAAAATCTTTAGGAGTTACCAAAATAATGGTAGAATCTGTATGTACGATGATATATGTTGGAACAAAGACCCCGTTACAAGCATTTTCTTAAAAATTTCAAGATAGGAAGTGTCTTGAATTTATTACATGATCTCCATTTTTTCTTGTTGCAATTTATGCTTTTAGTTGCTGCATAGAACTTCAACTAACCCTTATTGAATGGCTATGATGACTGCATGAGCTTGTTTTTGCTTCATTCTTTCTTTTGATTTTTTTTTCCCCCAGTGACACCCGCCCCCACCCCCCATCCCGACACCCGCTCCCACCCAAACACCCATTCCATGTCCTCCTCTCCTCTGACATTCGATCTTGTTTCTCAGCCCATCATGGTAAAGAAGCTTATTTTTTCTTGTCACCTGTTCTCCTTGCCATTTCTTATGCTTGGCAAAACATGTATCTATTGTCTGCAGGAAGTGCAGGCAGGATTATGCCAAGTGGAATCCTTTTTACTGCCAGAACTTATTAATTTATAAATGAAACAATAAAGTACATAAACTGGAGATCTATGGGAAAAAAAGAAAAGTTTAATTCTTCCCAGAGTATAACTAAGGTAGAGATCCTTTTAACTTTTCTGCTACAGAACCTGCAGGAGATAGTTCTCTTTGGCTGATGGCTCTGTTTAGAATCATATCCTGATCAGCACCAATGGCTCAACAGTGAAAATGAGAGGCCCATAGGGTTCCCTTTGTTCTCTTCTTCGGTCTGTGCTCCTACCTCCTTTCATAGGAACTCACAGGAGAAGCGGCTGCGATGCCTATTTATATACATTTAAAGTGATTGGGAATATTGGAAGGCATGTCACGGTGAATAGAAGTGCCATGCTTTTTGACATCGAGGTAGTGCCGCTGGGAGATGGAGGAACAGATCCATACACATCCGATCCAGTTGGGTTGGTTGTGTTGAGGACAGATGAGCTTGTGCTGTTGATGCAGATATCTCAAATTTATTAGTGATTCTGACATGGTAATTAATGTATTACTTTTACTGGATTGTGCTTACGGAAATCATGATGTTAGATGTGGGAAGGTTACCTGGTTGATGGATAGTGACATGTTGAAGTACCTGCAATAAAGAACATGAAAAATATGCCCAGTGATTAGATCCAGTGTTAGAATATACCCAAAGTAACATGCTAATCATATTATATGCATTGTTATACATTTAATACTATGATTTTATGTTATGGCTCGATTTTATTAAAATATTGCATGATTAAGTTTGTACCGAACCATCATTAAAGCAAGAATATGATTTTCTTGATATGCAAGCATGCTAGGCAAGAAAGTGTTTTCATATGTACTAGAAAAAGGCAAAAGGAGTTTAATCAAGATACTAATTTTAACTTTTAGTTTGTCTTCTTATTACTGTAGGGCCATGTGTTTATGGTTCTGAAATAAAATTGAGTATTGCAGAAAATTTGCTTAGAAGTTAATATATCTAGGTTAAATGGCACCTTATTTTAAAATAAGAAAATGAAATATTTTGATACCTTTTCTACGGTTCTCCTATTACTCTTACTATTAGAATTTAGATCTATAATGCCTATTAATCAAGCCCTAAAGTTTAGTGGTTGCAAGGAAGGGGAGGGGGGATGGATTAGAATTTGGTCAATCAGGTTTCAAGTCAGATCCAATGAGTCTTCACCATATGGAGGCCTGATACCAATGATCCAAACTATTATTGAATGTAATTGCATGATTTTTTATGTGCAAGTAATTTGAGCATTTGGCTTGAAATCCACTGGACTGAATTCTAATCTATCTCATATATAACGTAAAATATATTTATGTATGTATAAAATATGCCTAAATTATACACAGCTAATAGAACAATGAGATTCATTTCAGACAAAGGGAAAATTCCAAGACCCGCAAAAGAAAAATGAAATGTGAATTAAACATACTGGGATCAGTGTTGGTGATGATAGCAGTCCCTCCGAAATCACAGCTAGTCGGGATC
The DNA here is from genome assembly GCF_000442705.2 of Elaeis guineensis. Classification (NCBI taxonomy): domain Eukaryota; kingdom Viridiplantae; phylum Streptophyta; class Magnoliopsida; order Arecales; family Arecaceae; genus Elaeis; species Elaeis guineensis. The sequence continues at coordinate 13,033,282 of NC_025998.2, read as the reverse complement.
GGGTTCTTCTGGTAGTAATCATTGAAAGCATAGGATGCATGGTCACGAACAGTATCAGGATTGTAACAGCTTCCACCTGGTTGAATTTGTGAACAATCTGCCCCTCCGTAACCACAAGCATAGTCCAAAGCAACTTGCAAAGCAGTCTGTGAAGCAGTTTGGCTTGCAACACACCAACTTTGACCCGATGATGATGGAGACGATATTGTTGGAGTTGAGTATGGATTTGTATCAGGTGTCATCGGCGGAGTCATCGAACCAGAAGTAGTTGGGACAGGATTGTATGTAGGAGTTGTCATGGTCGGGTTTGATGGATTGATTACTGGAACAGTTGTTATTGGAGTTACAACATCCATTTGAGGCATTGTGTCTGCGGATCCCAACTTGGTGTCGGCAAGCAGCATTCTTATGGATTTCTTTTCGGTCTTCGGAACTAAAGGTTTCTGCAACATATGTGTATTTTTTGTGATAATTGCCTGAAGGAGCGATGTTGGAGATGAGGATTGGCCGTCCTCTGATTCTTTAGCCAGCGTTCCTGTTGAATTGGTAGGGTAAAATGAAAATTTTAAGCATTATCCTGTAATAATTATCATATAAATGTTTGCAAGAAATCCATGACTTGGAATAAGGTGGGACTAAAAGGGATTAATTGTGTCGTTCATGTCAAAATGAACTAGTGATTCTAAGGTCTGGACCTAATAACAAATTTATGATTTTGACTAAATAAAATAATAAAATCAATCAATATGTTCTCCAAGATCCTGGAAAACAAAAAACTGGTATTATCAGGAATAGCATACTTAATGTAAACCCCTCATGACCAGAACAACATGAAGTATATCAACTCTGAGCATTTCATTATTGCTGAAAAGGCAGAACAGAGTGTCAGTTCAAGTGGGACTCTTTAATAATTCAAGGGTTGTGCATGGTGGACTGCATAGGCTACCGGAGGTGGATAGAAAAAGAGGGGCAAAAATACAAAGAAAGAGTACTTAGATAACAATTTCTTTTATTTTTTTTCATTTTAATTTTGAAAAAACTTTGTTCATCTTCATGTGTCCATGTTTACTAGGGGGGAAATAACGACTATTTTACATAAACTGAACCGGAATCTAGAACAACTAGGAGAAAGGCCATGTCCCAGAATCCTCACTAAGCCCAAGTTTTTCCTCATAATACGGACAAAAGCAAGTCTAATATCGTGGGCAGGTATGGCCAAATTTTTCCTTTCCTCACCGGGTGGTCATATCCGGGTTGTTGTGGTAGGTTTGGTATACCCTAATGATTTTATCCAACAAAGATAATCTGGTAGGACTCGTGTTCCACTTCCACCCTCCTCTGTCCTTCGCTCTAAAATAAGACCCTCCATTGGAACCACCCACAATCCAATCCATGAATTGGCCGTGGCCCACATAAAAATCTAATGTTTGGAGTTTTCCAACTTCCTCTTGCTGAATTGAAGCTCCAAACCCCATGGTGGATTGCACAAGAGCTCTTACCAGAGGTGAACACATCACTTACGGACTTACCAAGATCGCCAAAACTATAAGAAACAAAGGTGGTAGCACTCACCAGAGCAGAAGAGAAGACCCAGAAGGAAGATGAGGCATTGGATGGCCCTCACACCCATCTCTCCAAATCCTTCTCTTCTTCTTCTTGGTTCCTTTCACCTACTCCTTTGTTTGTAGACTCTTGTGGAGTTTTGTCTTTCTAAAGAGAAAGAAGCCTATGAGCACTGAAAAGGAGAGACTTTTTCTTATTTGCTGATTATATAACAAGAGAGAATCAGAGTTCCTTCTTTAGAAGAAGAAAGACCGAGATATAGAGGGAGAGGGAGAGGGGGGAATAAGAGGAAACTTGGGAGGAGAGGATGGGAGTTCTGGAGGAGCACGCAAGAGGAGGTGGTGAAAAGAAGAGAAGGAAGGGTGTGGAGGAAAGAAGTAAGGGGAGCAGCAGGCGAAAGGTGATGGTTTGGAAGTGAAGATTTCTACTGTGGCCCGGATGCTCATGATGGTTGTAATCATGATGGATTTGGTGACGGACGGGTGGTGGTGGAGGTGGGAACCTCTCTTTTGAGCTCCTCCCTTTTATGGGACTAGATCAAATGGGAAAGGTGGCGAGGGGGGGGGGGGGCGGCTGCCCCGTTTGCTTTTAGGTGTGCTGATTCTTTTCTTTTTGAAATTCCTTGGCAGCGGCAAATTAATATTGTTGCTAAAGATTTCCTTTGTCTCCCCCCGCAGGCCTAGGATCAAGCCGGAGCCTGCTAGGGTCCTATTGGTGTTCTTTAAAGGTCCAGATGCCCGACTTCATTATTCTTGCAATGGATTGAGTCAACTTAGGATACGTTTGAATTTGATTGGGCTGAAAATTCTCTAAAACTGATGGATCAGACCAATACATCCAGCAAGATCAGAGGTTACAGATTGGTCTAAGCAAAATATCCAAAAATAACTTTAGAGTGGCTGGTCCGAGTCTCACAGCAAGGGACCACAAAAAAAAAAAAAAAAAGCTATGAGTTTCCGAGAGTGGTTTTGATTGTTGGAAGTAGCTGAGGGGCTTGTATTTGAATCAAAGAGAGTTGTAGGTGCCAAATATAATTAGTAGTAGTGGGGTCTAAATCTAGATATAAATCCACTACTGATTCCAAAGTGAATATTTTGTGATCTTTTGTTTGTTCTAAAATTATATAAATTTGTTTTTGAGAAAGTTATATATGTACATATGTGTGTGTACACATATACATATATGTATATACATATACGTATATGTATATGTATGTATATAGCATGCATGCATGCATGCATGTATGTATGCATGCATGTGTGTGTGTGTGTGTATGCATGCATGCATGAATGTATGTATGTATGTGCGTGTATGTGTGTTGTGTGTGTGTGTATAGACACTTAACTATTCAGCTTTAATAAGCTTCTTTTTTTTTTTTTTTTTTTTTTTGAGTGTAAAGGGAGAACATGAGACACTTCCCAGGTTTAATAAGCTTGTGATAATTTTTGATTAGAATTTTAATCCTTGTCCCATGACTCAAATCTAATATTGCATCTTTATTGACCAATGGAGCTCAAAGGCTTCAATTTGTTAGATAAGAGATCAATAACAAATCAGACTTAGCAGGATAATATTTTTTTTGACTGAAATAGGAAGCAAGGTGCCACCTAGCAGGATAATATTTTAGAAACCCAAATTTGAACCTGTGAGTGCAAATATCCGATTTGCAGCTCTTTTTGCTATCCTAGCGCCTCCTACCACTTGTCAAAAA
>NC_025998.2:12932508-13025008 GCF_000442705.2 Elaeis guineensis | reverse complement strand
AGATGCAAGAGTCTCAGATTTATTGAGACTCTCTCTCCTCTCTCATGGTAGAAAGGCCCATGCACGCCCCAAATGAAGATGCGCGCCCCCTCCTTCCATCATCTACATGCCCAAACCCCCCTTCTGGTCGGTCACATAGAGATAAAAGCACTAACTTGATTCGTGATGTGATGATTACCACATCCAAAAACCCTACTCCTTTTATAAATGTGGTCAAAGGGATCAAATAGAGTTCCACTAAATTTAAACTCTTATTAGATAAGGAGTTTAAATTTAGATTGAATTAATCTAATTCTATGTGGCAGGGAGAGAAAGAGATCAGAAAAAAGAGAGAAAAAAGAAAGGAGAAGAAGTTCTCCATCGCCTTTATACTTCCTCCAGTGCTGCGCGATGACAGTCCACGCGTAGATGCTCAGATCCTCTTCTATGACGGTCGAAGAAGGAGATTGATCCAAACCAGCAAAGTGAAAATTTGAAAGAGAGCTAGCACCTTGGTGATTTCTGGTGCTTCCGATTTACTTCAATCCAGTGTGAATATCCATAGAGGTCGGACATATATGCAGCTTTCAACGGAATCTGCAAACATCCTCAGATCCAGATCTGAAGAAGGATTTTGTGATTCAAGTAGATGATCTGATCATCAATTTTTATGTTGATTTTTGAAATCAGATGCATACTCCTCATGTTATTTTCATTATATGAAATAGATCTGTAGGTGTAAGATTTGATCTATGCATATGTAGATTAAAAATAATTTTAATCTATCTTTCGTTGTATTTTTTAAAATAATTTTAAAAATTCTGCATATATAGTACCTAACAAAATCCAACATATATCTCATATGCCATGAGCACCAGTATTCTATGGACTCTCTGGATCCGAACATCTGAACTATCACATGATGGATATTCATTTCCTTAACGCATGACATGCATTATAGTTATGAAAGACCATGGACGATCGTAACCTAATTTTAAAAGAACATTGACAAGGGTATGATGTGATTATCTGAGCTTGACTTGTTGGCTATCTAAGAGGGGGAGGATTAAGTCAGGCTATCTAAGTGGGGGAGATGGTCCTGATGGTTCCAAGTAAAATTTGCCATATTGGTCGGTGGTGCATATTGATTGCACTATATGACACTGGAATTGCCAGTACATTCAAATGTAGTTGTTGATTGATTGCTCGACTTCAACCTCAAACTATAGTGGATCAATCAACAATGTATATCAAACTTAGCTTCACATGACCATAGAACTGGAAATTGAAATGAAACAAGCTGGCAACCGGATCAGTTAACTAAATAGATAAGCAATTTGAAGGAGATATAAACTCATTGCCTCGAGCATCTTGAGCTACCATATTAACTGAACACTTTTGATAACATGAGCTATAACACCATTATTAGCTAACCACTAGCTCTGGTAATTAACAAAGTACTCTTCTTGCCAGATTTTGCCCATGGACAATTGACACATGGAGAACTTAGGTAACCTCCAATGGGGCAATGCATAAGCATAGGATACTACTAGTCTCATTTCGGTCTGTAGTGGTGCGGTACCTTTCTTTCAGACTCCACCATGCAGAATCGGGCGGTCCAAATCGGCTCAGCTGCAGGAACGGACCACAGACTTTTGATGCAATTTTTTGCCTGCTGTTGTCGGCCAAAACCGTAGGTTCTGGTTCCATTTTATATCACCTTTTGTCAGTGAAACTGTGGAACTTTATCCACTCAATCATTACAAAATCCTGGATCGCTTTGACAGGCCATGCTCAAATTCCTGGTCACAAGGATATATGATACATTCAAGCAAGCCATGATGCTCCCTGCACCATACATCTATGGAAGATTGGATTCAGTAGTTTTCATTGGTTCTTCTTCGGAGGCTTCGTTCAATTGTTCTCTCTATGTAATTGGTAAAGTACTCACCGTGCCCCCTCCGTTTCTTATCTTTTCTCGAAAATTTGGTAATGCAGTGTTGAACTATAATCTCTGGTTCTCTTACCTAGAGATACTTGAGATGAGGGGCACAATTGATCTACCATCACATGCCACACATCTCATGTATCTATAGGGCTAGGTTGACTGCCTCAAGGCCAAAAAATTGACAACTAAATGCTCCAATGGATATGAGGCCTACTAAGTTCCATGGTTCCACCAGATGAACAGCAGATGTGACAGGACTGCAGCTCCTATCAAATCCACATTTGAAAGCTATACAATGAACCGGTTTATCTATTAAATGGGAAAAGAAAAGGGGGTTAGACACAAACACATTTGTGAGGATTAGAACAATATAGACAAATGAAGAGACGCTTATAGGAATCTGTGATCACCAAAACGCTTAAAAGCTTGATGGAAATTACTACGCCAGTATGAGGTTGCAATCTTGGTACAAAATGTGATGAAAGAACACCTCTGAAAGCCTAGTATTTGTAACATTGTCCAGGATGCAATCAACAAGCATGAGGTTAAGAGGGGGGACTAGGATATGTACTCACGAGGGTAAGAGGAAAGGCGAAACCCTAAGCAAACTTATATGGGAGTTGCAGAAATAATATTAAAAAAGATGTATTGACACATGATGTACCCTTAATGGGATCTGTACAATAGATCTCTCACGTTAGACTCATTATTCATATATTAACTGCTTGCTTGCTAGATTTGCATGCCAATGATAACAATTTTAATAGTACTCATTACTTTTAGGAAAGTAATAAATTTGTTGTTAAGAGACGATATCTTTAATTCCACGTCGGTTGTAAGTCAAGAGAGAATATGACTTATAAGATTGGAACATTCTCCCATGTAAGACATCTTTTAAAGAGTAAAACCGTAAGGACCTCATACCACAGGTACCAAAAGCTGAAACGGATAATATCTCACATATACCGATGTAGAGATAAACCCAGCCATTCAAGCAATCCGACCTTTTGACCGCAACAAAATTAATTGAAGATATTTTTTATGGAATTTGTTCTCATCCAAAAGACGGCCTGAGACTGAATATATCTATGAAGATCTTGAGATGATGAACAGAAAACGTTCGGTACGTAAGGGAGCATATGAAATGCTACTTGCAAATATCGAATTCAAGCCATGCAAAAGACAGAAGAAGACAAGTGGTGAGCTTGTTTGCTTCGAGGCCTTGCCATGTAATGTTTGACAAGTATATTTTTAATTGTTTTCCCTTTTCTTGTTCATGCATTAATGGCTTCTGCATTCATGTGGAGCCACTTTCTCAGGATGTCAGTTGCTGTTTGCGTTGCTTCTATGCACCTACAATAACATGTCGAGTTCTTATGCAAGTCTTCTCCTTCATTAGCCATGTTCAGTCTTTCCAGCTAGAATCGCCTACCTGCAGTATGGTTCCATTTCTCTAGCAGAAATTTATTATTCTGTGAAGCTATTTTTTGGTGGAAAGGAGAGGAAGCGAATAACTCCCCCCAATTTATCCATAGAAACAGCTGCTTACAAGAGAGATGGAATTATTCTGTGAAACTCTTAAACCTCTTTTGCATAACTTTTGGTGGAAGATGTATGTTATTGTTAACACTTGAGATGTTAGCTCTTCTCAAAAGTTGCATTCAGTCCTTTCTAGACGAACCAAGTCGACCCCTGAAACCAAAGAAAGGGACAAGGATGCCTCACCACCACCACCCCAAAAAAAAGAGAGGACAAAGGAATGAGGAACCAAAACAGGAGATATTTGTCATAAAACTGGGGTTGGCAGCAGAAACTGGCCTGTTAAGAGATACATGTCTACATTAGATGGCTAATCATTATGATTCTCTCTCTCTCTCTCTCTCTCTAACTGTAAGGAAGACTATAAGGAAGATTGATTCATCCCTTCATAACATAAAATTCACAAAACTAAAGATAAAAAATTAGCTGAATCTTGCTTCTAATGATTAAAAAGTTGAATCTAGAACTAGAACTTCTTCTTTTCTTGTACATAATTCGATCAACAACTCCTAGTGTAGCAACCGCGCTTGCCTGAAGCATGCCTGAAGCACGAGGCAGGCATAGACCCAGATCAAGAGCCCAACTGAGCTACTTAATTATCAGCTGCCACAATTCAAATGACCGGATAAATGATGATTGTCTTGTTAGCAATTTAACCCTTTATCCACAAGTTTCTTTGACAGGGCCAAAAAGTTAAGTTGCAGGTTGTAAAACACTACAAAAATGTCTAACACACCACCAAATGGAAAAACTTCCAGAAATAAGAAAATGATCAGATATCTACATGGCATGCATATCCTTTAAATCTTTTGTTTTATCTTACAACAATGGTTGCTGCACTGAGCTAGACAAAGGAAAGAAGGATATGTTCCTCCTGTACAATTTGAAACACCTCCCACTCTCTGACCTCATTTATAAAGCACCATATTTCCTGTATATATATATACAAACAATATATATAAAAAATAAATAGATGACGCATAGCTGATCAGAAATGAACTTACCCAGTAGATCCGTTCTTTTGTAAATAAATATCATGAGAAAGTTGATCAACTTTTCCATTAACCAACTTACCCATGCTCTCATGCTATTCAAGATGGATAAGTTACTTTCCATGGGTAGCATTTACCCATGAAATAGGGGAAGAATCATATCCATCTAGGGAGTGGCTAAATCATTTTCTTATCAGCCAGTAAAGTAGGTATTTAATTTTATTCCTAAAATATCCCATCCTTATTTCCAATGCCTCCATTATTCAATACCCAATAACTCAATCATCCACTTTCTCCAAATCTAAAAAGCATAAAAGTATTATGAAAAATATCGATAAATTTTAACAACTTATCCAAAAAAGTAGTAATACAAAAGAACATTGATAATAGATTTCGAAGCCACTTTTTCAAAAGTAAACAAACATGGGTAAATTATTTTTCTATCTAAATGTTGTCAAAAAAATATTTACCTAGAAAAATATAGATTTTCAGATAAATTTTTTATCCACAAAAGAACAAGCCCTAAAGTAACCTATACACTTTGCTTTATCCCTATGTGCTTGAAGCTTCCTTTCTTTACACATGATACAGAACCGCTTAATAATATCTATATTGCAGTTTTATTTGGGCTTTGGTGTATCCATCGTCTGAAAATGTGCACCCTTAGTACAACTGCACTGCAGCTTCTCATAAATTTTTACACTTGAATATCTACAGCAGTTGACATTCAGAGTCTGTAGCAATTGCTATTCTTCGCCTGAGCTACTTCCAGGTAGGCTGTTGTCATCTAGTTTTTCAATTGGTTTGTTCTTTGCTGGACTTTCAGACATATCCCCTAAATAAGTCTCATCTTGTTGAAGAACTTTGTTATTCATACCATTTGGTATGGAGGACTCCTGAAAGGCATGTTAGGTATTAACAATCATGCCACAGATAAAATATATGCATGCATATATGTTTGTATGTGGGTGCGTGGGTGCAGGTATATGCATGTGTGTGCATGCAAGCACATCCTCTAGCATCAACTCAATGCATTTAGCGGCAGACCAAAAAAGACAACAATAGACCTTCAGTTATTAAACTAGGTGGAGATTTAAGTATTTCAGGGTCACATTAAAGGTTCAAAGCAAGCATGGTAATGATGTAACTTTGTCATACCAGCGCTATACAGTTTCATGTGTGTGCACTTCCATTGCTTGCAGTTTATTTTTTTAGTTTTTGGGGGGCATATAAAATGCAAATAAGCTTCAACAAATGGAGGCTTTACTAATTCTACCTGACCACCTGTCTCCGGTCCCTCAGAATTGAAAAGAATGGGGCAGCAGCATTTGTCTCCGTTCATCAAGCTTGCCCTGGATCTGAGCATATGCCAATGAGGCAACTTTCTCACTATTGAACTTGTCCCATTTTTTCCCATTGAATGCCTGTAGATGCATAAAAGTATTGGTCACTACTACCAGATCTCTTTATGCTACTAGTTATTAGAATTTCACTTTCAAATATAAGATGCCAGACTGATTGCAAGGCAAACCACAAACCTTCCACTAGTACTTGTGTTTCGTAAACTTTTGTCATTTCATGCCTATCCAACAAGTCCAACCACAGAGTGATTCTATCAGGCTTTAGCTCTCATTTTTTTTCAAAGTAAACAAATAATTCCAAGAACGAACCAAATGTTGTGAGGCCATGGAGGAGTGGAGGAAACACCTGACAGAAGGAGATGATGTCTGATGCAGACAGAATATTTATGAATGCATAACCCACATTGCATTTATTCTGCAACAGTAAAGACAAAACCAATTCAAGAAGAAATGATCATCAAAGGTAATTTTTTGCCAAACGTGCAGGAATTACCTTAAAATCAATGGGCAAGTAGAGAAAGTCATAAGTACCCCTGTGATTTTCATCAATGGATGCTAGCAGCATCTTTGAGGTGCACCTGTATAATAATCAAGCCCACACTCAGTCTATAACACTTGAACAAATAATTTGAGTAAAGTATAATGGACAATAAAGAATATACTTATTTGGGATGTTTTTTATCATCAGCAACGTCCTGGTATCTTTCCCACTAATAATTTTATCTAGGTCAAGCAGGTACTGTTTCTTGCTATCTAACTGACAGCTGTTATCAATTTGGCGATTTCGCCCACATTCAGATAATCCATTCATACCACTAGCACCATGTCCAATATATGGAGCATTACCAAGAACCATAGGCCCAAATCTCTGTGATGACATTGTACTAAAACCAGGTGCACTATTCTCTGAAATGTTTCCAGGCAAAGCAACTCCTAGGTTCATTAGACATCGAACACCCATATCCATCATCAAATTCCCCTCATTGCTGCCAATGCCCATGCTTCCAAAATAAATAGGGCTCTTGACTGATGTCTCTGGTGACTCTGGGAAATAGCCAAAATGCCTCTCAAAAGGAATACCAGATGGAGCAGATCCAACCTGATGTGATGAAGCCGGGAAATAGCTACGACAAACTGAATAAGGGAAGCACTGCTGCTTCCTGTCAAATACGAATGAATGTCCCATAGATGATTCTGACCAAGGAGATTGAGTATGCTCAGTAGTCAGTATAAAGAGTTGGGCCACGCCAAATGAATTGGGGTCCAGTCAATGTACCCATCCTAGAAGCAGTAGAAGTCAGGAAACCAAAAGAAGATAAAATTCCTGAACTTAAGACTGTATTTGGAATCACAGCACTATTATGCTCCAGAAAAGGATGAGAATGCTGGAGTGGAACTCCATGTGTTGAATTTCTGGGCGAGAAAACCTGGTCAGCATGGTTAACCCTGTTTTGGTTGTTACCAATTGGTGCATTCTTCACAGAGTTGGACATCATAGGAGGTAGTATGGAAGCTAATCCAGGCAAATGATTAGTCCTGACAGGACTAACAGCTCCAAAATTTGGGGACTGCTTAAGGGCCGGTAATGTTCCATTATCATTTGGATTACTGAACTGTGCCCAAGAACCTGTTGCTATTTATGCACCAAACTCAGTTTCTTTCAATATATATATATTCCAAAAAATGTAAATAAGACAAATACAGAAAGAAACAGACTCCATCATCTCTGACCAGAATAATATCTGACAAATTCCCATCAACTATGCATAACTACAATAAGAATCCGACATACCTGGAGGGGAATTTGTAATAGGTGAACCCACTTGAGGTCTGTAACATCTGGTTTCATCATGTTCCAGTTCTTGGCTCAACTGCTGCATCAAGCTGAATTCAAGATGTAGAACCATCTAGAACTCTTAAGGACTAATCAATATTTGACAAGGGACACAAAAAAAAAAAAAAAAAAAAAAAAAAAAAAAGCTAAATGTGAAGTCCTTTATTGCTGATCCTGTAAAAAACAAACTACAGCCGATACCTATCCGGCATATGGATAAAGGAATATCATGGCTTATTCTCTTCCATGATTTGTCCCCTCTTTTGAAGCCCATTAGTAGCACACATAGCGACCTAAGCCCCCCATTTGGGGCACCATTGATTCATCAAGAGTGGAATTCTTTATTTTGGAAGCAAAGATCAGTAAAACATATTTGCCACACACTTGCGTACAAATGAAGGAGACATTCTTGAGTCTAGCCATTTTTATAACATGAACGAACAATGAGAAGATGGTGGTTACATCACAAGTCAAATTTATTTATGTACAACAGAATATCAGAAAGGCAGAAGGAAAAACAGCATGGTTAAAGGAAAGAGTTGTATTGATCTGTAATTAAAGAATAAAGAAAAGGCAGGAGCATATACACACTTCCAACAAGCTCCACCAGGGCGGCTAGGTTCCAGCTTTATGCGCTTGCCAGCTATGTCACTCTTGTTCGATGGCCCAAGAGCTGCTTCTGCTGCTCTGACATCATAAAACTCAATAAATTTATGCTGCTGTTTGTGTGGTGTCTCCCTTATCTGTACCATGTGATCAGAAAATGCCACAACTTTTCCCAAAAAAAAACACTTAAATGGAGCTTTTAATTAAGAGTCTGAGATAAAGCCTAAAAGAAAAAATTAAAAAATATATATATATATATATCTTGCCTCTTTGACTTCCCCGTAAGCCCCAAATATTGGGTGGAGGTCATCATTGGAAACCGATGGAATCCAAATTAAAGACAACAAGAGTTCCTAGGTTTAAATCTTTGTCTGACGGGTTGACCTGAAGAAAAGGCAGGGAAGAGAGAAAGATTGGACAAAAAAGGAACATTGATCAAAGCAAGGGAAATAATTGGACATAATTATGTCAGACCTTTGGGATGGAAAAATGAATATCAAGTTTTCTATGCCGTAAGGGCTTGTTTTGTAATGCACACATAGCAGTTCGAGCTGCCCGGATATCATGGTAAGATATCATCACAAAATCCCTGTGCTTGCATGCTGTGTAAAGAGACCGAATATCCCCATATTTCTGAAACAAAGGAGCAAAACGTAACAGTAAATCGACTTGACCACTTTGTTTGGAGTAGAAAAAAAATTAAGAAAAGCTTCAGAAGGAACAAAAAGTCATACAAAAAGCATGTTGTACAAGACCCAGACTGATACCTCCATTGATTGGAAGGGGGGAATATAAAAAGTCAATATGTTGAACTGCTAGAAAGAGACTTTTAACAAGAAACATAGAGAAAACTAATTTTGGTGGAAACTAGTTAAAAGCAACTGTCACAGCATTTACCTTTCTATTCATTCTTTATTTTGAAAATGTAAAAATATTTTCATTCTTACAACATTTTTTGTTGGTCATAGGATTCAATATTTCTTACTTATTTTACATTGAGGTAATACTCCCTTAAAAAAGTTTGATGGCGTAAAAGAGATGCCTCCAGTGGCCACTGCAAACACAAAGGAGGTGCCTTTATTTCTCCCTCTCTTCAACGCAATAGACCTGTGCCCTCCTCATCAACATCGTCCATGATAAAGCTGTTTGTCTTTATTTTAGCCATGAATCCTTTTGCTTCCACCTTTGCTGCCTCTTGAAGGCAGACCTCATACAAAATATTTCATATGTTGTCAATGGCTCTACCTATGCACCTTTAACTACTCCTAGATTATATAGGATTTGGCCCATACTCTAAGAACAAAACAGATTTGGAATAGGATCATGAATTTACAATGTCCTCAGGAGTCTAGGATCATGTATTTACAGAGAGGGAAAAAAAGCAAGAGCATCACTTGACTAATGCTTCTACCTGCCACAATGAATCAGATACTCTATGCAACTAAGAAATGCTAATGGACTAAAAAAAATTTTTGACACCAATTTTTTTAAAGAAATAAAAATGTCACAAAAAAATGGGGAAAATCCTTGAGAAATACACAAATAAGAAGAAAAATCATGAGATGCTGAAGACACAGGAAAACAGCATGACATTACTAAAATATTGCATCATTGATATGAGAGAAGGATGCTCTCCATATGGATGTTCTCCAGCAACAGTTCCAACACCATTTGGAAGGTCATACTAAAATATCACTAATATGCGTCTTTGCCATACCTGTGGTGAGGCTCTCTGTAGGATCAGAGTCCAATTCCATACCCCCACTGCTGCCAAAAAGATCATATTCTTCCAATTCCTCCACTTGACTAGGCAACCTACTTAGGTCAAAATCATCCATTATGCCCGCAAGGAGCTCGTCTTCATCATCGGGTAACAAAGTCCCAATCACTTGTTGAGCAAATTCTTCAAAAGAATCCTCACGCTCCATGTCATCACTGAGTTTATTACCTTAGATGAAGCATCATTTGTAGACTGTAACCCATATTCTGAATCTGTAAAATTTACTGAATGGAAACAGAAAACATTTTTAAAAAAAGCATAAAAAGCAATTCAATATAAATTATTTGGTAAGTAGTGATGGTATAAAAGATGACGACTTACATTTCTCATGTGGAAGAACTGGCAACGAGCTTGAAAAGAGGCTCACATTATTATATCCATGATAAGCACTGGAACCAGATGAAATCTCCTGTGCTCTCTTTCCGACCTTCCAAGTGTTATTTGCTGAGGGGAAGGGGTATGTAAATGACATGTATGACAAATCCATACAATAAAATAAAGATGCATGAATTTCCTTAAAAATTAGATTGAGAAGAAAATGATCTTTTGTTCTAATTTACCTGCGACAGAAAAATGATTGGAAGTATGCCCCATTTCATTGCCTGTGCAAAGTTGCAAATATAGGTAGGATGAGAAAGAGTACATTTGGAAGATATTCAATGAAATTGCTCAGAGCAAAGTTCACATCCAAAGAACTAACCACCTAATTACTATTCCTACTCTTTAATTCAGTGCTGATGTGATTTCAGAGGTCCAATGTACAAACAGTGTTCCATGTACTATGCTTCCAGGAATTATAGGCAACCCCAATTTTGAAACAGGAAAATCAGATAGCTACTAAGAAAAAACTTACAAATTTCTTAACATTTTGTGATAGATTTGCAGATAACAGATATAATATGATATAAAATCTTATGCTTCCCTTTTTCACTTAATCCAGACTAGAGGAGTGTTTGACATACATGCACAAGTAAAATACCAAGTATCACACAGCCTCCTGTTACAGTGCAGAGCCCAAAATAGATGTCAGGTAGGGCTTACACAAAAGAGGACAAATATATGTGCTGGCTTGCAAGGTGATTTCTACTCACATACATACGTAAATCTAGCACGAAAAACCTGTGATACAACCGGCAATTGTAACATAGGTTCACTTAGAAGGACTGTCAACATGGACCAACCACTAAAATCAAAATCTGAAAGATCAAAGAGGACGATAACAAATGCAAACTAACATGGAAATGAGGCTTTTTTTTTGTTTGTATGCATATTTGTTGACAGCTTCCTACTACCTCCTATTCACATAAAAAAAAAAATGTATATTTGTTGACATATAAAATAGGTTTATACAGAACCAGAAGAGAAGTAGGACACCGTGCCATGTTTGTTTCTCTATGTCAAAGAACTACAAGAATACCAGTTTAACTCAAGCATTTACCAATCACAGCTCCTCCATGCAGTCACATGCAATAATGATCTTAGAAATCGGGGCTTGGATTGGTGCTGAAAGGTCAAACATAAGGAGACCAGACAAAACTAACGTGCATGAAAATGGTCATGCAGGATTTAAAAAAACTAATATTGCTAGAATGGTGAGATACGAAGCTCACGATGGATAATAGGTAATGGTTATCGCAAAAGATCAATTTTTTCCATGTAGCTAGAAAGTAATCGAGCAGAAGAAAAACGAAATTTTATATTCGAACATTTAAAAGCAATCAGTCATAGACTAATCAGTTAAAGAATTCCGACGTGGGCAAGAGTAAATTTAGATCAAAACTCCACTTTTAGCATCCAAAACTCACATAGGACGACATAGATTCGCAAAGATCAAACCTTTTTGGCAAACACAAAAATCACTAAACAAAAACCAATAATCCAGCAGAACGTAGTAGGTGGAAGGCAGAGCCACTTACCAAATCGAAGAACACCGAATTCGGAGGAACAATAGCCACCCTAAAGCCCCGGTTACAAAACCGTATAGAGTAGTTTGCTGAACCCAAGCTTTAGATTATGGAGTAAAGCCAGTGATGCTGGAAAAGTCCAGTTTCTTCGACTTTGTTCCTCATGGATTCTTCATTTTTTCGAGCGAACAGGAGAGAGGGGGGTAGAGAGGAGTCCCACTTCCTCTCTCTTTCTTCCCACTCGATCGAGACCCCTCTCTTCGTGCCCGGGAGAGGAATGCGAAGGAAAGACGCTTGCAGGAGGAGAATTACGAAGCGAAAGCAATGGAGAGAGAGAGAGAGAGGAGATTCCGCAACATTTGACTCGGATTTGGCGTCCATTGACGCCAGCTCTTCCCGCCGCTTGCTCCTCCTAAGTGCAGGATTTATGTCGGATAAAAGATTAATTATTTTGCATATATAGTGACATTTTAAGTTTTAACCAGAAAAATATATAGAGACATTTTTATGACTTCGGATTTCTTGTGGAATTGCAAGATTGCCATGTGATCTGGGGGGTGGATTGCTTTGACCCAGTTTTTATTTGGAACCAAGAATTGATTCTATTCAATCTAAAACAAAATATTTTATAATGAATCTTGAATCGAAAAAAATTATATAACCAAATATAATTGGAAACAAAGTATTTTATAATCAAGCTTGGACCCAAAAAAAGTTATCCATTTTAAATATACTTGGATCTAGATCTTAAGCGCCCAATTCATATTTGAATCAATTCGAACCAAATTAATTAAACTAATATAGTTTACCAAAAAAATTAATATACTATATCCTAAAACCTCATCCAATATACAAAAATTAATATAGTTCGTCGTTATTCCTTGATGTTGATTTTGTATTTGTCAATCAAATCTTTGTCAGTCTAGTTTGTTGTTTACAAATTATTATTATTTTATCATGTCACTAATTTATATATGTCCATCATACTTTGTATTTGAATGATGCTTTACCCAATTTGATTCCTAAGAAGTTGATAAAATAAAGTTCAAACCCAATTTAGTCAATCTAACAATAAATGGTTTAAGCTTGGATTCATTATTTTTGATGCTTCACATGTGAAATTGGTAATTTTTCTCTGGTCTTTATTTTTTCTGAGTGCAAAAATAAAAAATAAAAATAAAAAATATAGAAGAAGAAAACGATGAAGAAAGACCATCTCCCCATGATCAAATTTTATGAAGCAATTGCTCTTTACCTATAAAGAAAAGATATCTAATAAAATGGTTCAGAGCTTTTCAAGCAAATAGATTTTTGATAGATACTAAGCAAATGATTAAACTTTGAAGATACTCCCAACTTAAGAGTATTGATGGTCTTCAATAGATAATTCCAAGCCACAAGGCCTTGTCCCACCGACCTACTTGTTTCTTGTCATGCTTCGAATCTAGTGTCCAATTGGCCACATGGCACCATCGCAAGAATTCTAGAGTAATATTCTAGAGATTATGTGAGACTTGAAATAAACAAAAATTTCAAATAATTTTAGAATAAATAAATAAATATCAAACATGTCATTTAGATTGATTCATCAAAATAGATAATCAATTTATTCAATTACAATTGTTCAGTTTATACAATGGTATCAGAAAAATGAACTAACTAATGCATTAATGGTTATAGTATTCAAACTTCTCGTACAATCTATCTTAATTAAGCATCCCATGTTTTTAAAAGCAATGCAACATGGGGACATAAACTTTTCAATTTAATAAGAATCATTATGCATCTACACCAATATAATAGATACATTAAAAAAATCAATAAGTATATCAACATGAAAACATAAAAACTCGCATCATATATCCAAAACAAAATACTTCAATATTGACATATATATATATATATATATATATATATATATATATATATATATATATATATATATATATATATATATATATATATCACGCCCCCGATCCGAGATTTGAATCGAGGGTCATGGCAACCGCCGCATACTTATAGAATACTTTTCCCATAAGCATGCAAGGCATCTCATCATGATATCTTCACAAACAGTTAAATAAATTTTTTTTTAATAATCAAACCTTGGTTCAAATAACAAATCAAAACTTAGTGTTCATAAGAAAGTAACTGTCTGACAAAGTCAATACTAAAAATAAAACTAAAGGTCTTGAATCAATTTTGAGAAAAATCCTAAATCAATGAGTTAACTCCATCTCTAATCGCTCTCCCAACCGAAATCCCGCATCATGCTAATTTTCTAGATCTGTAAGAAAAACATAAAACTTATCATGAGCTAAATAGCCCAGTAAGCAGTGTATACTTTTAACTGAATAAATCAGACAAATAATACTATGCATATCAATTTACTGATAACAAATCAATATGTAAAATTCATGGAATCATATTCATACTGTCAATCATATATAAAAGTCAATTCATCATAATTTCCAATTATGCTTTTCATCAATTTTCTTAAGTTCTTCTTACCAACCATGACCACATTATCCCTATGGCAGGATCATAATACCGCGTATCTGCTTGCGGTGGGCTGCGAATCATCTGGCAGCCAAGTCCTTTGGAACCGCTGGTCTAGCTGACGGTTTTGTCGCTGGTCTATCTGGCGACATGTCGCTGGTCTCACTGGCGACATAAATCCTCAGGACAGTCAATTGCCAACGTATATGCCCCATTGGCGGGGTCCTCAACACAGTCAGATTGTCAATTTCATATTGTCTTTCAATTCATATATTATTTTTAAGAATAATAAAATTAATTGATATTCGAGTCAAATCAATTATAACATTCTTTGAGATCATATATCATCATAATAATTGCTCCATAAATAACTTCAATCATAAATAATTTTCTACAATTAACTTTCATCATAAATAATTTTCAACAATTATTTCAATAAATAATTACAATCGCAAGCATGCATAAATTTATTTAATTCATAATTTATCAGATAAATTCAGTAAAAGTAAACACTACTTACCTCAAAAGAAAGTCCAAACTAGAAATTCTAGGGATCTCGAAAATCCTTCTCTGAACCTGATATGTCAAATATCATATTTTAAATCAAAATTTCATCGAATTAAAAATAACTAAATTATTAAAATCTAATATCTCCACGATGATCAATTCGTCGACAGCATCCAGGGTTTTCGGACTAATCCATGGGTACCCTAGTTATATTTATTTATTATTATTTTTTTTTATTAATTAATTCCATAAATCTTAAAATCTAAAGAGAGAGGGGGAGAGAGAGAGAGAGAGTTTCTCTCTCTCCGCCCCTTCTCTTTTTTTTTTTCTTTTCCTCTTTTTCTTCTTTTTCTTCTTTTTCTTTTCCTTTTCTTCTTTTTCTTCTTTTTCTTTTCCTTTCTTTTCCTTTTCTTCTTTTTCTTCTTCTTCTTCTCAGCCTTTCCCGCGTCGAAACAGAGGACGGGGTCCTCCGACCTTGATCGGCCGTTCGGGCCGCGGCCGCCACGGCGGAGGCCAGCGGCCGATGGGGCCACTCCTCCGGTCACGGAGGAAACATGGCCGGCGATCAATTTTGATCGCCGGCGTCGGAAATTCACGAAAAAGGGCCCTAAAACAGAGTTTTTTTCCCGATCAAAAATCGACGACGCTCGTCGCCGGCCACCACGCACAAGGGCATGGAAGGAAGGGGAAGGAAGAGGAGAAAAAGAGAAAGACTTACCTCGGCCTCCTGTGACCTCGTCGGCGGGCAATCATGACGGGATTCACAACGGTGTCCGCGGCTCTACTTCGGGAAAATCAGAGAGAAAGAGAGGGAGAAGAGGCCGATGGATCGATTCTAAGGAGAGGGGAGACCTTCTTATAGAGGGTCCTAGGATTTCGAGGGGTCCTAGGACTCCTAATAGGCTTGGATCTCGCCAGAGAAGAAGACTCCTACCGAGAGTCTTCTTCCCGATTTTACTCTGTTTTTTTTTTTTTTTCGTTTTGGGCTTTTGTAGGCTGAAATAGGTTTTGGGCTATAACATTCTTCACCCCTAAAAAAAAATTTCGTCCTCGAAATTTTTCATACCTGTAGTCTCGAAGAGCTGGGGATATTTTTGCTTCATTTCTTCCTCTAGCTCCCACGTAGCTTCTCTTTCTGAATATCGACTCCACTGTACCTTGACATAAGGAATGTTGCGACGTCTCAGCACCTGTTCTTTACGGTCTACGATCCGTATCGGATATTCTTCATATGATAGATCTTTCCTGGCTTGTACTGGTTCAAGTTCCACAATGTGACTTGGATCTGGTAAATATTTTTTTAATATAGAAATATGAAAAACATTATGTACTCCTGCAAGTGAAGGGGGTAAGGCAAGTCGATAAGCCACCTCATCAATTCTTTCCAAAATCTCAAACGGACCCACATATCTAGGATTCAATTTGCCACGAATACCAAATCTTGAGATTTCTTTTGAAGGAGATACTTTGAGAAACACATGGTCACCGACTTGAAATTTTCATTTTCGTCTCCTGTTGTCTGCATAACTTTTCTGTCTGCTTTGTGCTGCCCGTAGTCGTTCTTTAATTAATTGAATCTTCTCGACTACTTGTTGAACAAGTTCGGGACCCAATATTCTTCGCTCACCGACATCATCCCAATGAATCGGTGATCGACATCTTCTACCATATAAAGCTTCGTAAGGTGCCATACCAATGCTAGCCTGATAACTGTTATTGTAAGCAAACTCAATCAAAGATAGATGCTCATCCCATGAACTTTTCATATCCAAAATACAGGTTCTCAACATATCTTCTAAGATCTGAATAGTTCTTTCTGACTGACCATCAGTCTGTGGATGAAAAGCTGTACTGAAGTTTAATTTTGTTCCTAATGCCTTGTGTAAGCTCTTCCAAAACTGTGATACAAATCTGATGTCTCGATCCGATACGATGGTCACTGGAATTCCATGTAGTCTTACAATTTCTTTCATATATAACTTTGCTAGTCTTTCCAAGGTAAATCCAACTCTAATTGGAAGAAAGTGTGCAGACTTTGTCAATCGGTCCACAATCACCCAGGCTGCATTATTTTTACTGAGAGTCTTTGGTAATCCAGTTACAAAATCCATAGTGATATGTTCCCACTTCCAAACTGGAATATCAAGAGGTTGAAGTAGTCCCGCAGGTCTCTGATGTTCAGCTTTAACTTGTTGACACACCAAACATTGAGCCACGAATTAAGCGATCTCTCTTTTCATATTATTCCACCAGTACATTTCTTTTAAGTCTCTATACATCTTGGTACCTCCCGGATGAACTGTATAACCGGTCTGATGTGCCTCCTGAAGTATTTCATGCTTGAGTGCTGAATCATTGGGTATGCAAATCCTGTTGTCGAACCTTAACGATCCGTCTTCATATATCTTGAATTCAGATTGAACACCAGCTTCCACCGAATTTCTTATTTTTATTAGTTGTGGATCATCATTCTGGGCAACTGAAATTCTTTCAATGAGTGTTGGCTGAACCCTCATGTTGGCTAACCGTACTGTTGAGTCATATATTCAGATGTCTAATTCCAGTTTTCTTATATCCTCTAATAATTAGCTTTGATGTGTAATTAAAACTGCCAAATTTCTCACAGATTTTCTACTAAGGGCATCAGCAACAACATTAGCTTTTTCCGGATGATAATGGATTGTTAAATCATAATCCTTTAATAGTTCTAACCACCTTCTCTGTCTCATGTTTAATTCTTTCTGTGTAAAAATGTATTTCAAACTCTTATGATCTGTAAATACTTCACACTATGCACCGCATAAGTGATGTCTCTAAATTTTTAGGACAAAAATCACTGCAGCTAATTCCAAATCATGTGTCAGATAATTTTGTTCATATGGTTTCAATTGTCTTGAGGCATAGGCTACTACCTTACCATGTTGCATCAATACACAGTCGAGTCCCTTTTTAGATGCATCACTATATATTGTGAAACCTTCATCTCCTGTTGGTATAGTAAGGATAGGGGCTGACACTAATCGTTGTTTTAATTCTTGAAAACTCTGTTCACAATCTTCAGACCACTCGAATTTAATCCCTTTTTGAGTAAGACGAGTCAAAGGTGCAGCTATGCGGGAAAATCCTTCTACAAATCGTCTGTAATATCTTGCCATTCCCAGAAAACTTCGAATCTCAGAAATATTTGTAGGTCTGTTCCACTGCATCACAGCTTCCACTTTAGCTGGATCCACAGAAATTCCATCCTTAGATACGATGTGTCCTAAAAAGGCTATTTTATCCAACCAAAATTTACACTTCTTAAATTTGGCATAAAGTTTTTTTTTCCTCAATATTTGTAGTACACACCGTAAATGTTCTTCATGCTTCAATTTACTTCTTGAATATATCAAGATATCGTCAATAAATACGACAACAAACTTATCAAGATAGGATCTGAATATTCTGTTCATTAAATCCATAAAGGCTGCTGGAGCATTGGTTAACCCAAAAGGCATCACTAAAAATTCATAATGTCCATAACGAGTTCTAAATGCCGTCTTTGGTATGTCCTCTGTTTTAATTTTTAACTGATGATACCCTAAACGAAGATCAATTTTAGAAAAGACTTGTGCACCTTGCAACTGATCAAACAAATCATTAATTCAAGGTAGAGGATACTTATTTCTGATAGTATTTTTATTCAACTCTCTATAGTCGATACAGAGTCTCATACTACCATCTTTCTTCTTCACAAATAAGACTGGAGCTCCCCAAGGAGATATACTAGGCCTTATAAAATCTTTATCCAATAAATCCTGTAATTGATCTTTTAACTCCTTCAACTCCATAGGGGCCATTCTGTAAGGAGCTTTAGAAATCGGATTGGTATTGGGTGCCAACTCAATAGTAAATTCAATTTCTCTATCTGGTGGTAGTCCGACTAAATCATCAATGAATACATCCGAAAATTCATTTACGATAGAAATATCCTGTAACTTCAATTCATCATGTTCTTTATTCTTTATTGATACTAGGTAACCTCTACATCCCTTTCTTATCATCTGTCTAGCTTGCATAAATGAAATAATACGTGGAGGGGTGGTTCCTGTACTTTCATCAAAACTAAAAGTTATTTCTCTCGGTATGTGAAAGTTCACTCTCTTTCCATGACAATCCACAGAGGCATGATAAGTAGCCAGCCAATCCATTCCTAGAATGACATCGAAATCATACATATCCAGGATCACCAAATCTGTCGGTAATTCTCTTTCTCCTATCTTGATACTACATGACTTGCACACACTTTCGGTACTCAAAATATCACCTACTGGTGTCTCAACATATAATTTGGTTTTCATGGGTTCACAACCTATATCATGTTGTCTAATAAAAGTAGTGGATATAAAGGAGTGTGTAGCACCAGAATCAAATAAAACTAAAGCATGATTACCAAATACAGGAATGGTACCTGTCACCACAGCATTGGAGGCCTGAGCATCCTGTTGTGTGAGAGCATAGATTCTTCCTTGAGTTTTCGGCCTTTGACCTCCGTCCTTTGCTTGTGTTGATCTATTTTCGTCCATCTGGGGGCAATCTGCAATCTTGTGTCCTTTCTGTCCACATCTAAAACACGAACCAGTATTTCATGGGCAATTAGAAGTCTCATGCTCTCTTCGGCCGCATCTTGAACATCTAGCTGTCTCATTCTCACGATTCTTATCAGTTGCTGGCTTCTTTGCTGGAACCTTATTGTTCTGATTTCGTCCTTGAGTTCCACTAAACCTATTTCTCTTCTTCTGATTCCGTTCACGCTCCGCATGAGCTTCATTAGCTTCTCTCTCAATTATTAGAGCTTTGTTCACAACTGAGGCATAGGTAGTTAGCTCATAGGGTACAACCTGTTTTCTGATTTCTGTCTTCAGTCCCATTTCAAATTTGTGTACTCTGTCTTGCTCAATCTCAACTAATCTTGGAACAAACTTGGCTAACTCCGTGAATTTGGCTTCATATTCTGCAACGGATCTGTTACCCTGTCTCAGGTAAATGAACTCCTGTTCTTTCTGTATTCTGACACTTCGGGGAAATACTTGTCAAAGAATTCATCTCGAAATCTCTCCCAAGTGAGTGGTATCCCATCGTGCTCATATTTTGTTCCAGTATACGCCACCAGTTGTATGCCTCGCCTTGTAACAGATATGCTGTATAGCGGATCTTTTCTCCATCGAGGCATTCTTGCACGGCGAAGGCCTTCTCCATTTCCATAATCCAGTTATCCGCTTCTAGTGGCTCGATGGTCCCTTGAAGGCTGGAGGAGCTAGCTTCTTAAATTCGACGATATTGTTTCTCTGCATCGGATGTTCTCCATGTTCAGATATCGGTGGAAATTGCTGACGTGGCTGTGCATGTTGTTGTTGAAGTAACTGTTGCTGTGTTTGAACTACTCCGATCAGAGTTTGCATTAGTTGAGTCATGTTCGGCTCCTGTACTGTCGGAGTATTTTCAGTAAGATCATGGATTCCCTCCTGCTGAGTTGTACCGCTGTTTAATTGGGGAGTATTATCGTCAAGTGGATTGATGTCCCTCCTATCACTCCTTGAGTATTCCTCGCTCGTCGTGGAGCATATTGACCTATGTTAGATTGAGATAATAACTTATCCTTAATAAGGTTATAACTTGTGACAGGTCAAATCATAATCATCATAACTAACCTTTCAATTCCTAATGTCTATCCATCACTTGCTCACTTTATTCTACATATCTCTATCTATCTACTTATGCTCTGATACCATATTAATTGTCACGCCCCCGACCCGAGATTTGAATCGAGGGTCATGGCAACCGCCGCATACTTATAGAATACTTTTCCCATAAGCATGCAAGGCATCTCATCATGATATCTTCATAAACAGTTAAATAAATTTTTTTAATAATCAAATCTTGGTTCAAATAACAAATCAAAACTTAGTGTTCATAAGAAAGTAACTGTCTGACAAAGTCAATACTAAAAACAAAACTAAAGGTCTTGAATCAATTCTGAGAAAAATCCTAAATCAATGAGTTAACTCCATCTCTAATCGCTCTCCCAACCGAAATCCCGCATCATGCTAATTTCTGGATCTGTAAGAAAAATATAAAACTTATCATGAGCTAAATAGCCCAGTAAGCGGTGTATACCTTTAACTGAATAAATCAGGCAAATAATACTATGCATATCAATTTACTGATAACAAATCAATATGTAAAATTCATGGAATCATATTCATACTGTCAATCATATATAAAAGTCAATTCATCATAATTTCAATTATGCTTTTCATCAATTTTCTTAAGTTCTTCTTACCAACCATGACTATGACCACATTATCCCTGTGGCAGGGTCATAATACCGCGTATCTGCTTGCGGTGGGCTGCGAATCATCTGGCAGCCAAGTCCTTTGGAACCGCTGATCTAGCTGGCGGTTTTGTCGCTGGTCTATCTGACGATATGTCGCTGGTCTCACTGGCGACATAAATCCTCAGGACAGTCAATTGCCAACGTATATGCCCCTATTGGCGGGGTCCTCAACACAGTCAGGTTGTCAATTTCATATTGTCTTCCAATTCATATATTATTTTCAAGAATAATAAAATTAATTGATATTCGAGTCAAATCAATTATAACATTCTTTGAGATCATATATCATCATAATAATTGCTCCACAAATAACTTCAATCATAAATAATTTTCTACAATTAACTTTCATCATAAATAATTTTCAACAATTATTTCAATAAATAATTACAATCGCAAGCATGCATAAATTTATTTAATTCATAATTTACCAGATAAATTCAGTAAAAGTAAACACTACTTACCTCAAAAGAAAGTCCAAACTAGAAATTCTAGGGATCTCGAAAATCCTTCTCTGAACCTGATATGTCAAATATCATGTTTTAAATCAAAATTTCATCGAATTAAAAATAACTAAATTATTAAAATTTAATATCCCCACGATGATCAATTCGTCGACAGCATCCAGGTTTCGGACTAATCCATGGGTACCCTAGTTATATTTATTTATTATTATTATTATTTATTAATTAATTCCATAAATCCTAAAATCTAAAGAGAGAGGGGAGAGAGAGAGAGAGTTTCTCTCTCTCCGCCCCTTCTCTTTTTTTTTTTTCTTTTCCTCTTTTTCTTCTTTTTCTTCTTTTTCTTTTCCTTTCTTTTCCTTTTCTTCTTTTCTTCTTCTTCTTCTCAGCCTTTCCCGCGCCGGAACAGAGGACGGGTCCTCCGGCTTTGATCGACTGTTCGGGCCGCGGCCACCACGGCGGAGGCCGGTGGCCGACGGGGCCACTCCTCCGGTCACGGAGGAAACATGGCCGGCGGTCAATTTTGATCGCCGGCGCCGGAAATTCACGAAAAAGGGCCCAAAACAGAGTTTTTTTCCCGATCAAAAATCGGCGACGCTCGTCGCCGGCCATCACGCACAAGGGCATGGAAGGAAGGGGAAGGAAGAGGAGAAAAAGAGAAAGACTTACCTCGGCCTCCTGTGACCTCGTCGGCGGACAATCACGACGGGATTCACAACGGTGTCCGCGGCTCTACTTCAGGAAAATCAGAGAGAGAGAGAAAGAGAGGGAGAAGAGGCCGATGGATCGATTCTAAGGAGAGGGGAGACTTTCTTATAGAGGGTCCTAAGATTCGAGGGGTCCTAGGACTCCTAATAGGCTTGGGTCTTGCCGGAGAAGAAGACTCCTACCGGGAGTCTTCTTCCCAGTTTTACTCTGTTTTTTTTTTTTTTTTTTTCGTTTGGATTTTTGTGGGCTGAAATAGGTTTGAGCTATAACAATATATATATATATATATATATATATATATATATATATATATATATATATATATATATATATATATATATATGTATAAAAGATCGGAAGGACCAAGCACTATGTGCTCTATTCCAGATATGTTTGCCACTCTCATAGCTTTTTTGGCTAGCATTTTTTGGATATAGCAGCATTCTACTTAATTTAGTTTCCTCTTCTTTTTACCTTCATCACAGCAGGTTTGAGGCTTTACTTTGCTTGTAGTGGGCTGATTCTCATGTGTGCTTTGTACCTCCTCACAGCATCTTCACATTGGCTCCTTGATGAGTAGCACCACATCACTTATTTTCAAAGCTGGGGCAAGATTATCTATATCACTCTCGAATAACAACTACCTGCCAGCATGATGTTACCTTATTATATTGCCATGATAGCCCTCTATTTATCAATTTTGGATAGATTTTTATGCAATTGTTGCAGGTCATCCGGCCATGGGAAGCATGGGTATGCGTGTGAAGTCTGGTTCACTGTCCAAAATTCCCCCTCAATTTCAGCAGTGGGACAACTGCTATACCTTTCAATTGTACAGGTTAATCAGATCATGAGTTCCATGTGCATTGGGAGATTACATCACAGCTCACTGGCTGGTTATGTTTATGTCTATGGGATATGTCAAGGTGCAGCAATTGCTTCATATTAGTGCTCAACTTGAAAGATTGTGCCAATTATTATGAACTATCAAATACTTATATGCTATGCTGTTGTCATCAATAAATACAAACTTATGAATCATCAACTGCTTAAAGGACTACTGCTTATATATCATTACACTGATGGTCAGTTAGTTATAGGACTCGTTGTCTTTTCATCTGACATTTTGTTGGACCTTCTTCCTGTTTGTCTTCAAGTGCAGGAGATTTGATTTCTTTGATTCTCATACTACATAATTACCCATATTTTATTGTATTTTCTCAGTTTTTATTAATGCACAGCCACTGTCTAGCTCCTCAGTTTACCGGAAAAAAAAAAAAACCCACTTCTATATTGATAAATCTCCAGAATTTTACCTCTAGCATTTTTTGATGTTTTCAAATGTTATATTTTTTTATTTGATTTCGAGCTTTTGTCCCGTTACTATTTACATTATGGTTGATTTTATAAAAAAATTTAAAATTATTTAAAAATTTTTAATTTTATTTTAAATTTAATTTAATACAATTGCGTCATCTAATTTTAAAATTCATTCAGTTCAGATCCTAGCTATAAGCTTTGTTTGGTTGCTGTGATGAAATTGCCATATGATGTCATCTTCTGTATCATCCTATCTTACCACATAAGTATATAATCTTATATTACGCGATAATTTCATCACAATAGCCAAATAAAATTCATAGTTAGAATCCAAATGAAATAATTTTTAAAATTTGATAATTTCATTGTACTAAATTAAAGTTGAAAAAAATTAAAAATTTCTGAATAATTTCAAATTTTTTGCATAATTAATCCTTTACATCAATCATTAATTGTAAAAAGTTCAAGTTTTTTTTTTTTGATTTTATGTTTAATCATTTGGGCCATGGATGTTATATCAATATTAATTTTGTCAATATCTCTCTCTCTCTCTCACACACACACACATATGAAGCATGAGGCCTGAAAGCTGGATATATTTGGTCTACAAATTCTTGTTTGTGCATGAAGCCCTTTTAACGGGGGCGAGGATCATTTATATAGAATTTTTTTATATCCAAAAAGGAAAAATCACTTACATAGGAAGTCATACTGCAGAGTATTTCTCTCACCAATCAGCTTGTAAAGACGGACTAGCATTCAAGTTATATAATCCCTATCAGATCAATTTCTCCTATAAAACCATCTTGGTATTCACCTATCAAACTATTATGTATTATCGAATGATCACTTTTTTTTTTTTTTTTTGGAAAAAAAACAAGGTGTTGTATAACGATAGTCTGGTCCACTCGTGTTCAGGCTGGACCGGGCTCTCTTGCCGGTCTATCCGACCCATTCCCAGCCCTAGACCGGGACTCCAAGTATTAATCCTGGAACCAGTAGCGGTCGGTCCTCAGGTCTCCACTGGCGAGAAGTGCCGGACACGAAGCTATTCGCTGCCGAGCCCCGAGAAGTGCCGGACACGATGGTGGAGGACGAGGAGACACAGGAGAACGACCAGAGACCTGAGAATGGAGCTCAGGAGCCCCAAGAATCGAACCCAGGTATGTTCGCATCTCTCTTGTCGATCTCGTTACTCACGAGAATGGGCGAAAAGTAGGATATTGAGGCCGTTACCTAAACCCTAAAGGAGGAAATAACCCCAGGTGGGAGAGAAAATGGAGAACTTTTTAGGGGTGGGAAGGAGTCGAACAGTGTCCGTACATTCTTGATTCTTGGTCTTGTTTGGAATGGATTTGTATTGGAAGTTGAAGCAACCCAGAAGATATCGGGGTTGCAAAAATAATGGAAGAGAAACACTTTTTTGTTGTGGTTCTTGCTCTTGTTATCATTATTATTTATTTTCTAGGGCTTGGAGGGTCGAATGAACCAAAGAGAAAGAAAAGGTGGGATATTTGGTCCTGCTATACATGATCTATTCTTCAAGTATTTTCTTGTACTTCTTCTTCTGTCTTTTTTGGAGAGAGAGGAGGAGACCCACCGTCTTCTTCTTCTTCTTCAGTGGGCAAGAAATGGGGGGAGACCCACCTCCAATATAATTATCCAGGTCCAAGTGCTTGGGGATGCACCACCCAAGAATCGAACCTCTGGTTGCTAAGAATAAAAGTGTGACCATCGAGGGAAGCCCCAATTCGCTATTCTTCAAATATTCATGTGAAGTAGTTTTTCTGGGTTTGTTCTTGACACTGATTTATGTAGCTTCTATAATAAAAGGAAACAAATGCATTTGACACAGACTAGATTACCGTTATATTTTTTTTTCAACTCCATCTTGAGGTTTTCCATTGGTTACCCATTCTTGCATCCATTCTGCTGAAGGAGAAAGAAGCAATTTTAGGAAGTTGGAACTGCCTCTCTGAATGTAAAGTTCATTATCTTTAGAAACTCGGAATAATCTTGGCATGGAAATTAACATCAAGAAAGACAAGACGTGTAAATTTGCAAATGACTCAGGCACTTTTCCCTCATTTAAAAAGTTTGTGACTGGATATAGGTATTTTGCATTTTATATTGTCTTTTTCTGTAATAATATAATTCTTTCTTTTTTGTAGTTGATTCTGTTAAGGAAAAGGTTCAAACATTGCTTGATAACACCCCAACTGATTTTGGAGCCTGGACATTACTTCTATCAGAAATTGAGAAAACTTCACCTGTATGTGGCAACTTTTCTGGCTATGTCCTGCACCTCTAAGATTTTCACATGGTAAATGCTTTTAATTTTTGTTCTTTTGGAAGAACTAGATGATTTGAAATATTTTCCTTGATCTCATGGAAAAATCAGAAACATGACACTCTTTTTAAAACTAAATATGATTTGTTCTTGGCTTGAACATGTCTTGGGTTTCACAATTGCTGAACCACATTTTTTTCATTTGGTGCCACTCAACTCCAGGAGGATATCAAGATTACCGATGATTTTTTTAGTTGTTAATTTATCAAATTTTACATGTTTTCATGCAATATTTTTGAAGACGTGTAACAACCTCCCTCAAGAAAATATCTATTCAATTCTGAGTGTGATTGATACATTGGTAGTTAAATTCTCTTTCCCTATAGATACCTACATCTGTGCATGTATATGTCATTAGGGTGACACATTTATGCTATTAGTGGGAATTTTGGTGCAAGTTGCATATATTAAAATGTTAGGGAGACTACTTTGAACTTTCATTGATATTGTTGGGGGTAATTTCATATTAACCGAAGACTTGAAGCACATGAGGAAACTTTGGGGCTCAGCCAACTTCTTCTGATTTATGTACTTCAGGTCACTTGGGCAACCTGACTTCGGCTACCTAACTTTGGCTACCTAACTTCGCCTACTGATCCCAGCATGGCCATTGACCCCCAGGAGGCCTCTTCATAGCCCAATCACATCACCCCATTTAAAATTGATAATAGTCATGAGTAAAGCAAAGCAAACTCCCCACACTCTCGGCTCCTGGTTGTCAAGTCATGCAATTAATAGGTGTGGCCCCATATGCCATGAGGTGATACCACTCACCCAACTTAAGGAGGTCAAAAAGTCAAGCATGATCTTCGAGGATATTCAATGAGGAGAAAAAGATCTTTGACGATCTCTTCCTACCCCTCTTTTGATTCGATCCACGGCCACATTATTTACTTCGGCTAGCCAACCCAGCAAGAAGCTTTATCTTATTGGCTCTGTTTCAAAATTCAAATGGCCACGATGTCCAGCTGACTTTGAAACAGAAAAGGTAGGTGCAATAACCATCACGTCACATCTGAATCGCCCCTTGATTTTTTCAAACGGTTACATGGCTCTTCAGCCTCCATCCATAAATAAAGGGCCAAAACGGATCCTCCAAGTATGAAATTCCTCTCTTCCAACACATTCACTCCTTTTCATCTGCTGTCGGAATTCTAACTTGAGCGTTGGAGGGTCCCCGCCAGAGCCATCTCTGGTTAGAGACTTTTCTTGTAGGTTCTCCACCGTCAACCTACCGTCACCGTCCAACTCCAGTTGATCCGACCTCGAGATAGATTTCAGCGTCAACAGATTGGCGTTAGAGGAAGGGCTCAGTCCCATTTACGGGAAGGAGCAAATATTCAATGGGAGGAGTTTCATCGCACTGCTTCAACGTCGGTGACATCCAGATAAGGAATAAGATTTTAAAAAATCTTTGCTACAATAAGATTTACGTTTCCTCCTCCATATTTTTGAGTTCTTAGTAGGAGGCAGGGAAGATGACAACAGAAGCGGTTACATAAAAAAAAAGGGAGTGAACACTCAACGAGGGGAGCTTCATCGCACTGCTCTGACACCAACGAAATCCTGACTGTCACCCTCAAATCGACCAGATGATCCGGCCATCCACAAACCGACTGACGCCGATCAGTTCTAATCACCTCCGAATCGATCAACGTCTTTTAAATTATTTACATTAGATTCGGAACCAAGGGGCTGACGATCCGAACGATCCTCGATTTCTGAATTATTCTCTTGTTTATATTTTAAAATTTAAATTTTGAAACAGGGTCCAAGCAAGGAAGAAGATCATGACATCCAAATAAGGCTCCTAATAAGGAAGGAGATACGAAAATCCCTCGATTTTTGAATTATTTTTATTCCTCTGTTTACATTTTAAAACTTAAATCTTTGGCGGGATCGAAATAAGGAAAGAAATTGTAACCTCCATGGGCAAAAAAAAGGAGGATCCGAATAAGGAAGAAGGAAGGAGACCAATCCAAAGGAGGAGGAAGATCTTCCCCTGCAGGCTCATCAGCGATGCCTCCAATATGTTAGACAAGATCCAGTCTGAGAGCCTTAAGGACGAGGGCCAGCTCAACACCTAGCCGAAGTCCTTCATTCGCTTCATCTCAGGACCAAAGAGTTAATGGAAGCACTCACAGCCGAAGCAAATATATATATATATATATATATTTATATATATATGTATATATTATATATGTATATATATATATATGTATATATATATATATGTGTGTGTATATATATATATTATATATATATATATATATATATATATATATATATATATATATATATATATATATATCAAGAGAAAGGGGTGCAATTGTTTTCTCCTTCTTGTTTTATCCCCCTTCGTACCTAGCACATGCATTAATATCTCCCTTCTTTAGTCCCATCACCTCCACAGCTAACACAAAAATAAAAAAGGATTCAAGATGTGATTTGATGGGCCAATGGTTGAGATGAAGCAAAGGCACCGGGGATGCTAGGCTGACGTGGTGATGGGAGGGAGAATAGGATGGAGTCATTGTGGTGGAGCTTTGGAAACCAAGGCATAGCCAACTCCCTTCAAAAAGAAATCATAAGATACACATGGTATCATACCTCTGCTGCAACATCACATATCCCATCCAATAGTGTGCCAGAAGTTCATACAAGAATTCATATGAGAGCTTCAGTGAAAGAATGGTGGGATCGAAGTCCCCTTTGTTGAACTCTCTGTTGTCAAGAACCCCGGGATCTCCATTTGCCTCACCATGAATGAAGCCTACACATGTTCACAGTCGACGTCGAAGTTGCTCGCAGACAACACCACACCCTCTGCACGTGCGTCCATCTTCGACATAGCCGAAGCCCATCCACGGCGGCCCCAAGGTGTCCCATGCGTGCACCTCTTCATCGGATGATGCCTCTGGCATTCTCATTCTTTGGCATCGAAGTCATCTCTTGCCACGTCGGAGCTATCTGAAGGCTGTGCGCTTTAGTGCTCTCCATGCCCAATACTGCGTTCCCGAGACTACATAAAAAAAGAGAGAACTTTCACAAAATTCTCATGGTAAAAAAGCTCCCAGACCTCTCATTATTTTGTTTGTTTTCCTTTTTGCAGGTCAGCACCTAGCGTCGAAGTCAAAAAATGAAAGGGGGTATAGAAACTGTTGAAGGCTCGGCCTGGCCCCCCTGCCTGCTTGGAGCATGCAGCTGTTAACCACAGCACAAAAAAAAAGAAGATCGAAGAAGGGCCCAGCCGAACTAGGCCCTCCCTTCTCCCATGCGCCTGTCGAAGCAATGAGCCACCTACTCCTCTCGTATGCCGCCCGCGAGCGACTCCCTTTGAGGTAGCCACGCTTGCCGACAATCCCGTTGGCTAATCCAGCCCCTGGCGGCCCTGATGTTACTTGTCCGGAGCTTCGTCGCCACCTCACCCTTTCATCGAAGCCACCTAGGCCACCTTGAACCAGGTGCCTCCGAAGCTACCTAAGGGCGTCCCAATGGTGCCGTCGAACTCAGGGGCCAGGGCCGTACCTCCCATTGTGGTGCCGAACCTCGTCGGAACCTTGGGTTCCATCTCCTCCATGCATCCTCGCATTCGCAAACACCAATTCCATCCGCAAGCGAGCTGGTCTCAGGGAAAAAGACCAATCGAAGCAGGACGAACCCCTCGCCTCGCTGATCTTGCTCAGATCCAGGCTCTCGATGCACCCTCCTGCAGATCCCATCTTGTTACAGGGGCCTTTCACCTGGCCAGCGTGTGGTGCTTCTATCGATAACAATGCCGTCCGCCGCAACCTCGTACTCCCACGGGTGAGCCCCTCCGAAGTCACTATAGGGGCTGTCGATGGCATCGAACTTGCCCGAGTAAGGGCCTCTGGAGCTAAATTCGACCGTCCGTGAAACTAAAAAGGCCGATCCTCACTTTCGACGGCACCTGACCCTCCTAGATCTGAGCTCCCATCGAGCTTGTGACAACACCAAGGCCAGCAACCGCAGGCTTGAGCCCCCTCTAGCACACCCACCTGTGACTTTGGACGATGCCGGAGCAGTCGCATCCTTCCTGATCGAAGCAACTCCAGCTGCAATAGGTCAGATCGAAGCCTCTGTAGGCATCGAACCTTCACACCCATTGGTTATGAGGCCACTTGTGAGTGGTTCGAAGTTCCTGCACACTCATCGTGGGCAATCCCTTCGCTTGCAGCGCCGATCTCTCCCAAATCCAGTCAATTGAAGCCACATGGCAAATGATGAAGATGGCACGATTCAAGTTATGCAGCGAAGCGACAATCGACGACTTTGGATCTGGTTTCGATTGCAAACTGCCCATAATAGCCGTTGACCGTCACTAGCCTCTCCCGGCTGTCGATGCATGGGTCCCGACTCCACATGACCTACTCGAGTGTCCTGGGGGCCTTCAATGAGGATGTCTCCCCATGAGCTTCGGAGATGTTGCTTGGGCTACAGAGAGGAAGAAAGAGACCAAATAAATAAAATATTTGATCTGAACAGAGAGGAGAGAGGAGTGGTGTCAAAAAAAAAAAAGAGAGAGGAGAGAGCTTGATCTGAAGTCAGGATTGGCGTGATCTAAGGCATAGATCAAGCCCAAGCCGAATAACAAGGAGTCAGAACAGAACTCACGGGCTCTCAAGCAAAAAACTCATGGTAAAAGGTTCTTAAGCTTTCATCCACTATTCTTCCTCTTCCTTCTCACAGGACCATAGGACACCAAAATCGAGGTCAAGGCTGAAGTCAAAATGAAGGCTGAAGCCGAAGTCACGCTCGAAGGCAAGCTGAGGGAGAAATAATCTGGGTCAGATCAAAATCAAATTTGGGCCGAAGTCAAAATCAGGGTCGGATCGAAATTAAAATGAGGGCCAAGCAAAAGTCAGAATCAGAGCCAAATCTGAAGCCCAACCAGGCTAATCCAAAGTCAGAAACAGATCCAAAATCTGGATCAAATGGATCCGATATTCAAATCAAAGCCAATCTAATCCACTTGAAGCAAAAACATAGCTAAGTCAACTGGCAAGAACGATAGGTCTTTCTTTCAAGTTCCCATCTCCATTTCCTTTTTTCGGGATCATGGGCCTTTTGAGCACCTAAGCCGAAGTGAAAGTTAGGCCATTAGGTTGATTCGAAGCTCAAAATGAAGGCCGATCTGAAGTTAAAATGAAGCCTGTCTGAAGCCCAGATCCAGCCAAATGCATGCAGATCTGAAGCTCAGATACATGTAGATATGAAGTCAGATGCACGCTGATCCAAAGCTCAGATCCAGGCTAACCTGATGCCAAATCCAGGCCAGTCCCAAGGTAGATCTAGGTCAAATCTGAAGCCAGATCCAAGCTGATCCGAAGCTCAAATTGAGGCAGGTCTCAAGTTTAACTTGCGGCAAATAACAATAAGAACAATAGATCCTCGAGTAATTAAGCTGAAGCTGAGACACAATAAAGATCAAACCAAAAGATGAGATGAGGACCAAGCTGAAGTAAAGATAGCTCAAGGCTAAGGTCGTCAAACGACTCCCCCCACTCAAAAGGTCGATATCACTAGACGGTCAAGGTCATTGGAGGACCAACCCTGAGAAAATCAAAATCGGGCAATCAAGCAAAAGGCCAAAAGCTAAATATCTTGAAGGCCGAGTTCTCAAAGCCGACCTTCCAAAAATCGACCTCCAAAGGCCGAACCCCCAAAAGCAAGCTTTGAAAAGCCAAGCTCCCAAATGTCGACCTCCCGAAGCTGAGCTCTTGAAAGCCAAAAGGGGGTAACACAGGTCTAATCACATTTCATTTTATCCCAACTTGACTTAAAATACGGAAGGCTTAGCCAAAGCCAATCAAGCAAGTTCCCTCATCTTTTGTGCAGATTCACAACTCATGACCTCTACGACTGGGGACAATCAATAATGACCCCCGAAGCCCGTAGATATTCATTTGGACCAAAGATCGGCGACTACGATCAGGGACAACCAATAAGGACCTCCGAAGTCCGTCGATATTCATCCGGGTCAAAGATTGGGGACAACTAATAAGGACCTCCAAAGCCCATTGATATTCATCTGGGTCAAAGATCGGCAACTATGATTGGGGACAACCAATAAGGACCCTCGAAGCCCGTCGATATTCATTGGACCAAAGATCGGCGACCACAATCGGGGACAACCTATAAGGATCCTCAGCCCATCAACTCCGACAACAAATGAGGAATAACCTAGGGAATCAAAGAAAGCCCCTCGCTTTTCAGCGAGTGGAGCCAACAAAAAATCTCAGCAACCAAACTGGGGTAGAAAAGACGCTCTCGGCACGTCTTCGGCTATTTTGAAGTACTCCCTTCGTTCGACCCAATGCCGACTCGGACTCGGGAGTAGGAGGGCTAGTGTTGGAGGTATTTTCGTATTAGCTAAAGACTTGAAGCACATGAGGAAACTTTAGGGCTCAGCCAACTTCTTCTGATTTATTTACTTCAGGTCACTTCAGCTACTTGACTTCGGCCACCTAACTTCGGCTACTGATCCCAGCATGGCCATTGACCCCCAGGAGGCCTCTTCATAGCCCAGTCACATCACCCCATTTAAAAATGATAGTAGTCATGAGTAAAGCAAAGCAAACTTCTCACACTCTCGACTCCTAGTTGTCAAGTCATGCAATTAATAGGTGTGACCCCATATGCCATGAGGTGATACCATTCACCTAACTTAAGGAGGTCAGAAAGTCAGGCATGATCTTCGAGGATATTCAATGGGGGGAAAAAGATCTTTGACGATCTCTCCCTAAC
The DNA here is from genome assembly GCF_000442705.2 of Elaeis guineensis. Classification (NCBI taxonomy): domain Eukaryota; kingdom Viridiplantae; phylum Streptophyta; class Magnoliopsida; order Arecales; family Arecaceae; genus Elaeis; species Elaeis guineensis. The sequence goes on along the minus strand of NC_025998.2, from coordinate 12,992,076 downwards.
CCTCTTTTGATCCGATCCACGGTCACGTTATTTACTTCAGCTAGCCAACCCAGCAAGAAGCTAGTCTTATTGGCTCTCTTTCAAAATTCAAATGGCCATGACGTCCAATTGACTTTGAAATAGAAAAGATAGGTGCAATAACCATCACGTCGTGTCTGAATCGCCCCTTGATTTCTCCAAACGATTATATGGCTCTTCAGCCTTCGCCCATAAATAAAGGGCCAAGAGGGACCCTTCAGGTATAAAATTTCTCTCTCTCAACATGCTCACTCCTTCCCATCTGTTGTCGGAATTTTAACTTGAGCATCGGAGGATCCTCGCCAGAGCCACCTCTAGTCAGGGATTTTTTTTGTAGGTCCTGCCACCGTCAATCTACCGTTGCCGTCCAACTTCAGTCAATCCGACCTCGAGACAGATTTCTGTGTCAACAGATACATATCATTGGTATTTGTCTATTTTGCTATGCTGAAACCTTCTGTATGACGAAAATAGCGATAAGAAAAAATGATGACATGGAGCTTCATAAAGGCATAGAGGTAGAGGGAACAAAAAAAAAAAAATATGATTCAAACATCCTTTAAGGTTGCGGATAAGCTTTCACTGTAAATAACTTGCTTATTCAGTTTGAGACTGCGTGACTTCATGATTTCCTTTACTTTGGGTTGTTTGTGTTCTGGGTTCATGATTTCTTGAATGGAGCTCAAATGACCAAGTTATCTTTTTGGAAAGGCATCAATAGAATTACTCCAAGGGCTGTTTATTGCTGCTGTTGCAAGTTCCCATTCCAATTAGCATGGGCATTATGACCCACTGAGAGAAGAATATAAACTAGAAATGCACAGGGAGGGATATATGATTGAAGTGTGTAGAAGTCCATAGAAAGTAATGGTAAGCATTTAAGAGCTGATATGTGCTAGCTGGACACAAGCAAGATATAAGGGGGCCTTTATGACTGTATCACGTGTGTTGGTCTATGCTCGTCTGTGCAGGGTTATGTTGGTTGACTTGGAGCCTTATTTTTTAAAATGAGCCCTGGCATGTGACTGGTGTAACACAACACGATGTATTTTGCTGGTCCATGATTGGCATGGGCATGAGAGATCATACTTTAATTTAAGCGAAAAGGTAAAGAGCATCATTATGGTAATATGTTTGCCTTAATCTTAGTTACTGTTGTTGGTCTAACGGTTTGAGCTCTAATTGCTCAACTTACTAAGCCCTATATATAAATGTGTTGATCAAGATTTTTCCAACTTTTAGGCAGCAGTGAGCTTAGAAGCTGTACTGCATATACTGAACTTTTATAGTGCTTTAAGTCGGGTTATTTATGTCATCCAATTAAAGCGAAACTGGTTTGTGGCTTTAGGTGGATACTCCTATGGCAGTTGGGTTGATTTATAGAAAAATTGAACCCTTCTTGGTACGCGAGTCATTTAGCCATACCTCTTTTATTTAGTTTGACTTTGGAGGTTTATTTATCAGGATTTAGCCTATGTGAGTCATTTAACTTTGCTTTATTTTTGTATTGGTAAAGTTTCAGGTCTTCTAGTTGGATTTTATTCTGGGTTTTGGTTTTGATTTGGCTTTTAGTTCTCAAGTTTTATGTTTTTTGTTTTTGTAGATGATAAAAGATTCCTTGTTTAATTGGTTATTGAATTGGATATGTTTAGACTTTGACGTGAGCTTTTCTGTCTACTTTGGCTTCGCATATCCATAAGTAAGTTGTTATGCTTGGTTTACTTGGATCTTTGGTCGACCATTTAAGTTTTGACTTTGTGGCTTTAAGTTAATCTTGTAACAATATTTATAAGTAAATATAATCTTAAGATTGGGAGTCAGAGATGATTAGTTTCAGCAAATTACCCTTAGAAATTATTTGGATCTTGTTCAGCTCCAAGCTCTTATTAGAAATTTATGAATCATTTTAATGCGACATCAATTTATTCTTAAGATTTAGCTGTCATTATTTTAGTTTGTCTTATATAATTGTTTTTCTTCCACTGTATATTATATCCAGATCCTCCCTTCCACTTCTAATTAATTATTAAGCATTTAAATTTATTTTTTTGATCATACTTTTTCATGTTACTTTTTATTGTTAAAACATATAAGCATGTTTTTATTTGCATACGTTCTTCTCATATCAGGCTACGATTTATAAAATATGGTTAAAGATATCTTATAAGTTCTCTCACCAAAAAATAAGATAATTCGATATTTAAGTAATAATTAAGTTTTTAAATGTTAAATTCTATTATTATGTTGAATATTCAATTACAAGTATAATGAACTCAAATACGACTCTTGGTAACTGATCATTTATTTGGTGTTATATTTATTAAAATATACATTACATCTATAACATGATAGCAATTACTTATTTAGGAAAATACTAATAGATTCTAAATGAATTATAATTGAAGCTTTAGTCCTAAACCATTCACAAGGGTTGAGCCACTGATAAAGTGAATAGTTTTTGCATGTTGATGCATATAGATACAGTGAGTAATGTCAAAGTGATCCCAATGAAGGGATCTCCATGCTTGCAGCAAAGAGAAGATCTTGATGAAGTCTCAAAATTCTTATGAAATATTCTGAAAAGAATATAACTTTATCATTTAGTGCATGGGAAAGCACATTATGTTGTGAAATTTCGCTGGAAAATTTTCTTTGGTCGTATTATTTAATCTCCATTGAGAATAGTTCTTGGAAAGTATGACATTTTTTGGGTTAAAATCTCGTGCACGGTCCTTTCCAACCTGAAGAGGTTCTCAAGATGACAATATTCAAAAATGCATGCTGCCAACTACGAATGGGTTTTAGCTTGACAATGCAATGTAATGCTTATAGTTTGGAAATTCTTCATTCCACATGTGAAGTCAGTTCTCAACTTATTCTATCATTTCAATTCCATACTGTCCTTTGTCTATGTCTATTTCATGCAACTTCATGGTCTACTGAAATGATATATGGGGTTGGATTGTCATTTATTGTGTACGTACTGCAGAATGATATACAAAGGATTTGCTTGGTTTATGATGCATTCCTGTTGGAATTTCCTCTATGTTATGGTTATTGGAAGAAGTATGCAAGCCACAAGGCACGACTATGCACTTTATATGAAGTGGAGGAACTATATGAACGAGCGCTCAGAGTAGCAACCTATTCTGTTGATCTCTGGGTTAGTTACTGTAGCTTTGCTATGTTATCATATGAAGACCCTGCTGATATTCGAAGGTAAAATCCTAAAAAAAAGGAATTCAGTTTAATATTTAAAAGTTATGTTAAGAATGTTTTTTAATAGAAAATCATGGCATTGCTATTTCTTAGTTTTCATAAATTTCATTGAAAAGTTAATAGCAGATGGCAAAAGGAACTTAGCAAAAACTTGGTTGAATATTACTAGCTAAGACCATGTTCTTTATATGTTATCTTCACTTAGATGAAAAAATACATGGTGTAATACACTTGCTTGGGAGATGAATTAGTCAGTTGAATTTTTTTTTTCTTTTTTCTTTTTTTTTTTTGCATATTACCCCCTTCATTATGCCTTTTCTACATATAAAGATCCCCTTATCAATATTTGCCAATCAAGCCAGAAATCTGCATACTTTTTTGCAGATAAAACCTTCTGTCAGTGTCCTGTCATATCTGCATATTTTTTTGCAGATAAAAACTCCTGTTAACATCCTGTTGTAGAATTCAACCTTGGCCCCTGTTAAGCTAACCAAGGATTGTAAAATTACCTGAGTACCAATGGGTTTAGTTTAGGGTTAAGGTCGGACCACTACTTTCCCCTTTTGTTTTCTTTCTTCTCCCATTTCTCCCCTCCATCGCTTGCCATTCACACCAGCCTAGAACCCCACCTTCCCATTGTCTTTTCTTTCCCCCAATAGTGGAACTTCCTCAGCATGGCAGAGAGCCCCCACCTGCTCCTTCTCACCATCCAGCCACCTAAGTCCATTCCTTTCGATCACTTTCTACATACCATCTCATCTGTTTGAGCCCACCCCCTCCTTTAACTGTGCCACCCACCCAAAAGCATGTTTCCATGCCCTCCTCATCACACCATCTGACCCAACCATCCTCCTCGCTTCACCACCACCATCATGTATAATCCTCCCTATCTGATTGTCCAACTCACCATTCTCTTCTCTCCCTCCCGCACTAGCATGGTCACACCGTTGCAGCACCCGTTTCCCTTGTCTCTTCCAACTCATGAATAACAATCTTCGCATGACAGAGACATTTAAACTATTATATGATAGAGAAAAGATAACAAACATAAAAAATGTCTCAAGAAGATGAAGGGCATGATTTATTATCTTGTGATCCATGCTTTTTTTCAATGTAATCAAGAAAAATTGAGTTCCATCATAGACAATAAGGTCTTCCATTGCTTTTCTAGGAGGTGAGGAAGCATGGGGGTGAAGCCTGGATGAGCAATAAGAGGAGAGGAACAAGGGAGTGGGAGGCATGTGAAAGCATCTAACTAGTACAACTAGGATAGTGGGAGAGTGAGAGAGAGAGTGCAATGGGTTGGATGGTGGAAAGCAGAGAGAAATGAGTGGAGCTACGGAGGTGACTCAACCCTGTACTTTGCTGCATGAGGTACTCCACCTCTCCATTGGCAGCTGTGGGTCTACCTTGGGCTGCCATCCACCTTCTAGCAGTGGAGCCTCACCTTTGCCTTTGCTAAACTTCAGCTGCAAGTTCCACAACTCATTAAACTACCTAGCCTCCATGTCAGTGCTACTTGGTGGACGTGATGGACCAAGGGAAGGGAGGGAGAGTAGGACAATAGTAGAGTCTAAGATTTGTTGAACTGGTATCGAGCCTGTCCAGTTGGCATCTGGCACGGTATGGTATGGATTCATATTGTCTGTTCCAAGATGTATGTTTTTTTTTTCTTTTTTTGCCAATTTTGAATTAAAGTCGGCAAATGGTTTACTGACTTCAATTCAAAATTGGTAAAAATAAATAGGGGTGAACTTCTAGTGAGGGCTTTCGAGCCCCCCCTCTCTCTCTCTTCCCCTCTTTTTCCCTCTCTTTGTTTTCCTATCTCTCTCCCTCTGCAAGCACGGTAAGGCTCTTATTTTGTATCGAATGAATAAACTGTGTGCCGATAACTGGCCGCTCCAGTTTGGTACATTCTGAATTGGTCGGTTCGGCATGATTCAACATTCCATGATGGAGTCCCATCCTAATAGAGGAACTACAGACAGGTCACTATTCCAATAGTGTCAGCTTAACCCGAGGTTTTATATGAAATAACTTTGCCAAAATTGGCTTTGGTATGCAGATAGTGTTAGAGGGTGTAATATGTAATAAAGGCATAGGAGGGAGTGCGATTCACAAAAAAACCCTATTTTCAAACAGTGGCTCAACCAAGAGGGTACAAATTCAAAAAAAGAAAAATCTTTCTTGAAAACTGCTCATATTTAACTCCTAGGATGGAGACTAACATTTGACGTTGTTATGATAATAATGTGAGAATAATGCATAATCTTTTGTGCAATCATTGTCGGGGTATAGTCCTAAATAATTGTTCAATGTATAATGCAACATGCACTTAGTTACAGACATATATAAACACGGTTGATGCTCATTGGTTACTTCAAAATTTTTGTGTCTTGAACCTGAAGACACAACATGATATTCTGTGGCACTCCTGGTTATCTAATGTTGCTAGACCATGATGACATAGTTATTCTATGCAAGTGGCGGGGAAAATGTTTAAAAGGTGTCAGATTCTTATGATAATTGCAAAGAATTTATTGTTAACTAAGCTACAGGGAAGCTGGCTCAACTAGCAATATACTTTTGAGACATTCTACGGAACTTGTTTACAGACCTACTACACAAGCATGGATAGCTTATTGGCTACTTAAAATTTTTTGCTTCTTGAGGACACACCATGATCCTCCATTACATTCCTCGGCATATGATATTGTCATGATGACATTGTATGTAAGTGGCTAAACAAGCAAATGGTGTTTTCTCCCAAGGCCTTATTGCTCATTAAACTATGATAAACAGGCTGAACTAGCCATATGTTGTTGAAGCATTCATCAGGACATAGAATTCCATTGTCATTGGATTCTGTGGCACTAATGATTTGCATTTGCAAGAAAATTAAGATCAGTTCCGGCAAAACTCTTAATAATCTATGCTATAGGTGTCGAAATTTATTGCTTATCTATAGAGCAGAAATCAAATAGGGGTAGGCCCAATATGAAAGTATTCAAGGGGATGGAGTTTTTCCTGTCCTTTTTGAACAAACCAAACAATGTTTCAGATTGTTGGGCTGGACTTCAAACTTGTATAGGCCTATGCCATCACCTAAAGGGTAGCCCAATGCACAAGTCTACTGCAGTTGCACAGTCCAAGGAAAGTTAGATGTACACTGCCATACCCTCGTATGCAGAGAGGTTGTTTTTGTGTTTCAAACTCATGACTTCCAAGTTGCAATATAGCAACCTTACCATTGCACCAACACTTACCCTCGTCTATGCTATTACCTGATGACAATACAGCATATTTGCTGTGATACAGGATAATACTATATATAGTGCAATCCACAGCCTTGTTTATTATCAAATCTTATCAATACAGTCCATACTAATATGGCATGGTTTGCACTAATATTTCGATAATTACGAGGAGATGTTTTTTTTTTTTAATTATTATAAGGAATTTTGGTGATAGAAAGGTTAGGTTTCATGTTAGAAGTCTACCTTTTGATTTATGTACTGTCCATAGAGTTGAGGGTCATAAAATTAAATCTTCCACATGATTGTACATGTATCTGTGATTGCTTGATGAGATAATTTTCTGGAGCTGGAAAGTTATTGGATGTGTTTGTTTTGATAGATTTATTAGGCTATGAATAATCTTGCAAAGAATATTGATATATTCATCTTGTTTCTTTATTATTATTATTATTATTATTACAACAATATTTTCAATATATATTACTTGTTAGGTCATTGTACTACAAGACACCAAATGATAAAAATTGACGATCAGACTAAGAAGATTTTGCTTTATGAAGCATAGTTTCAAATCCCTATGGAACATCCTGTAGGACACTAGAGTGGGGTACCATACCAAGTGTTAGGATGGACCATCCCACCATCATCGCAGCATCGTGGGGCGTCCCCTGTCCTAGGTGTCAAGATGGGGTGGGATGGTGATGCTTTCCATTCCATGGAAAAATTGGGGGCCCCCACCACATGGGACTTAAAACCTTTTTATGAATTCTCTAACTTGGTATCAGTTCTTTATGAAACAGAAAGAAATGGTGCTGTATTTATACGTATGTATATTTTATATGTCTATGTTTGTATGTATGTATTTGTTTATGGGTATATGTGTGTGTAATACACACAATTTGTTTATTCAGGTCATTTTTATGCTAATCTGAATGTGCTTAGCTGCCTTTAGGTATATGTCTGCAGTTGCTTTGTTTCTTTATGACAGAGTTCTCAATATGAATTGGTTTAATTTTATATTTTATTACTGGGGTTTAACTCCAGCGTACATTTTGGAGGGTGATGACTTGATGATCCATGAATCCATTTTGATGTTCTTTTATATATTTGGATCAGCTAGTCTGTTTTGGCATATTGATTCATACTTCACAGTTTTACAAGGTGTCATGTCATGTTTCACCCCTTTTTGTAGTGTATTTTGGATGATTATTATATGGTTTATGTGATGTCATGTTTCAAATTGTATTATAGGTTCAGTTGTGTGTAGAACCATGTAAAAGCAAAATTTTTGCATTACAAAAGATAGTTTAAATTATTGAATGACGATTGTTCTTTCCAAAATCTTGCAACAACTCCATGGAAGTTTAGTAATCCTACATTTAATACTCTTCCATTTGAATTGAATATATGTTTTGTTCTCCTACTTCGGTTGCTGTTGAGTGGAGGTATATGGTTAGGAGACAGAATGCTTCCACCTTCATACTTATATGACACTTTAGATATGTCCCTAAATCTGTAACCAATTTTCCTATTATCTGAGCTAAATTTGCTGATCCCTCTTCCTGCGGTAATTTTAACTCTTAAACTATTGTGACAGATTATACGAGAGAGGCTTATCTTTTGTCGGGAAGGATTACTTGTGCCATCTTTTATGGGATAAATATATTGAATTTGAATATTCTGAGAAGCAATGGAGTCGCCTAGCTCATATTTATATCAACACTCTGAGATATCCGATAAAGAAGCTACACAACTATTATGAAAGGTAAATTATCAGGCTTTTTGTTTGAAATTTTATTTGAAAATAAGCTGGAGAAAATGATTCACGAGTGAATTACTCACAATACCTTAGCTACCAGTGGTTTTGTTTGTCAGAAATTATTTTATTCTCATTGCTGAATTTGGTCTTCTTTTAATATTTTTTTAACTGGCTTGATCCATCTTTTGGTCACTCCTTATTATGTATGCTCAGTGTAACCTGAAAATATGCTACTAAGGTAGATGAAACTAAATTCGCTTCCATTCCTTTTCTCCCTCTTTTGGTGCTTAGTCACAATATTTTTCAAAATACAAATCACGGCGACTTTAATGGACTGATACTCTTACTTCCAATCTTTCAGTTTTAAAAAATTGGTTGCTACATGGGAGGAAGAGATTGAATGCCAGAAAGACACTGAAGTGTCATCAGAAGTTGTATTTAACTGTGGAACAGAAAATGTAAAAGATTGTGGATATGCTGAAATCTCCAATGTGATCCGGAATCTTTTGGATCAACAAGATTGCCTTCCTAGGCCTAATGCAGTAAAGAAATACTTAGACATTGGGGAACTATTTTATCAAAGATCAAATCAATTAGACAGAAAGATTAGTTACTTTGAGGCTCGAATACGGAGGCCTTATTTCCATGTGAAGCCAATTGATGATCATCAGCTCGAAAATTGGCATCAGTATCTTGACTTTGTTGAGATGCAGGGGGATTTTGACTGGGTATGAATTGTTCTACATTCATGCTATTTAAGTGGCATTTTACTTAGTCTCCTTGTTATCATCTGAAAACTACCTTTTCAATGCCAGACGGTGAAACTTTATGAGAGATGCTTAATTCCTTGTGCTAACTACTCTGAGTTCTGGATCCGTTATGTCGAATTTGTGGATGCTAAGGGTGGGCGAGAGATAGCAAAATATGCTCTTGATCGAGCATTGACAGTTTTTCTGAAGGTACGAGTAAGCATGACCCTTGTTACCAATCTTGACCATTATCAGTTTTTGTTAAAGAGAGGAACTTTTATATAGGAATCTGACTTTTTTGTTAATTGGAGTACATAAATAGTGTATACCTAATCAAACTGATCATTGCATTGTTGGAATGAAGTGCACCAGCATCCTAGCTTTTTATACCAATCTTTTGCATTTTGATTACTAGTTTTGTTGTTTGAATGCTCTTACGCAAGCAGCGAGTTCCAGCTTTCCATTTATATTGCGCAATGTTCAAAGAGCAAATTGGTGATGTTCTTGGTTCTCGTGCTCTGTTTCATCAAAGTATTATGGATTCAGACAATGAGTTCATTGAGAATATTAACAGAGAAGCAAACATGGAAAAACGAATGGTACATACTGTCTCGATATATTTTTTATTTCTACTAGTAAAAGGCTGTGGGAATCAAACACTTTTTGCTCTCTTTTGCAGGGAAACATTGATGCAGCTTGCATGATATATGAGAAAGCAATTGAAATGGCTAAAGAGAAACATGTCTTGCGAATTCTTCCAGTTCTGTACACCAATTTTGCTCAGTTCACAATTTTGGTAGGCATCTGAAACTTATGTTTCTACCTAAATGCTTGACTTATCAATTTTAGCTATTCACATTTTCATGTGGTTTCTCCCTCTTTTTTACTCCAATTGCCTCATTACTCAGGAGACATCCTAAACTTTAGGTATCCTTGTTCATTTCTCACTAGAACTGGTTTACATTTTAGTGCATCGTTTACGGGCAATGGTGTAGCCGACTCATGCATAATTCTCATCAACTGGGTTAGATTGTGGCATGTTCTCTAGTATAGGGAATGCCCTTATATTCATTAATATGAAATTTAGTTTCATTTTATAGTTTGACAGGTTTATGACTAAACTTCTACCTAACTTCAATCTTCCACCTTTCATCCAAGCTTGTGATTGGCATTGGTGTTGTTTCAGATGTAAAAAGCAAAATCAATAAACTATTTCAATGGCTATATTCTCATTGCTGGGATAGGTTTCTTTATATGTATCACTTCAGCAATTACATATTTTAATACCGCCTTTCTTTTAACAGGCACGCGGTAGCATAGATGCTGCTAGAGAAGTCTTCATCAAGGGAATCCAACAAATGCCGAGCAAATCAATTATAGAGGTTTATAAGTTATAACATCCTTCTCCATCAGTCCAATTACAATTGCTTCACCATTGAGTTTCTGTATGGTGGTCTGATCATATCATGCATCCTGTTTTGCATAATTAACAATAAACTAACTTATTAGTTACCACTAATAGCTTAAGTACTTTGGAAGTATAATTAGCATTGAGTGTGACATTCTCATATCAAAACAAACTTGTTTCCTACTTAGTTTATGATTCAAAGTATCATCTGTTTCTCGATAGTGTTCATTTAGGATATTTTTTAGATATGCATTATTTACTTGGCACATTAGGTTCTCTGATCCTTTTGTGAGAAGTGTAGACTAGTGATATAGCTTTGAGACAAATTTTCTACTCCATTGGGGTACCTAAAAATTGAAGACCTGTAGACTTCATCAATATTCATGCATATGCAATTGTAACATTTGAAACCATTTCATTTTATGTGGTCTAATTTTCACCTACATATGGAATCTTGGTTGTTTAGACATTATGTTCTCAAGTCATGGCCTTTCATTCTCTGATTAATTTAGCAACCTGTTCTGTGATTTTATCCTAGTGTGCTTGCATTAGGATTTATCTTTGTTGACATCCTTAGTGATTCATAGCTTAACTATCTGCTATTGTAGGCTTAAATCTGTTCCTTGTGTCTGTAGTGATGAGAATACATGTTGTAAAAGACTAGCAAGTATTGGCAGCTCATTACTTCTAAATTAGTTCTCTATGTTCTTATTGCTCCCTCCATTATTTCTCCAATTTTATAAATTCATCGACGGTGATCTGGTGTTTTTATTTTTCACTAGAAATCAGGTTTCTTCTTCAATCCTACTCTCGTTTAGTAATTTATTAGTAATATCTGTTATCCTGTTAAAATCATGTGATTCTGTCAGCATCATCATTCCCATCATATTGAACAAAGGCTTTTCCTATCAAAACAGGGTCAGCTATGTAGCCAAATTCTCTGCCATGAAGACTCAACATGAGGATTCAGCTGATAAAGACAAGCTGTAGACATGCTTACTTTAATATAAGAAAAAAAGCCATTTTATATATTAACCAAAGGTAATAAGAGGCTTTAACACAACCATTTGACTTCGGCTTATTAAATCCTTATTTGCCATTTTTATTTCTTTATTCATATGGTCCCTCCCTTTCCTTCAAAATTCCTTACATCTGAAATTCAAAATGTGGTAGGCCGTCTCCCTACCTCATTCTTGAACTGCAAACATAAACCTATCCTCTTCGTAGAACATCCCTAGATTGTTATATCGAGTTTGAATTTTCATCACTTTAACTCTGACTGGCTCAAATCCACCTATTTTACCAGTGCTTTATACTGTCATTTTACTACTCTATTATGCTTCTATTATTATTTCTTGTACTAGAAATTTTATGTCTTAAGTTAGAATGATGCAAGACTAAGCTCAGTATTGTTTTCAATATTAATCTGCTAGTTCGGCTTATGTGTTGTCTATCTTCCTAGTTAAAAATATGAGTTTGCTTTCTATCTAAACTAGTTTCGCTGAGCTAATGAGGAAACAGAAATAGTGCTTTTCGATCTTTCTATCACGCTTTATATATTTTCTCATTTAAATTTCAAGTGTGGCTAGTTTCCAACATGTTTTATCATGATTTAGAAGGTACTTGCACAGATGCTAAACATCTTGCTCAAAGTTCAATTTCCAAGTGGTATCATTCTTGTACTCTTTTTTCCAGTCAACCTTCTGTATAACTGGATGCGAAAGCAGGGTTAACAGAATGAACAGAAGATTTGAATGATTGCACAGCTATCCTTGTTCACCATACCAAAAGCTGCATAATTTTTCTGGTAGTGATAGATTAGAATAAGAAGATACTGGAAATATTGAAGAATATATCATAATGGCATTATATAATGCATTCTATACTATTTTTTCCATATGGATGTGAAATCCTTAACCTTTGCTGTTGACTAGGAACTTAGAAAGTTAAATGTTGGATTACATTCTCTGTTTCCTAATTCATGGGACATGTTTTTTTGTGATTGCTACTTTTGCAGGGATTGATACGCTTTATAACCGTTCATGGAGGGGCAGAACAGATACCAAAATTAGACTCAATTGTGGCAAATGCTATAGCTCCTGAGTCAGATGTATCTAAAGCCTTAAGCTCTCAAGATCGTGAAGACATCTCAAAGTTATTCTTAGAGGTGAGCTTCCATTTTCTTGCTCACTCTGATTCATTTTTATTGACAGTATTCGCTAAAGGAAGACTGCTAAAAGTAAGTTATACTGTTACTCATTGACATACCTTTCTGGTTCTTTTTCCCAAAGTCAGCCAGTGTGTTTGTTTCAATGGATTGAAAGCTTGGTGCAACATGAAGGCACTAAAAGAAGAAACAAATTGACAGCCAGATCCGGTCATCCAAGTCTTTTTACGGTAGCAAATCCTCTATGTGAATGCTGACAACAACCTTGTGTCAGCATTCTTCAGTCTCCTAGTCTGAATCAAAATCAATGCCCAAGAGATAATGTGATCATACTCGTTATCCTGGAGCTTCTATACTGGAAGTGGGAGGATATAATGGATAGTTGCTTGTTGAATTTTGTGCAATCACTGCATGTGTTTGGTGCTTCAAGGTAGGTTTCTAGGACAACAATCAGGTTGGTATATGAATTCAAATATTTTGTAATAAATAGAATCTTTGTAAATAAAATGAGAATTGCATAGATGGAAAATGCTGGGTATTTTTATTGGCAAAACTTGGAATTTAAGAAAGGAATTAAGATGATGAAGTGTACTAGTTGCACCGATAGAGTAAAATGGTATGTAAAACCAATTGAATGATGTTGCAGTTGGAACAAAGATCAAAGGCTTCAACACAATTATATAAGCCATCATGGAGAAAACTAAAGGAATGTAAATGAACTCTGTGTATAGAGGATTTTGTTAGCAAAAGATAGAGGCTTCAAAGTTCCCTCAAGATGCTAATAGTGATAAGCTAGCTCCATGTAGTTGGGGGAAAATGGTATGTTATCCTACTTCAAAGCGGTCATATTGGATAGTTTATTGGGCTATTGAGATATGTTAAGACACACTGTGATCTGCTTGTGGGCACCTGCAGTCCCTTTTGACCAAGCATCTAATATTGCTAGATCTAATTAGCTGCTGATGGGCTTTGGGTCAGGCTAGTCAGAATAGGCCATGGACTGGGCTTGCATCCTAAATTTTAGGCCCATATTTGTTGGGCTGATTTTTGGTAGCCCTATGTCTAGCATACAACACATGGATAAGATCAAGCTCTAATCTATCTCGATCCTTCCATTCCCCTCGCTTCTCTTTTCCTTTCCCAATCCTTCTGCTCCTCTCTCCTCCTCTCCACATGTCATGCATTTTGTCCACTGCCACTATGGCTATCATTCTGATCTGTCGCAAGTGGGAGAGTGGGGGACATGGTGGTGGCATGGAGCAATGGAGCGAAGATGTAGCTGTGGTAAGAGGCAGAAGGGAGCAAGCAGTGGTAGTGAGTGCCCGAGGGAGCATGCTGTGTTGTGAGCAACTGAGGGGAGCATGTTGTGGTGGTGAGCAGTGGAGTAGAGCACATGGCAGCAGCAAGATGAAAGATGGGGCATGCGGTGATGGCAAGTAGAGGAGTGGAGAAGGCAGTGGAAGCAAGTGGCAGAGTGAAGCACATAACGGCGAGCGGCAGAGTGGAGCACATGATGGTGATGAGTCACAAAGTGGAGCATGCAGTGGTGGTGAGTGGCGGAGTATGGAACGCCATAGTGGCAAGTGGCGGAGGGCGGCATGCAGCAGTAATGGCAGAGTGGAGGTCGACTTTGTTTTTTCTATCCTAGAGAGGATAGTGGTCTATCCTAGAGAAAGGAGTACTTGATGGATGGTTGTGATACCATCAATTGACTTAAATTAAATCGGATACATATGTTTCTAGTTTTATATAATATGCTCTTTCCTTTCTCTGTGTTGGAGTTTATATGGATGGATGCATTTAATGAGAAAAGGTGCAAATATTTGAGGATGGTGGGGCAAACTTCTGCTCCTGCTCAAGGAGTATTCATGGACCCCAAATAACCTACCTGGGTTTGGAACCTGAGACACCTCCCCCCTCCCCAGTGCAACCTGGCACAGGAAATTTGTGTTATATATGGGAATGAGAGGAGGTATGTTATATGCAATGTATGTGATAGGATATGGCTTCGCTCAGAGTTGTATTTGAATGAGGCTGGAGCTTTGATGTTTTATTCTGTAGTTTGGATTGCGTAGTAGAATACATACAGAAATATTTTGCTACTCTCACACTTGTCTGCTGATTTAGGATATGGCTTGTGAACTATCTGACAGGTCCAATAAATGAAAGTTCTACTTGGTGCTGTTTGTTTTTGTGTTAGACTTTACTGTCACTTCTTCATAAACAGTTTAATAACATGTGTTGTTGGTAAATAATCTAACAGTTGAGGTGGTTGAAGCAAATGGGCAAGGTGTAGTTTTCTTTTTTAATAATCATGCACTAAATTTCCATTTCCAAGAATTATGCCTTCTTAGACATTCAGAAATACTTAATCTAACTACTGCCATTCACAATGATCTGGATACACAACAAATTATGGGACAGTTTGGTGGTTTTGGAGATGACAGGACTTTGTTTGACTGCTGAAATTAACTTCTGCAAGTAGATTATTATAATTTTTCAAGATGCTAAACCAAGGTTGTTCTTATATAAGCCATCTTAATTTGTGTCGTACCTATTTCTTTTTACTTTGGCATTGTAGCATGAATGTAATTTATCTTTAATAAAAAATGCTATGGACTAGTCAACTTACAGTGTTCATCAGCAAATTTAGATTATATATATATATATATTGTGTGGAGTTTTCCTATGTTGGGATTTTCGGGGGTTTAAGTGTCAAACACTTTGGACACCTGGTCACTTGGCGACGATGCCAAGTGTTGGCATAATTCTGCTAATAATATCCTTGTCCAAATGTAAGTTTCATTGCTGCTTGATACTAATCAACGTTGGTAACTGAATGTGCACATGATAAATTTGTTTTAGAGTTTGGGTTTTATCTGCTAGTGATTCGTTCACATTATGTGAGTAGAATCTTGCTGCTTATAATAATTTCTTATTGGCAGTTTGTGGACCTCTATGGAACCATTCATGACATCAGAATGGCATGGAGTCGTCACAGGAAACTATTTCCTCATATAATGAGGCCTTCATTTAACTACACTGTCCCTGAGAAAAATACCTTGGACAAGAGCAAGGAAGGAAGAAACCAAATGTTGGTTTCTCCATCTCATCATGTTTGCAGAGATGACCACCATGGTGGCTCTGATATGCATTTAATGGATGGCCCACAACTGAAAGACAGTGCTGGTTTTCTGTGTGAAGGGGTTACAATTGACAAATTGCAACCAGAAGAAGACAAAAATTGTACAAGTGAAAGAGAGGAGCAGGTGGAACTTGCTGAAGACAAAAAACAGTCTATACCAGAAGGAACTGAACTGCATGTGGAGGTTAATGGGTTAGTTTATGAATGTCCTGATGAGGCTGAAAACCCAGGTGTCTTGTCAGAACTCTCTGACATTGGGAACCACATTAAAGTACTCCCTGACCATGAATCAAGTGACCATTTAAGACCACCTGCACTTGATAATCTCTCAATGAATTCTCTAGACACTGATGCTCAGCAGTCCAACCCAATCACTTCAAATGAACATTGTGTTCATCAGGAATTAACCTCTGTATTGGATGGAAATGGAGAACAGAATGAGCACATTCATCAGGAAGCAACCGCCGTATCGGATGGAAACAAAGAACAGGATGGGGGAAATGCAGATGAGGTCTCAGCAATTCATGAACCCGATCTGAAAGACATGAAATCAGACACACCCTCTCGGGCATGTCTTCAAAATGATGACAGTTCTTTGCATCCAGCTAGTGACTTAGATCCTTCAGAATTAGAAATGAACTCACAGCTCCAAATGCAAGCCCGGTCACAAACTAATTCACATCAAGATTCACCTGCTAGTGGTGCATTTCCTCAAAATTCCAGCAGTGCAGGAAAGTGGTTTCAAATGTATTATGGCAGGCATGCTTCTGAAGATTCCAATACTAGTTCTCATGGTTATGTTCAAGTTTCGCAGTCTCAACAGTGGCAGGTTCATGCACAGTTGCAACACCCTTCTGCTTCGAACTCACAGATGCTCATAACTCATGGTTATCCATTTCAGCCTCAGGCTTCGAGTAATGCACCGGCTTCGAGTAATGCACCAGATCAGCAAGCTAACCAAACCCAAGGTCAATATCAGATGGCTGCTGCTCAAGCTTACCCAACTGGAAACCTTGCCTGGCCTGGACAAAATATTCAGCAGCAGGGTTTTGTATATAGACAGCCGCAATTAAGCACCCATACTACTTCCCAACCTCAGCCTGAAGTTTATCAGCAATCTGTCCAGGCTAATGAGCAGTACAGGTATTCTCACAGTTACCAAGGATTTGCTCCTCACATCTGGCAGTACTATCAGCAACATCTGTATTATCTGCAGCAGCAGCAGCAGCAAATACAGAACCATCTGCAGCAGCAGCAGCAGCAGATTGAACAACAGCAGCAACTGCAACAAAAGCACTATCAGCAGCAGCAGCATCCAGAGAATCAACAAGTGCTGCTTCAGGTACAGCAGCAGTCAAATAACCAACAAGAATCACAGCAGCACCTCTCACCAGAGCAAAATCAAAACCTAGAACTCCAGCAGCAACAGCAAGCATCCCAATCTCAGCAACAGAACCTGCAGATGCACCCCACACAGCAGCAGCAGCAGCAGCAGCTTCTATATATTCAACAGCAACAACACCTGTATCTCCAGCAGCAACAGCAGCTATACCTGCAGCAGCAGCTACTCCAGCAACAGTTATTCCAACAACAGCAGCAGCAACAGCAATACCAACAACAGGCACAACAGCTAATTACACAGCAGCTGCAAGGGCCACAAGAACTACTTCAACAGCAGCAGCAGCAGCAGCAGCAGCAGCAACAACAACAACAGCCACAACTACTTCAACAGCAACAACCACCACCCCAACTTCCTCAACAGCAGCAACAACAGCCAGACCTACTTCAACAGCAGCAGCAACAGCCAGACCTGCTTCAGCAGCAGCAGCAGCAGCAGCAACAACAGCCACACCTACTTCAGCAGCAGCAGCAGCAGCAACAAGAGTTACTTCAGCAACAGCAGCAGCAGCACCTATTGCTGCTCCAGCAGCAGCAGCAGCAGCTATACCAGCTCCAGCTGCAGCGGCAGCAGCAAATCAGTGCATCAGAACTTGAAGCTTTAAACATCACTTACTACCTTCAGGTGATTCATTTCTTTTAAGGCACAAATGTGGATCTATGTATGACATTTTGCTAGTTCTTTGAGAGAAGCTAAGGTAGATTTCTGGTTTTTTGCTCAATGTGGCATTGTTGGTGAGAATAGGAGGGTGCTGACTTATAAACAACCTTTATATCTTGAAGTATGACACCTTTTGACCTTTTGTGTGCGACTCCAACCAAATGTCACTACAACTGATGTTTTAGACATTTGAAGCCAACAATGCTCATCAGCTTTCTCAATTTCCTTCTATGGTTTTACAGGAAGATCAGGGCTAACCCAGCTAACTGCATTTTTCATTTAGATTATAATATCTATAATCTGTGCACTTTTATACACACACACACACACACACACACTCACACATATGTATGTATGTATGTATGTACGTACATATGTATGTGCGTATCTCTGTGTGTGCACGCGCGCGTGCGCGTGTGCCCGTGTGATGGGTACTCCCTCCTGTTGGGTTATAATTCTAACTTTACAAGCAACACTTTCTTATTCTTCTTTTCATTTGCGAGAAATACTTGATTACCATATTAAGATACTATCATGACTATGCTATTTACTTTGTGCTGAACTTTGTGACTAGCAGACTGTTCCTATGCAATACGGAAATAATCAACAAAGGCAGGATCGTCTCCAGGAGGCTGAGACATCTCAGGTAGCATTCAGGACTTGTGATATGGTTTTCTTAATGATCATGACATTCTGTTGTTGTTCACAATGACATGCTTCTGCTTGATTTGAATTTGTTCACAATGGCCTATTCAGGACTTGTGATATGGTTTGCTTAATGATCATGACATTCTGTTGTTGTTCACAATGACATGCTTCTGCTTGATTTGAATTTGTTCACAATGGCATATTCAGGAGTTGTGGCAGATGCTCGTGCATAATCTTATGATAAATTGTTAATTGACAGAGATACTCCTCAGATTTGAAAAAGTGTCTGCCATATTTTAAACAGAGATGGGGTTGCTGCTGTGATAACTTTTGAGCATTTTGGATGGTGAACTTTCATTTTTTTTGGCTTAGCAGAAAATTCCTCTTTGAACATGAAAGCGGTGTATCAAGTAGTAGAAGTAACTGATGTGGAAGATGAGAAATGGTGCAGATAAACTGAGAAAAGATACATGAAGAGGGAGAATAAATTTCTAGGAAATTAGTTTTTCTCCACAAATAATCATGTACCACAATAGTTTCTGAATAACTTTTAGATGTTCAGTGATGTATTTTTTAGGTGTGGATCAAACTTACTAAGAAAACCAATTTCCAAGAAATTGTTTTTCTGTGTCTCCCTGAACTTATGTTCCTAACTCTTCTAAGAATGTGTAATTCTAATACATCTAGCCCTCTAGGCATTGTTCCTCATTTCAACTATTTTCTGGAGTCTTAATCCATCACCATAAAATCGGTAATTAAATATTGATAAATACTGTAATTATTTGACCTTCACAGGACATATATCTTTGCAGGGTGAAGGGGCTAATCTGCAGACTGCTGAACAATCTGGTTCTTCTTATCCCTCCACACCACAGAAGGGTGCCACAAAGCAGTAAATTGACCAGCAAATGCACTAATCTACTGGTATGGAACTTGTTTCAATAAATTTTGTCAATGTTTTTGCTGTTTCATTTGCTAGTAATGGGCTTGTATCGTTAGTTTTAAGAAACTGGTAAAGAACGACTCATTTGTCGCAGATGGATATGTAGAGAGAATTTTCTACACTCTTATTGAGCAGATTCCTGAGCATTTATCAAGATCAGTGGTTTCTGCCTTCCATATGTACTGCCTGGTCAAAGAATCCCCTCTTTTATTACCTGTGGATCAAGTTTACTTGTGCCTAGATGCCATTTTATTAAGCCTTAAAGGTCCTATGATAAGTTCCCATGCTGCTTTGATTCATAAGCTCTATGGGCATCCCACCTTGAAGATAGGGAAGAAAGCTAGTTGAATAAGAGCTGTCTTTCTATTTTATGGCTGCAAGGATTTAGGTTACATTGTCAGCCTTTATTGCACTATGCAGAGGCTTCCTGAAACCTGGGTTACGATAATGGAAAAGAAAGTCTCCTGAGCTATAAGCATGGAAAGCCATGTAAAAGTGATCATCCCATACAGCATGCTAACTACAATCTTTATGCTTGCCCTCTTCCCCTTATGAGTAAAATTTTAGCTAGCCAACATTTGTAGCAGGCACCAGTTTTGAAATTCCTGTCTAGCGTCTGAGCCAGTGCGGGTCACTAAGGGGTCTTGTTATTTATCTGCAGTACCTGCTGGAAATCAGAGTTTAGCCGAACTTTTTCATCATTCATCTATTAAATTCCCTTAGCAAAAATCTGATCACTTTAAGATCAACATGACTGCATCATTTTTTGCACTGAATCTTTTGGATCCCTTCCGTGTGTTGGCCCAAAGTGATTCCTTGTAAAGAAAATCATCCAAGCATCACCTTAGTGTTGTTGGATGCTTGGATAAACAATTATCTTGAAAATGAAGTTTCTTTTGGTTGCCGCTTGAAACCATTTGGGTTCATTTTCTACCTCTGATTGTTGCTCTTTGACTTTCTGGTAATTACTCAGCACATACTTTACAGACCACTTCCTCTTCCAGACCTCCCTGCTGCTTAACAGTCTCATTTCTCTCTATGCATAAACTCCATATTTTATGTAAATTAGCATTTAGCAATTAAAGGGACTGAAATTCCTCTCTTGGAGCCTGATCTGTAACCCTTTGCACCATCTGAATCCTTACAGCTTTTTAGTTTTGGAATATATTGGACATGATATCCTTATTTCAGAATTTAGAAAATTAAATCTACTGCAAGTAGAAACTAGTTGGGAGCAAATCGCATCTGTGCCTTGTTTTATTTCTAGTTGATTACACTGTTAAATAAAATGTGGCTCAAGTGCACAGGATGAGTAATAAAAAGGATATGCTTCCGTGGATATCAGGTAAGAAAAGTATAGCATCAGAAATGGATAAAACCTCGGATTTGTACCTGATCAAGGAATGATAGTGGAGAACTGCCTGAAATGCTATATGTATCTCCAAATTGATATGAGAAGGCTTGGATGGTAAACTTGGGTTTGTGTTTTGAGGGGCATAAAAAGGAAGACTTAAGATATAATGGATGGAAGTTGTAAAAAGGATTTGGACAGGAAGAGGGGAGAAAAAACAATAACAATGAATGGAGCTTTTAATAGGAACAATGGCATAGATCTTCAATGCTGACCCCAAGGCTAGCTCGTCATGGTCATATTGTGTAGAAGTTTCAAAGGTCATGGTTAGGGATTGAACCGAAAAAGAAACTACATTTGGCATCTTTTGTATCCCCAACTAAGTGCCATTCATTTTGCAGAATAACATCTTTTTTTTTTTCTTAAAAAAAAAGTATACGGATGAGAAAATAGCAATAATCCATTTGATATATCACTGTGGCCTCAACCTAAGTAATATGGGTACTGTGGGAAGCCATACTCTTCTGGGAAATGGATGAGATATTTACCTAAACTAGTATGTCCTTGAGCAGATCCCATGTTAGCCCTAAGATGTTGGTCTCTAACTGGAAAAGTAAATGCTTAATCATGAGAACTTTGTACCCTGATGGGCCCCTAAAACTCACTAGGAGAAGCAGCAGAAGCTATTCTTTCTCCAGCACATGCACATACAATAAGTGATCTTTTATGTAGTTACTTAGACAAGAAGTGCTTTATGTTATTATTCAATGGATATCATAAATGAAAAAACAGAATCCAATATTCTTTCATCATGAATATGTCCTACACAAAATTTTAGTATTGCCATAATTATTTTATGGATGTTAGGATACAGATGACTATATGAAGCATGCTAAATGGAAAAAACAACTTTGCTTCTTCGCTCGGTAGGATACAAGCAAAGGGCTTGTTGGTTGCATGAGGGAGTTAAAAAAAAAAAAAATGAAGACTTGAATAGGAGGGTCATGGGGTGTTCAAATTGTAGCTCTTAGGTTTGTAAACTCTTAGAATCTTTGTTCTTTATCTTCTAGTTCTTTGATTTTTAATTTCTAATTTTAAGTAATGCTCCTCTTTCATTGGAGCTTAGTAGCATGGAAAGGTGTCTAAGATGAGAACTTCATAGAGATCTAAATAAATTGTCATTCTATCAAACAGTTCATGTATTGTTATTCAGTAAATCCTTGTATATGGTCACCTTGGGAAAAATATTTGTCTGCACATTGTGGTACCCATAGATAAGTCTTGATGTTTACTGTTTTATATTTTTGCTTTGTACATTATAGCTTGTGGTGCTGATGTGTGGGACGACAATGCTTGTTATTTCCATTATTATGCATGAACATCATACTTTACGGGAACGTAGTAGTGTAACAAACATTCTCTATGTCAGAAGAATATAATGCTTGTTATCTATTTTGATCCTACATTCTAAGAGGTTGGAGCTTATTTGACCTGGCGGAGGTGTTTGGGCCTTTGGGGAGACATAAATAGGCATGTAAATGCGAAATGGTGGTAGTACAAGATCTTGATATCTCATCATCATTTCTATCTCTGTTCATCCATTTTCAATCTCTCTTGTAAAAGTTGTCGCGAACTCCTTTCAAAGTAGTTTTTTGGATGATGATTCATAAGCGAGCTGCTTTGCTTGTCACACGGGGAACGCACATCCAAACATAACGTGATGATATGTGAAGTTAGGCAGCCTTGTCGGGGATGGCACCGGCAATATCTCTGTCTTGTAGGGGTCCGGTACTGTGGCACGTTATACATTGTATTTGGTTTTATTACTAGCCGTGTGAACTGTTCCCCTTAATAGAGTGGACGCTCTTCCCATTTATTTCTACTGCCGCTTACACAGCGGTTCTTTAAATCCACCACAACTCAATTTGAGTATGGTCCAGCAGGTTGTTCCCTCAGAACTCGATCATTAAAAGGAATGCAGGAAGCCGGTGAGATGCTTAGTTTATGAAGATTTTGTGTCAGTTCATGAACGTATATCGACAGGCCTTGGACTGATCGGTCTAATTCTGGCCTAGTTCATAGATTGAGGATGAAATGGAAGAAGAGATCTTTTTTTCACTATTGTCCTCTATAATTAATTCGATCTGTTCTGGGTGAATGCACATGTGGTTCTCTTTGGCGTTATCAAGGCAACAGAGAGTTTACAATCTTTGGGTTCACCAGTACTGGAGATTTCTAGTCAGGCACTAGTGCTTAACGGTAATATGGGTGATGGGGCCATATTGTAATGGGTCCGAAAAATTTTAGCCTTGTTTTATTTGGACAACTTGTAGAATTTGGTATGCCATCTTCTGGTCAATTGGAGATAATGTTCAGGCCATCTTCCATACATACGTTACTGTCGTTGGCACGTGCATGAGACAGACAAACAAACTAAATTTTTTTAAGAGAGGGAAGGCCAGAGCCACCTTACACCATACCCACCCCACTCAGAAGCCGGAAACTGGTTCGTGTGCATTCCGAGTCTATGCTCGTGGAACAGGATTTTAAAATGAAGCCTGATGCTTCTCCGAATCAAATCCCCGAGACCTCATCTAAGAGGCTCATCCATCCGAGCTAACACTGTATGACAAACTACTTTAATCATCCATCAATTTTCCCTTCTAATTCTGTTGTAGAGAACACTAATACCCTTCTTTTTTATATGCTGCTGGCTTTTTTGTTACCGTGATTACATGAAGTCGCTGTCATTATTAATTTGATACGATTTTACTCCTATCAAGGGGGACAAGGTGAATGCGTGGAATGGCAGCTACATAAATAAAACTCAAGCGTAAAAATGCATCCTTAGCCCGTTTTCTTTCCATCATAATTACTTGAATATTGCTTTCAAACCTAGCTTCATGGCAGTATATGATTGCTCCTCTTTCTTCCATCCTTGTCTTGCGTCTACCGTTCAAAACCCTCCTCTGAATGCCAGGGACCAAGCTAGCGGAACAGCCCGGAGTCCAGCACTGCTTTAAATGCCGCAGCGCAGGGCACTGGGCAGGAGTCAAGCCAGGAGACAACCAAAAGGAGACAATAATAGCAATCACTGTCAATTGTACGCACGCACTTAAAAGGATGACAGATTATAGTGTGCATTCACATGGCGTACGTACTTCAATTGTTGCCACCAACTCCCATTTATGTAGACCACATGGATTTTTTAGTGGAGCTGGTGGAGTGGAACATGACATGTCGTGCAACCAAAATGCCCTGGGGCACTGTTCGGCTCTAAAAGTTTCTCGCTCGCATATGTATTGTTTTTCTTTCTTTTTTTTTTTTTTTTTGGTAACAGCCATATATGTATTGGTTGCTAGCGTGAAGTCATGGCTCGCTTCACCTCTCATATGCAGCACCAGTCCTCTCGTACCATATTCATGTAGAGATTTTTGCATGAGTAAATATATGTATCCTAACATTACTTGACTTGCTGTTATATATTTTCTTTTTGAAGAAAGGAGGGAAGCCCATGCAATAATTATCGAGCTTCGGTGGTCGAGATCACCACTGAACATGTGAACACACACCCTCTGTTTCCTAGGCATAGAGATATGATCACCATTACAGGTTAAGTTCTTCTTCTTCTTCTCTTTTTTTTTTTTTTTTTGGTGGGGGTGGCTGGTGGGCGGGGGGGAATTTGAGCCGTCTCATTGGATGAAAAATAAATGGTTTACCATAGCTTGTAAAGAAAATGCATGTGAGAACGACCAGAAAATTGAAAGAGCAAGCAAGTTAGATCGCAATGCTTATTGTGTTTAGATGTTAGTGATGCAGAGCGGGTCTCTTCTTGCACATGCTGTGGGTGAAATGAGCAACAAATGCTTCACCCATTTCCATTAAAAATTATCTAAAAAATAAGTATTTTACTTTCATTGGACGTCTAATTGTAGTAAGTTTTTATCGTCAAGTATTTTTCTCCGTACTCCACTATTTGTTCTACTGTCCGCGGGTGCTCTGCCACGCTAAGTTTCGGGTATCCGTCTCGATGCTCCATAATTAATTCCACTGTGCGCGCGTGCTTGGTCCGACGTTTCCATCAGAGAAGTGGTTCGGATTTGTTTTAGTTAGGGTACAGAAAATAAATTCAAAGCACTAATTCGCTGGAAGAATAACGTGAAGTTGACCCATTGGGAAACATAAGATGTGAAAAAAATTATAGCGCCTTCTTTTGGTAGAAAAAATTTACAGTTTTTGCATCACTGACTCCTGAAGCAGATACGGACATCTAAGTAAGGCAACAAGAGTTTCATATAGAACTGTTTTTTATGGGTAGAAATATGCAACTTAATTTCAATGGACATAAATGAGGTCGAAGGACAATTTTTCTTTTTCTGTATGAGCTTGCAGATATCCACACAATTCTTACCTAAAGCCGATGTTGAATTTTTAAACATATTCAGCTGTGCATTATAGGATTCATGTGCACAAATAATTAGGTTTAGATTGCAGCCATTTGCAAATAGCTGCAGGTGTGATGGATATAGAGCTGAAATCGGATCGAATACAGATAAGATAAGATATTATCATATTTATATTTATATTTATTTTATCTGATAAATATAAATATGGATATGGATATTATTCGGATATAAAAATTCATATCCATATTTGTTTTGAATAAATACGGATAAAATTTGGATACTGAAAATATGGATATAATTATAGTATTACTTAGATAATTAAACTTTATGACTACAGAATCAAGATATTATTAAATAAATAATAAATCAAATAAATAATATATTTATATAGTTATATATTTTTTAAAAAAATTAATAATTATTATATAAAATTATATGTAAATTCAGGTATCGGATATGGATCGGATAGTTATCTATCCATATTCATATCCATTTTTCTTTGACGGATATGGATACGGATACGAATATTAGTCAGATTCTCAAATTTCTATCTATATCCAAATTGATTCGGATACGAAAATAAATTCGAACGGATAATATCCATACTACTTTCATCTTCAGATGAGTAGGTGCCGACTGTGATCTCGTGCCTTTCATAAATTGCATGTAAGAAGGTGCGGGTGTGTGTGTGTTCTCTCTATCTTTTCGGTCTCATAAGATGGTGTATTTTTATGGGGGCATTGGATCCTATCCCTTACCTTCTTTGTTCGATCCACAACTTCTCCTAATACCGTAATAGAGGTCGTCAATCTATTCTTTGCATGGAACTGATGTTGGTGTTTTGTTTCTCTTGCTTCAGCATTGAAAATGAAAACAAAGGCCTATTCCTCTTTTATCTGCTCCCTATTTCCTCTCGCAGGCAATTAAGTTCTTATGGGATCAGTGGATGAGGACCCGAAATCATGGCAGTGTCATTTTCGGTGCCCTGTAAGTTGGAGGACGGAGTTACTACAGTGGCAGGTCTTGATGAGGGGAAGGCCTAATTGGAGGTCAGTGGAGCCAGCACCATGTGATGGGTGGCAGCTCCCTTGAACTCACTAATTGAAAACTCCTTTCTTAGTGACTAAATATAAATAGCTTGTTTAGAAAATGTTATACAACTCAAAGACCACACTGCCAAACCATCGTTGTCATATTTTGGCTGCTGTAGTGCTAGCTGCAAGACATACATACATACATACATACATACATTTGTCATATTTTGGCTGCTGCATGTATTGCTGCTGTAATGGTCAATCCCGTAGAGAGTTTCATGCAGCAAGAAGCAATCGGTGCAATTTACAGGAGTGGTGCGGTTCTCGGGAGGGCCGGTGGAACAACGACACGTAGCAAAGCACCGATCGGCATGAGGAAAATTCTTGAGATCAGCTGGCAAATTATAGTGGTCTTCTAATTGTATGACTGGAGTTAGATTAATGATGTCCATGTGGATGCCAATGCAGTCGCCTGGTTAAACAATGTGTTGGGATGATATCAGTGCTAGAAATTGATCTCGTTATAGCAAATATAATACACACTACCCAATCCAACATGCCTATCATGCATGCATCATCACAGTAGGGGCATTGACGCCCAAATTTTGCTCAGTATGCGACACTTTTGTTCCATTTTGTATTAAATAGTTCTTGAAGCGTTATTGCTATAAGTAGTCTCCTTGAGTCTACTTCGTGTCCAAGCAAGATAAACATAAGAGGGGTGATGGAAAGTAAGGGATATTTGGTTCGTAATCAGAATCAGAATGGGAATGAAAATCAGAATGGTTTGAAATCGGAATCAGAATGATCAAATATTTGGTTCGTAATCGAAATCGAAATTAAAATGAAAAATTGAATCCATAGAGGAAAGTAGGGATTGAGCTCTATATAGATTGAGCCATTCCCATTCCATCCCAGAATCGGAATCGGAATGGAACTCCTCCCAACCAAACGGTTGGAATGGAAGTCATCCATTTTGATTCCGATTCCAGACCTCCATTTCTCCAACCAAACACCCCAAGAGTACCTACATCGATTCTTTCATTGTAGCATAGCTGGATTTCTCCTTTGTAGTTCCTACTATTCTTCTTGGTATATGCTTCTTGATTCTCCTTCCAATTAATACTCTAGAAAGTAAAAATAAGTAACCCAGTCAACAGAAATGACGTATTTACCGAATTGATTATAAAGAAACCAATTTAAAACATTTTATTGATTTCTACCAAAGGAAGAAAAAATCAGCGACTAATGGCATTTCGCAATGCAACGGAATCGCACCATGCGTATCCTTACCCTTGAATAAATGATCTGCATCAAAAATCTACTTGCCAGTAGATCATTTTCATGTTCATGATTAAAAAAAAAATATCACAATAAATTTTCTACTATTTCATATAATTTGGACGCATGACAGATTTATAAATCAAAGGTAGTTATAATTCTCTTTTTATTAAACATCAATATTTTCAATAAATTGAATGGCACTTAAAGCTGCACAACCAACGTAAATTTACCAAAGAAATTACCTAAAACTAGGTTGTAAATGAATGTGCATTTTATAGAATAATTTTACATGTGTATTCTTGTATCATTCATTTGTTTGCTGCCGCAGTTTTACCTTAAGAGAGTTGATTGATATATCATGTGATGTGGGGGGGTTTGGTGCAATTTATTAAGTTAGTGTGATTGATTGTATGATTCATGGTATAAATAAAAAAAAAAAAAAAAAAAAAAAAAAAAAAAAAAAAAAAAAAAAAAAAAAAAAAAAAAAAAAAATATAATACCTTATATCACACCTTATATCACATGATATATATATATAACAATTTTAGAGATATATTTGATAATAAATGAGATCTTGTAGCATGTTCATATTTTTCACCATCCATTGATGTAGTGCCACACGAAGATGTAAAAAAAGGAAAAGAGAGATAATATCCATCCCTAAATTGACTTCTATTTGTTTTTGATCTTAAAAAGTATAAAAATAAAAATTACAAAAAAAAACAAAAATAAAGAATCTTTTAATAATTGGAACCCACTATTGGAACCAATGGACCTATTATTTCAAATTTGTTAAACCAGCTAACGTTATAAAACCTTCACCGGTGCAGTAGCCCCGGCAGCGTACACCATTGGATGGTCTCTCTAGTCATTACACTTCCACATCCATCTTCCATTTTTCTTATAAATATACCTTGCTCGGTTCAATTCATGGTTTAAGAAGGAAACCAAGGAGAAGTGCACCAACACAATTCGGTCACCAGTTAAACTTTTTATTATAAATAATTGAGCACGTATCAATATTCAACTTTCCCACTTTAAAGTAATAAATAAAAATAAAAATCATTAATCAACTTGGAAATTAAGTAGTCCTGCCAACGAGTCGGGTTCGAATCGAAATCTGGATATGCATATCCGGACTCGCTCTTAGTTATTGATATCAGATCCGGATCCGAATACCTGATGGGTCTAGCCTTAAAGTATCGGACTCGAACCCTAATGGGTCCTGGATATGCGGATCCGATTTCGAGATTCGAAACTCATATTCAAAATCATTTAAGACATCAGTAGCGGTAGAGAAATCGAATCTCGATGGAGGACAGTGGTGGAGAGGGAGAGGTGGCCCAGATGGCGGTGGAGACGATGCGAGGCAGAGAGAAGGGATGCGGAGCGGCGGAGCCATGGAAGACAGCGGCGAAGGGGAAAAGACGGAGAGGAGATTGGATCTCTGTAGAGAGGAAGAGGGAGAGGAAGTCGAGAGCAGGAGAGGGGGAGGCTTGGCGCCTTTGGAGAGATCAGATCTTGATGGAGAGATCTCGGTGGGAGGGAGAGCGGGAGACTGAGAGACTGAGAGAGGAAGAGAGGGAGACTGAGAGATAGAGAGAGGGAGAGGATTTTCTCCATCCACGATCTTGGTGTCGGGATCCGACTGCTGGCGAACGGATCTCGCGACGAAAAAGGAGAGGCAGGACGATCAGAGCGAGAGAGGAGGGGAGAGAGAAGCACCGTCGAGGAGACAGAAAGAGGGAGACTGAGAGACAGAGAGAGGGATTGGAGAATTCAAGAATTGAGATGTAGGAATTGAGATCACGATCTCAGACCTCAGTCGTCTAGAGTTTTTTTGCCCTTTGAAAATTTTAGACCGTATCTTTAATCTAACGGCTCAAAATATTTTTAATATATATATAATATTATTATATTATATTATTCAAATTTTGAATCACCGAATCTGGATATTAAATATTCAAATTCTATCTAATTATATTATAGTTTATTAAGTCTGAATCTAAATCCGAATAAATGGATTCAATACTAATATCAGATTTAGACCCGTCGGATAAAAATCTAGCGTCTCGGACCAGTTCTACGGCTCTAGGATTGGGATTGCAGAAACAACACCTATGCACGTGTAAAGCACGTGCTAACAACTGTTCATTTGCTTCCCTGCCGAGTACCAACGCTTTTCAGTGGAAGTCCCGGGACTTCAGATGCCCAACAAAATAAGACGAAGAACGGAAGGAAACCAAATCGAAGGGGACAACCAATTCATTCCTTGTACAAAATAATTCTCCAACGTATAGCAAGCAAAAGAAAAATATTTCTTTCTGACGAAAGCAAAAGGATAATAGAACAAGTCATATGGTCCAAAGCCACCAATCTCTCGAGATCTCGAATCCAAGAACCGAGTCCTACTCTGTACTCTTCCTCTCCGGCCGCTTTCTCACCCCCCTTCATTCCCGGCCAGCATCATGTACTTGTCCCTCCTCGTCAGCGCCGTGCACTCGAACCCAAGCGCCTCCGCCAGCTGCCTCTGGATCCAATTCGCCACCTCCGCCCCGCTCCGCCGGCCACCGCTGCACGTCATCTCGCGGGGCACCCTCTCCATGAACTGAAGCCGGTACTCCGGCATCGGGTTCATGAAGAACAGCACCGGGTCCAGCCACTTGTGCCCACTCGCCGTTGTCCCGTAGAACATCGGCACCTTCGTGTCGATCGCCACCGGCACAATCTCGTCCGCCAGCTCCGCAGAGAGCGGGCTAAACCTCAACAGGTACGGCTCCCGGCACGTCGTCCCCTCCGGGCACACCGCAAGGTCCCCCTCGCCTAACAACCGCCGCATGGTCTCGGCGTCCGGCTCCCGGTCCCGCCTCAGCCGCACCGCCTTGATCGGTGACATCATCTCCGACAACGGGCTCAGGCTGTACGTCACCGCCGGCACCGATCGTTGCAGCGCCGCACTTAGCATGACGGGGTCCAGAAGCGTTCTATGGGTGCAGACGTACAGTACTCCCTTACCTTTGCCTCCGCTGGTCTTAGCGTTCATGGTGGAAGGGTTGAGGCCGTCGACTCGGAAGCGCACGCCAGTAAGGGCGCCGATGACCATGGCGACGTTGTATGGGAGGATGAGACCGAGAACGATCCGGATGGTGACCAGGGCTATGCCCATGGGGAGGTAAAGGAAGAGGGCCAAGGTGGCCAGAGGAGTGGGGAAGAAGGCCAGCCTGCCGTCGTGGAATATTAGAGGCCTTGGGTATTTGTTTCTTGGCATTACTGCGTTCATGCTGCCGGTTGTTTTGGTGGGGTCTTCTTTGCTTACTACGTATGCCTCCTGAAATGGCTTGAGTGTTAGAAAAAGAGCTAGCAGATCAGGGACTGTCTCGTAAAGAAGAGTGGGAGACCTATGGGCCATGACCACAAGCCGTGAAGAAAATTAAGGATTCCTATATTCTTAAGCCTAGTTCTCTAATATTCTTGTGGACTTTGTTTGCAGATCATTAAAATATAAAGATTTTGACTGAGAGGGACGCTGGCTTTTCATGCACTCTGTGCTATGCTAGAGCAAGATCTTGTTACTTTCAAGGAATATAATGAGAGGGAAGGAAGAAGATAACAAACCTTGCAGTGTGAGAGGAAGAGATGATCATGAGGGTTGGAGGGGTTCAGAAGGGTTAGATCAGCCTTTGTTTCCCCAAAAAGGTCTTTGAGGACCTTTTGCTTTTGAGATAAGACACGGCCAGAGATGAGGCCAGTGAAGTAGCTCCCTCTAACAACCTGGAGTTCAGTACCTACAACCTCATCCACGGATAAGTACTCCTTGAGGAAGCCTTCCACCATGACTCTGGGCATGCCGGTGAGAACCACCTTTCTCCCAGTGGAGGCCAGCACCTCATAGGCTTGGAGGTGGAGTGTCTCGAGGTAGAATTTGGGGAGCACTGCCCTTGCGACAAGGTTCATGTTCTTCGTTTTTAGGCCACAGAAGGTGATGAAAACCATGACTCTCATACTCAATCCCCCATGGTGGCCCAACGCCCAGAGAAATGGGAAGGAAAGGAGGAGGAGGAAAGCCCTGAGGATACTGCCACCTTCGAAGGCCACCAGCATGAAGTAAGGGAAGAGAGAAGAAGATCGGAGAAGAGTGCCTTCGAAGTCACAAATTATACTTTGGGCCTCCCTCCCATCCAAACAACACTTGGTCACGCTGGAGTAAAGGGAGAAAACTTGGTGCAATCTAGAAGAGTTTCTATAGAGGAAACCATAGTTTCTGAACTTCTTAGCCGCTCTATAAAATATGAACAGCCAGCGTGCTACCATCGTTAATAGAATCATGGGAACAACCATTGCCACCGCTTCTTCTCACCCCTTCTCTCTTCTTATCGATCCTCTTCTCCAGTGCTTTATGGTAGGGAGAGGCCGTAGTTAAGGTGTAGGAAGAGTACAGAGATGGTGAGTACATATAACATTAATAAAGAAATGGAGATCGATGGTGGTTGGTGAGAAGTGGGGTTGACCATGGGTTGCCATGTGCTTTCGTGCACCGCTTACATTAATGGGGGCACCAAGGCACCAAACCACACGGCTTTCTGGCGGGCCAGCGGTATCAGAGTTTTGGGAACCCCTCGGGAAGAGGGTTCGGTCCACAACCCGTCCATGGCCACATTAAATGGTTCTTGGACCGCCTTTATCGGGGCATACGATAAAAAAGCCTTTTGGACCAGGGCCATCCCGACCTAGCTTCCAGTTCCAGTTCCAGTTCAATTGGGTTTGAAAAGAAATTATTGCACGAGATAAGGTCCCTGATGCAAAATATCTCACTGTTGGGAAGCTGACTGAAGCTAGAGGGACTTGCTGCTTTGCTCTATCGATGAGCCTAACTTTTCGGAGAGGAACTCTAAATAATGGTTAGTAGCTGTTGCTATATATATGTAATATTATTCCACAGAGATATATCTATGATCGCATGCGACCATGTGAATATGCATGATACATCAAGGCTTTCGCGCTGTAATTTATATATATTTGTATGCATGAATTTTCCCTTTTTCTCTCTCAGTAAACTTACATATTTGTATACATGAATTTTCCCTTTGTCACTTGATGTGATGCGGAAACAGGAACACTGTCATGATGAGTCCGATTACGTGCGACCATGTCATGATACATGAAGGCTTTTGCATTGAAATATTAGCGATAGAAACTAGCTGTGATTTATGAGGTGTGTGTGCGTGGTTATCAATCTTTTTTGTTTGTTTCCCTGGATGAGAAGAATATTGAGCGAGTGCCTTGTCTGTGTGAGCGATCGTCACTTATAATAGCTCTCTTTTTTTTTTTTTTTTTTTTGGGTAAGAATCACTTACAATAGCTTGACGTTATGCAGGAAAGAGAGATTCGATGAAGGTTGGACCTGCTATTACGGAAATTTGAGGACTTATTAGTTGGTACGTTAATTATAAGAAGTCTATACACCTATCATTGACGAAGCCTTGGCCAAATCCTAAGGAAACCAGATGAGTACACCTTATAAGTTAAATGGAATGTATCTGTCACAATACATGAAAAATAGGAAAAGTTTAAAATCAAATAGGGACGTCGTAGACATCTATAGATTCTATACTAGCTCTTATATACTGCACGTGTCAAAGACCAATTACTATAGCATAAAACCAATTGGCATAGACAGCATTCATGTATCTCCACTCTCCATGTCTTATGAGTACTGTTCTCATTTTAATATATGCACATCTTCTAGTTTAATATCTATAGGTTTCATAGGACGCGGGGAGAAAAAACTACCGAACAAATTAATAATTGTGTTTATATATCCAGTTACATAAATAAGCCTCTTTACTGTCCATGTCTTATAAATATTTCCACCTCAATACATGCACATCTTCTAGTTTAATTTCTAGGTGTTTCATAGGAAAAGAAAAAAAAGACTACCAAATTAATAAAGTGGGAATGTATTTATCACATATTCTTATTGACAAGAGGTGTTACTCTCCACCTTCAGCCTGTTGCATCGATACCAGCTGAGATTATCTACCAGAAAAGGAAATAGCATGCTAATGAAAAATATTCGATACAAAGCATTTTGTAGGGAAAAATCTCGTTGTCCATGTTAGAAGGGAGTGCCACCGCATGCATCACTGACACAGTGCATGCGCGTTTTAACATATTCAGGAGGAAATGAGTACATGGGAGATATCCTCAAAAAAAAAAGAAAAAAAAAAGAGTACATGGGAGATAATCGCGCCCGACATTACTATTAATGGGTGACATGAAGCCTATTACAGCTTACGGAAAGGAAGTGAACATTGTAGCAAGGCACCGTATAATAAGATGGTATTCTTCTATAATTCACGCGTTGGATGAGAAATGAGCAACCAGAAGCAGTCCCGCCGCTTTTCTATCAGTGATTCAGTGGTACACTTAATTTTATGCATGCCATTTTTCTTTTTAAATTGGATGCCTATATCTGATTTTCTGGCTACACCTATTCCATTGTTTTAGGGCTGTCAATTTTAGCTGATTCATCGTATGTTCGATTTGATTCAATCTTAATGGAGTGAATGTTATTCAAACTTATTAAAATTTGAAACAGATGTGGATTAGAAAAAATATTTAAAGTAGATTCAGATCAAATACGAATAATGATATATCCCGCCATAAATTTATCCAAATATAATCTTAATCTAAATTCATTCTCAAAAATTATAATTATTTTATAATATTTATTTGATGAGTTTTTTATCTGATATGATTCGATCCAATCCGATCCCTCTTATCTATCTGATCTGACTCGATTATATCTCTTTTTGACTCGATTCGATCCGATTCAACTCAAAATAGATACAGAAATGGTGTTAAATTGTGGAGCAGGTATGAATATTAGCAGATTCAATGCATATCTGGTCTGTTGCCATTCTTAATTGCCAAAGGTTATACCATTTTTCTCGATTTTTTATCTTTTGAAAGTTTGACTCTTCTCAAGGTGTTCTGAGTTTTCTTCAGAGCCAGTTTAATTCAGTTCAGAAAAGCTGAAGTAGGACAGATGTGTTGGACAAAACTAAAAGCTAGAGAGCTAGTATATAGCTTTGGTGTTCGTCTGAACGAAAATCTGTATAGTAACAGGTACGAACTGTTAGTGGCAAGTGCAATGACAGAGTTGAACAGTTTTTGAACAAACAATGAAGTATATATTATCTTATAATTCAAGCTTGAAATATTGGGATAAAAAGAAGATAAAAGATTGAAACTCATGAAAATCAAAAACTAAAATAAAAGGAAGAAAGAGACAACATTTTGAAAGTTTGTCAGCAGATCAACATTTTCGATCAAGAATTTATCGAGAAGAAGTCCATTTGTGCAAGGACTCTGGTCCACCACGAAGGCGTTCGAAAATCTTTTTGATTATTCTTGGCTTTTTTTTTTTTCATTTTTTTTTTGTTGGACGGATGTATCTTGGAATTAGCAAAGCAACCTTCCATCTTGTCCGTTCTTCATCCTTCTAGCTTTAAGTTTTCCCTGAATTGTAGCAGACTGCTACTTGATTTGATCTTGAGATGATCAGCCATCTTCTTTTCTAAGCTAACGTGCTGCCATTCAGAAAATGTTCGCACTTACTTCTTTGCCAAAGTCTCCAAGCTGAGCTAATTTGTAATCTTGCAAGCTCTTCCAAAGAAGAATTTAGCTAATTATATTACACATGACGTAAGAGTTTGAGATGTATATGTTATTTATGCATTCTCCATGCACGGGAGTGAGGAGTGTTTCAAATAGAAAAGAAAAAAAAAAAAAATCTTGAAAAACCACTGGATGTCAATGTAAGTAGAAGAAGTATATAAAAGTCGGTATTATGAAGAAACTATTCTTTTAGGAATATCGAAACTTTTTTATTTTTGAGAGGAATGGAGGTAGCCAGATGCTGCCATCAGAATTTTATTAAGGAAAGAAATATTTACAAAAGTGAAGCGAAAGAAGAAGTAGAAGAAAAAGAAGAAAAGAAGAAGAGAGAGTTACATAGCTAACAACAATGAGTCAAGATTTTTCCACAGTCGTCTATGGTTCTCCTTCATTTTCATTGAGCATAAGCACTTCCAACTATGGAAAGTAGGGAGTGCCTTTTAGGATGGAATAAATGGGTTGACTTCTTCACAAGAAAATTTTCTTGTTTCGTTGTCGCCAAATCTGTTAGCAAACGACTACAATGAGCTGATCATCGGCTCACTCTCATGTATAACAAATTCCAATTTTCCACTAGCCATTTAGTCTATAACTCATGAAAATTTGTAGGCCAGCCTTTTAACTTCAATTGAATCTTGATGGTAGACCAAATGCATTTGGAGACTGAGCACCTTATACATAAGTGATTAATTGATCCACCACTGTTACCACACAATGGGCAACCTGCACCAACATTCCATTCTTTTTTTCGGTAACACTTTATGAAGCTTGTTCTTTAATACAAGCCAAAGGAATATTCTAACTTTCTCTGGAATAGTTACTCTTCAAATGATCTTATGATATGGGCATCTCAAACCATCATGGTTCAAAAAATTACACTGTGAATCAACAGAATTCATATCGTTTGGGGTTAATTTCCATATCGGGATATCAACAACTCTTGAGGGTTTAACCAAGAATCTCATAACGAGCCTCCAACTCTGTCTCTTCTTGTGACAAAGGTTCTCACACTCTAATATAACATGATAGAGTTCTCCAACTCCAATAAGGGATCACAGCAGTAGTATTATGCTTAACTGCTTTGTTACATAGGCCTGTAAAATAAGAGCAAAGTGATATTGAGTCTGACTATGAATCATCCCACAAGTGGATGCTATATCTATTCCCAAGTTTGAAAGATATGTAGTTTCAGAAAACATCTTTTTGTCTACTAATATCTTCCAAATAGGTGACAGCTTAACTAGGAATCTCGAAACTTGAATCCTTAACTAGGAGCCTCGAAACTTGAATCCTATATATTTGAGATAATATATTTTTTTTTGGTAGGGGATAATATAGTTTTTTCGTTCCAGTTAACGTTACATACCTCTGGATTCATGCAGGGAGGTCGTCTTAAGACTCGCCGCCGAGAGGTCACCTAATGGCGTAGCTGCCCGAAAACAAGCTGTCATTGGACGTGCATGAGGCTTTGGAACATGGAGGAAATCGAATATTAGATCAGATAATAAATTTTAGTAGCTGGAAGACGTCACACTCCCAACCCCTACGAGTAGATCTACATAAAAGAAATGTCTTATTTATCAAAAAAAAAAAAAAAAAGGTCTTGTACCATGGGAGCGAGGACTTTCATGTTTGATTGTTTCTCCTTTCTTTATTACTTTCAATATAAGCTTTGGCTGTCAACGTGATAGAAGATAGTAACGAATCCAATTCTTTATTGCTGTGACCACTTTTAATTTTGTGTTAGGCATGCACTAGATTTTGACAGTCAATGGATATGGTTTGCAAAATTAACTAAAATGCCCAAGAACGAGTAAGTAGCACTGAGAATCATCAGGGATGAAATATCCATGTCAAATTATAATTATAATAATGTCTCAAATTTCCATATACATATAAAATATTAATTATAATAAAAATTATTGCATTGAGAGTCATACAAATTAAACTTCTTTGTTACGAAAGATATCAAGTTTGTTTCATAGTTCCTCTACTCATTTACTAGTTACGAAGATGATTAGATTAGAAGTGTTGTATCCGGACAAAAAAGATGAAAAAGAAACCAGCTACTCAAAATTTTCTGTCACTTGAAAAAAAAGGTAAAGAGAGGAGCGGTGCAACTAGAAAAGGATATCGCTCGATTTGCGTGGGGGATTCGACTGGATCGTAGAGGGATGCTTCTCTAGGTCAGAGGTTCGACCATGGTTCGTCTTCGTCTGGGATCCCACCTGTGGGGAAGACTATGCCGGGGAGGAGATCTGCATCCCCCCTGGTAGACGACCAATTGGGACCGATAGGTTGGGGTCTCAGGTTATTCAAGGGCAATTAATGATGATGCTTCCGATGGTGTTCTTCCAAAGCAACAGAAGAGGAGGTCGCGTTGTTAGAAAGGCGATTTACGAAGGTAGTGCTTTGAGATTAGCTGGCCAAATATTTTCCTTGGGGCCATGGCGGTTGGGCTTCCACCCTGCTCACAATGCGCTGACTAAGGCTAGGGTTTGGATCGTCTTCCTGAGCTATTGCTTGAGTTGTGGGAGGTTGGTAAGAAAAGAAAAATTATGGCTGAGAGGGTACTCTACGTCTTGATACCTGGACCCTTAATTCTACTAGATTTGGTTATGCTCGAGTTTGTATGTTGCTTGACCTCACTAAGCCTGTCTGCCCAGGAGCAAAATTATGGTACATGCATGATACTCACCTTTGGCAGCAATTCACCTATAAAAAATTACCCGATATATGCTATGCTTGTGGTCAGATAGGTTAAACCTTGGAATCCTGGGGTTGTTCGAATCCTGCAGGATTAGAGGCTTCGTTGCTCTTGGATCTCTGGATCTGTGCAGCTAGGGTACCGGTTGATCATATTGCGGATTGGCAAGCTTCTAATAATGCTACTACTGGTAGATAGGCTGACTTTGGTTGGACTCAGCCTACAAACACTACTAGGCAATCTCCATCATGGGACCAGGTGATGAGTGATGCGGAGGTTCCGATCAAGCCGATATTCTCTCCGTTGATAAATTTAAATTTTAAGGAGACAAATGAACCCCAGTCCATAGATAGTACTGTCTTTGATTTTTTCTGCTAAATCCATGATCTTAGAAAGAGAT
The DNA here is from genome assembly GCF_000442705.2 of Elaeis guineensis. Lineage (NCBI taxonomy): Eukaryota > Viridiplantae > Streptophyta > Magnoliopsida > Arecales > Arecaceae > Elaeis > Elaeis guineensis. The sequence goes on along the minus strand of NC_025998.2, from coordinate 12,953,842 downwards.
CATCTAATCACAAGTATTTGTGAATTATGTTAAAACCTTGATTCGGAATCATAGTCCTAAAACCATCCGATTTTTCAAAACTAGGGTAGAGACTCAAGCTTCTATACGTATGCAAAGACCGTTGGGACCCTCCTGGGATATTTATTTCATTTTGGCTATTGGATTGTTTGGTGGTATAATTATTGCTTAGTAAAAACATTTAGGCAATCTCACTTATTTTCATGGTAATGGATAAGTCATTTTTTAGGTTTTTTATCTCCCTAATGAGTGTACTTGGATTTTGGGGATTAATTATGCAAGTACCTGTATGGTTGAGCATTGCATTCTATAGACTCAGATTCAAAATATCTTAAATTTGGAGGTTCCTATATTGCTTGTACGTGATTTCAACTACATTTTGAATAAGAAAGATTAGAGGGAGGTAAATCCTTTAGGCTTGCTAGGGAAATTCATGAATCTTGATCCTTTATAATGGATATGGGCCTTATGGACCTGTTGGTGTAGTTCCTCCTCATATGGGATCCACCGTATTAATTGAAGGCCTTAAAGGAAAGATTCACGTAACTAGGAGGAGCGTACGGAGAATCTTATGATGCATGGAATAGGTGGCGCATGGAAATGCATGGAGAGAAAAAAAAAAAGGTTAAGCAAACTTTGCGGAACCAATACATGGAAGATTTTTTGAGATGCGGAAACCTCGTGCTGCACAACAAAGGAGTCCATAAAGGACTCTAGCTCTCGATGATAAAAAGGAGGGCCCCGTGGACGTGGTGGACAGAACACAAGAAAAAAAAAAAGAGAAGGTTGTGAGCCACCAAAAGGAGAGAGAGAAGAAGAAAGGCTTAGAGGATATTTCGTTTAAGACAAGAAAATAGAAGAACATTGACAGGAGCAGTTCACTCAACCTCAGATTAAAGTTATTCCATCGAGGATTCTTCTGTAAATTTGTTAAATCTTGGATATCTTATTTCTTATATTAAAAGTGGTGTTCCCGACGTAGTGTCAGAAATTTTTTTTTGTAATCCAAACTATTATTATAGTGGAAGCTCCTTGCTCTGGTCCCTGTGTGGACGTAGGCTTCAGCCAAAGCTGAACCACAAAAAAAATTTGGTATTCTTGCGATTATTGTGATTTCTCTATGCATGTTGTTAGCATGATTTTTGTTTTCACTTTATCTATTATTTTTCAGAACTCAAAATCCTAACAAATGGTATCAGAGTTTGGTTCCACCGAATCTAGAGTACTGTAGAAAGAGTTGAGATGCTAATAAATAGTGGGTCAATCTTCATCAGGCACTATGATCAAACTGATGCCAATCAACTACTCAATTTGAAAGCCTCGCATGAAAGACTTCCTTTACTACAAAGATCTTCACGATCCAATCGAGAAAGTTAATTGCTCAGTTTGATAAGATGTCAGATAGAGAATAGAAAATGCTCAATCGTAAAATCATTAGGCTCATCCAATAATGGATTGATGATAGAATCTTTCATCATATTTTAATGGAGGTCAATACCCAGTCTCTGGTTGAAACTGAAATGTCTGTACAAGAGAAAGACGGCTCAAAATAAGGCATTCCTAATTCACAAACTGACGAACAAAAAATATAAGGAGGGGACTTCCATGGTAGAGCATCTAAATAACTTTCAGAATATGGTGAACTAGCTCGTCGTGATGAAGATGGCGTAAGATGAGGAGCTCTAGGCCCTACTATTGTTGAGTTCCTTGCCTGACAGTTAGAAGACTCTGCTAGTGTCTTTAATCAATTCTTCACCAAAGGGTTCGAAAGCCTTAGCAATGGTGAAAGACTATATGCTTAATGAGAAAGTCAAAAGAAAGGATCGAACAAAGGGTCTTGAGCAACAATGAGGCCCTCATCATGAAAAGAAAAGGAAGAAGTAACCATAGAGACTTCCAATCTAACTCAGATGATAGCTGTGCTAAATCACAGAGGAAATCTAAGTTCTAAAGTGGTAGATGTTATAACTGTAATAAATGGGTTCACTTTAAGAAAGACTGTTGATTATTGAAAAAGGAGAAGTCGAAAAATAAATCAAATGGTGACTCCAGCTCGGACAATGAGATGACAGTAGTAGCTTTAGATGGAGAGATGACCATTGTTTGTGGCACAATAGATGATGATTTTGCAGATACTATTAGTTAAGACTCTATTTGGATGATTGATTCGATCGCTTTGTATTATATTACAGTGAAGCATGAATTATTCTCATCTTACCATTTTAGTGACTTTGGGACAGTAAAGATAGAGAACGATGGAGAATCAAAAATTTTTGGCATCAGAGATATTGTGCTGATCACGAGTTTGAGATACAGACAAGTGTTGAAGAATGTTCGACATATATCAGATATTTGCTTGAATCTATTGTCGATATGGGTATTAGATGAGGAGGGTTACTACAGTGTATTTGAAGATGACAAGTAAAAGTTGATCAAAAAATTATTAGTAGCAGCCAGAGATATCAAGCAAGGCTCTCTCTATTTTATGCAAACGAAGCTCGATAAAAGAGAAGTGAATATAGTGAAAGAATCTTCTACCTCAGAATTATAACATCAGCGATTGGGATATATGAGTTAAAAGGATATGCCAATTTTGGTCAAGAAGAACACTCTTCATACTAATAGTTCTGGATTGAAGACATGTGAAAGCTATCTGATGGGTAAGCAAACTTAAGTTTTTTTTTCAGAATCTTTCTTCTAAAAGAAGAATAGGTGCATTAGATCTTGTTCATAGTGATGTTTGTTCTATGAGTGATAAAATTCTTGATGGATACTCTTACTTCATGACTTTTATTGATGATCACTCTCAAAAAATTTAGGCATATGCTTTAAAAATAAAGGACCAGATGTTCAATACATTCAAGCAATTTTATATCTCTGTTGAAAGAGAGATTGGGTAAAAGTTGAAGTACATAAGGACGGATAATAGAGGTAAATACAAGGATCCTTTCAAAAAATACTATCAATAGAATGATATCAAATTGGAGAAGGCGGTGCTTAAGACACCACAGCAGAATGGGATTATTGAGATGATGAACAGGATGATCTGAAAAAAAATCAGAAGCATACTCTCTCATGCTAAACTATTGAAGGTATTTTGGGGAGAGGCATTGATGTGGTCCATGTTATTAATTTTTTTTCTTTCTATGCTCTTGAAGGTGATACACTGTAGAGAATATGATTGAAAAAAATATTTCTTATGATTATTTAAAAATTTTTGGATGTAGGATGTTTGTGCATATTCTCAGAGATGAGAGATTGAAATAAGATGCCAAGATGAAGCAGTGGATATTCTTGTGCTACGATGAGGATGGAGAGTTCAGCTACCAGTTGTGAGATTCTATGGAGTGGAAGATCGTGCGTAGCTAGACAAGGGCATTGGACCGTGCTTGATATGGCCCGACCCGGTTTATGCCCATCGAGCCTGAGGTTAAACGGGCCCATTACTAAACGGGCCGTGCCAGGCACGACACGATTAGCACCAGGCCTGAGCCCAGCATGGCCCTAGGCTCGATTGGTGGTGGGCCATGCCTGGCATGATCTGTTAGTTTGTTCGCTTATGGGCTTTCTTTTTTTAAAAAAAATTACGAACAGGTCATGCCTGGCATGGCCCATTTGTGTCTATTACAGGTCATGCCAGGCACAACCTGTTTGAGGCTGTTACGGGTCGGACCATACCATGCCCAGGTCCGTTTCATCCCATAACAGTCAAAAATGATAAAACATGATTATTTTTTGATTTTTTTAACTTTTTACCTCTCCTAACAGTCATAAAATGACTATTTTGAGGGATATTTTGAAAAAAAAAATTATGAATTTCTATAAATAGCCTCCTCCTCTTCTATTCTCACCATATCAAATCTACTATTCTTCCTTCTCTGCTACTACTATTTCTCTCTTCTAGCAATATGATAAGTATTCAAAAATTTAATTTTTAGTTTGTATTTAGCAAGTATTTAAGTACTATACAAAAGGAGGTTCTTGTCGAGGAGCACAAGAGGAAATCCTTATCGAGGAGCATAAGAAGAAGCTTACAATTCTCGATGCTGCCTCTACTCAATTCCTCCACCTCCGATTAGTTTTTATTTTTTGCTTCATAAATTTAGAAATGGCATCTTATGATGAGACCCATTTTGGCATTCCCCTTATTTACGAAGGAGGGGAAACTAATTTCGTTGCTCCTACTCCCTTTGAAACTACTCAAGATCAAACTTCTTCCCATAAGAGGACTGGTGCAGTTTGGGAGAATTTTGAAAGAGTTTTTATTGATAGAGTCTGCAAAGCAAAATATAAAAAATATGTTAAATTTTATAGTTATACCAGTAGCGGAAGAACTGGCCATTTGAGGAGACATCAAGAGAGTCATAGGATGAGTGACTCTCATCTCCAAAGTATCCTCAATATACAAGGACGATCTTTGGCAGGTAATTTTGCATATAATCATGAAAATTAAAAAAAAATACTAGTTAAATGGATAGTTAGGGATCAACTGCCTTGTAGTTTATGCGAGTCTTTTAATTTTAAAGAATATGTTCAACTAACCTTACAGTCTGCTTACAAAAGAACTAGTAGACATATTTTTAGAAAGATAGCTATGACAAATTTTTTAGCAATGAAATATAATTTAATTAAAACTCTCTGTCTTAAATTCAAAAATTTTATTAACTTTTGATATTTGATCAGCATTGGTAGATAGTAATTATTTTATTTCTATTACTATTTATTATATTGATAATGATTGAAATCTAAATAAATGTATTTTTGCTTTTTATGCTTTTAACTTTTCATATTTTGGACAACAAGTTTTAAATATTATTTATCAAATGACATGTTCATTTGAAATTAATGATAAAATCATACTTATTACTCTTGACAATGCATCTAATAATAATTCTGCTGTTACATTATTGAAAGACTAATTACATCCTATTTTAAATCACCAGTTGCTGCATATTAGATGTGCATGTTATATCTTAAATATTTCTGTACAAGCTAGCATGGATATGGTCCAAGATATAATTTTAAAAATTAAAAATATAATTTTTTTATTCATGCTTCAAGAGTAAGACTTCAAGAATTTAAGTAACTATGTGTAGATCATGGTAAATATTTTAAAAAATTTAAACTTGATGTAATGACTCGTTAGAATTCAACATATATCATAATACATGATGCATATCCATATAGACACTTATTAAGTGCATATATTAATGACAATGGATTAGATTTTGTTGACTGAAATTGATTAGACTAAAGATAAAATTTTAAAAAAAAAATTGGTTACTTTTTATAATGCTGCTAACATTCTTTCTAGTATTTATTATCCAACTTCATATTCATTTTTTACAACAAGCATTTGATATTAGTAAGAAATTTATAGAATATAGATTTGATGATGTTTTAATGCCTATTATTGAACAAATGGAATCTAAATGGAATAAAAATTAGAACAATGTATATCCTATATATAATTTAGCTACTGTATTTGAATCACGAGTTAAATTGAGTGGTGTGCTAATTTTACTTAATGCATATTATGAAAACATGATACTGGATCCTGAACCCGCTAAAACTGAGGTAACAAAACTTCTTTATGATATTTATGCATTATATGATGAAAAAATTTATGGATCTAGATTACCAACACAAAACTCTATAACTTCTTGTAATAGTTCTTGTTTATCAACTATTTTTAGTTTTATTGCACATAGGAGACAGACACATGCTTCAAGTTCCTCTACATCTTTTTCATTTGCTTTAAGTAGTGAACTAAAATTTTATTTACGAAATAATCTTCATTCTATATATAATAAAAATTAAATAGATAATCTAGATGTGTTAGTTTGGTGGAGAAATGTTAAAAAATAATATCTTATTTTATCTGTCATTGCACACGATATTTTAGCCATGCTGATGTCCACAGTAGCATTGGAATCCGCTTTTAGTGCAGGTCGGCGTATTCTTGATGAAAAGAGAAGTCGGATGACCAGTGACATGGTGGAGATGCTGTTCTGCTTCAAAGATTGGTTGGATACGGAGGCCACGCCTCAAGATAAAGATGGACATTCTACTACATTCTCTGACGAAGATGATACAAATAAGGTCGATAATTAGTAGGATTTTTATCAAGCTAGCATAGAAAAGCAAGGAGTAGAGAGAGGGTCTTGAAGGGGTTCAGTGAGAGCAGAGACAAGTTGGCATAATTTTATCTAGTTTTTTATTAATTATATTAAATTTTTTAATTATTGAGGTGAGTCACCTCTATAATTCTATTTCTTTTCTCTCCCTCCTCATTGTATTTTGGAGGTCAGGTCTAGACCCCTCCCTTCTTATACTATTTTGATATTTATTAATAAACTAGTAGGGATCCATGCCAAACCCTCCACCTAACAAGGTGACTTTATATTTATTCATGCATATTTTAAAAAAATTTAAAAAATCTTAAACAGGCCATGCCAAGCGTGCCGTGCCTTACACGACCCATTTTAAGGGGGCCATGTACGGCCCATTTCAAAGGGGTCGGTCTGGCATGCGGGTAGTACGTGCCATGCCTGGCCCATGGGTCGCGCTGGCCCAGGCCTTTATGGGTCATGCCGGGCCTGGGCCGCGGGCCAAAAAATCCCAGCCCAGCCTGGCCCCCCTCTTATGGGCCGTGCCAGGCACGGCATCGCACTTTAGTCAATGGGCCATCCCTGGCACAGCTCACCTCATGTCAGACCATGGATGGCCCGATCCGTTGCCCATCTCTATGCATAGTCATGATGTTATTTTCTTGGAAGATCAGACGATCGATGACTTTGAGAAGCCTAACAAGCCAAAGTCGGGCTCTATAGACTGATGCCCAGATACTTCTCCGAGGAGTCTTGATGATGGGAGAGCAATTGTAGATGATGATATATATGACAGTCATGAGGATGAGGAGAGTATGGATGGTGTTTAGACTGAGTTGCATGCTGAACCACCTACATAAAAGATTCGGAGTGTTAGATGTATGTCCTAGAAGCCAATATGACTAACATATTGTAATAACTCTAGGATACAATTTTATATTTAATACATTGATTTGATCAATAAAAGGATAAATTTATTTTTCATTCAAGTGTGATGTGTCCTTGAATCATCCATGAAATTAATTTTTGATATATATTCTCAAAATATTGAGAATTAGAGACATGTATTTAATTTCTAAATACTCTCGATAATAGAATCATCATGAGAACAGTGATCGATCTGGATAGACTGATGCACACATTGCTTCCTTCGAGATAGATGAGTCTCTGATATACAGTGTAGAGATATTAGACGACGAGTGCGGGTAGTTGTTAGAGAATAACTAGTACTAAGCGTGACCATACGAGAGATCACTTGGATTTCTATTTAATTATCAGTGATTGTTTCGATGCTGTAGTTGTATGAATGGTCCTTTGACTTAAGATTGTACTACTGCTCGCAGTAAGGCTGCTGAAGTTTGACTAACACATAAACATGGGTCTCAATGAGTCTTTGTAGTGGATGTTGGCGACAGTTGATCCACTGTAAGAGTAGGATGCACATTAAGATGGAATCTATCAACCTTGATAGAAAAGAGTAGTCCTATAAAATTTGAAAGGCTAAGTCCAAAAATCTATGGCCATAATAGTGTGATTGATGAAAAAGAATTTTCATAAAAATCATATTTGGACTTGAGCTAATCGAATCTATCATCTGATTGATGTTGAGGTTTGACGATTTATCCATGACCTACCATTAAATCGGGACTCACAATAGAGGGACTGAATCACACGTTAACTACACCTAGATGTTCATTTCAGTTCTACTGAGTTGCCACTACATACTGCTAGGTGTCACTGGTGGATTATGAGAGCTTACTAGGATTGTTCTGGATCGATAATCCTTGATGAGTTAGAGTGAAATTGTTCTGACCCATTGAAAAGAGTTTTAATGATACTTTGATAGAGATCATTGTATATCTCACTATCAGATAGAATTGAATATATGGGATCACACAACAAAGGGATTAGGTCTAAAATTAGCAATTGAGCTTATGAAATGACAATTGGGTTTAGAAAAATCTGATTGGATTCAAGGTAACCTTGCTAGCACATAGTTGGACCCAATTTCTCTTTTCATTTGAATTTTTTATTTGATAAAATAATTCAAACTTAATTATCTGCTAATAACCTACATGAATAAGATTTATTTGACTCCAATTATTGGGTGTCTAAGATTTTGGATCATATGAATTAAGAGTGCAAGTCTTTTATTAATTTCTTTGATAGTTATTATGGGACGCCACCTTGATTGGATCAAGTTGAGCGTATCCTATGATTAGAAGGCCTTTTAATCTGATATGGGGTGTCCGTTGGGTGCAAAAGAGGGTGTGTTTAATTAGGTGCAAGGGCTACAAGAGTTAGCGCCTAATAGGATTCCTAATGTAAGTTAAATAACTTAAGTTATTAAGAAACCTAATGCAAGTAGGACTTGTATTATGAGATTGAATAGGATTCAATCCTCATGCCTATTTAAAGGGACCTCCCCTAAGGTCCCTAGAGCAAAAAAACCAGCAGCCCTCCACGCCTCTTAGATCCCTCCATGCCCTCTCTCCCTCTCTTCTCCTTGGGCGTCCTCACGTCATAGCACTTTGGGTGTCATCCCTTCTACCTCACACCCAAGGCTGGTTGGGCGTCCCACCTTACTGGTTCCTGATCCTTGGTAGCAGCACAAGCAAGGGTAGAAAAGCAAGAGAAGAAAAGAAGAAGAAGATCAAAGAAAGAGATCAAGTATTGATTGTGATCCAAACTTCGTTCAGATTCAGCAGGCTAAATTTTTTTAGAGAAAAAAATTCAATTTGAAGAGGACCATTCCAAGCTGATCCCGAGTGGATACCCATACAAATTGGATACTTGTGTGGCTAGAAGAAAATCTCTTCTCTTCCAGATCCAAATTCGAAGAAAAAGATTATGAAACAGGTATGCGATTTGATCACAATCTGAATTTCAGCATTTGTCAATTTCAGCACATGAACTAGATCCTTATAGTTTTATATTTTTATGCATGCATAATTTAGATTAAAAATATTTTAATCTTGTACTTCATTACGGTGTTTAAAAAATAAAGTTTTGAAACACACATGCATGCTCCAAACCTTGAATTCCAACACGGAGATCCATAAGAGAGCGGAGGCCATCTATGAGATACCCACTGTAGGATTACATGCTATTGACAGATGCGAGAGAGCCTAAGTTCTACTCCAAAGTCATGGAGCATTAGCATGGTGAGAAGTGGTTGAAGGCAATGAAGGAGCAAGGGCACCGCAGGCTTGATGGAACCTCCCATATGAGTCAGGAGGGGAAGATTTGTTGGTATGGTCCCTCCTCATATAGGATCCATCATATTAATTAAAGGCCTTAAAGGAAAGGCTCAAGTAACCAGGGGGAGTGCGTGGAGAATCTTTTGATGTGCAGAATAGGTAGTCATGGAAATGTGTGGAGAGAAAAAAAAGGTTATGCAAATTTTGCGAAACCAATGTGTGGAAGACCTTTTGAGATGCAAAAATCTCTAGTTATGCAAAAAAAGAGTCTGTAAAGTACTCTAGCTCTCGGGCCTTATGGACGTCGTGAACAGAACACGAGAAGAAAGAAAAAAGAGAGAATATAATGAGAAGGTTGTGAGCCACCAAAAGAAGAGAGAGAGAGAAGAAGAAAAGCTTGGAAAGGCTTGGAAGGTGCTTCGTTGAAGAAAAGAAGATAGGAGAATATTGATTGGAGGAGTTCATTCAACTTCGGGTAAAAGTTATTCCATCGAAGGATCTTCTGTAAGTTTGTTTAATCTTGGATTTCTTCTTTCTTATATTAGAAGCAGTATTCGGGGCATGGTGTCAGAAAAAAAAAAAATTTATATTTCAAACTATTATTATAGTAGAAGCTCCTTCTTGCTCTAGTTCCTATGTGAACGTAGGCTTCGATCAAACTATAGGAAAATTTTAGTATTCTTACGATTGTTATGATTTCTCTGTGCTTGTTGTTAGCATAATTTTTGCTTTCACTTTATCTATTATTTTTCAATACTCACAATCCCAACAGGATCTTGGTCATCTAGATCCTCGATTCACGTGGTGTAATAATTGTTTAGGTCTAGCTAGAGTCCGGGAGCATATTGATTAGGTATTTGCATCTATATTAGCTCCATATGTATCCCAAATTTGTGGTTTATCATTTAGCCCATTCCGTATCTGACCATTGTTTGTTACTAATGACCATTACGGACCAGCATGCTAGAGGCCCAATTCCTTTCCGTTTGAAAAACTTTGGCTTTCCTATGCTCATATTATGGCTGTTATAAATCATGCTTGGAGTGATCTTACACCTGATGCGAGACTTTCGTCTCTTTTGGCTAATATCTATCGTACTTTAAAGCATTGGAAGCATCGTTTGAGCAACATTTTTTATAATGTACAAAGATTATATGATCGGATTTATAATTTACAATTGCAAGAGGCCATCATGGTTGGTGTGCCACTTGATTTGCATCAAACTTTGCTTTCTTTTCTTGCTGCATATCGGAGAACCCTTCATAGATAGGAAATGCTTTGGCAGCAAAAGTCTAGGATCTTGTGGTTACATGAGGGTGATGCGAATACTAGTTTTTTTCGATCATTTCATGATTTTGCATAGAAGAAGGAATAAGATCCATAGCGTTGATAATCAATATGGTCAGAGTCATACATGCTATCATGATATTACTAGATTTTCTTATCTCATTTTATGGCCTGGTGGTCACCTGACACAATTTGGGTAATATTGGTTATCCTTTGTTCTCTTCTACTATTTGATCCTCTCGGAATGCTTCTTTGGTTGCTTTTCTTTTAGATGACAAAATTGAATATGTTTTGCTCTTTATGCATCCGAACAAAGTGTATGGCCTAGATGCTTTTCCTGCTTCTTTTTTTTCTTTCAGCATTATTGGTCGGTTGTTAAAGCTGAAGTTATTCAAGCAGCCCATCATTTCTCTACGACCTCTTTTATGCCTCATGATTGGAAACAAACTTATGTCTTTTTACAAGGCTCGGTCTTAAACCCAAAAAGAGTCTTTCACTTCACCTATCTTAACTTATCTAAACAGGCTATCACCACAAATAAAAAATTGTTTGACCCAGCTTACCTTTCTCTGTTAAAAAAAATCATTTCACTGCCAAAGAAACCAAATCCATCCTCTCCAAATGATTGTTGTCATATCAGCTTATGTAATGTTGTTCATAAGTTGGTTGTAAAAATTTTGATTAACAAGCATAAAATTGTTATACCTACTGTAATCTTCGAGAGCATAGGCTGTTTATATAAGGTCATTATATTTTTTCTGTTGAGTTTTGATATCTCAAAATTCGATACACAATAGAAAAATCCATAACAGCGAAGCCCAAGATAGAGGAGACCTATAGGCATGGCTCATAGCCACGCGTAGGCATGCAGGCTCGCAAGTTTGGCTTGTGGGCGCCCAGACCCGCTGGAGCATGCGGCCCGTAGGCTCGTGGGGCCTGCAGCGCATGCAGCCCAGAGCGTGGTCCTAGTGTGCGTAGCCCAGCGAAGCGCGGCCCAGGGCGAAGTCATGATCCACCACATGGTCTAGGAGACCGCTTCATGCGGTCCACCGCGGTCTTTATCACAGTCCACGTGCACGAGTGTGCAATCGGACGGTCATGAGTGCTGTTTTGCATGATCAAATGGTTTCGATTGTATGCGGGCATGATCAAATGGCCAGAAAGGTTATTTTGAGTCCCAACAGAAGTATGGATGTGTCTGGGACTTGATTTGGGCCGTTGAAAAGGGGCACACAGGCTGAGCGTAGCAGTAAGCAGCAGCAGGCAGCAGCAGGTAGTGGTTGAGAGGGGCTAGCAGCGACCAGAGAGTCTCCTTAGGAGGTTTTGAGACATTGTAAGGGTTTTTTTCGTCCTTCTTTTTGAGAGAGAGATTGATGTATGAGAGTTGAGAGGGAGTGATCTCCTCATATATTTATTTTTTCTTTCATAGTGAAGCTTGCATACTCTATAGAGGTAAGTCTTGGGTTGATCCACATATTTGATTTTATCTTTATACATCTTTCTTCTTCCTTCCTATTATGGTATCGACATCATCATTAGCAATTGTGATCTTAGACGGAGGATTCATATTCCACACTCATGAGAGATCCTTCCATCAAGTGGTATCAGAGTATGCAGTTGTCCAGATTGTGGCGGTGTTGATCAAGGTTGAAGAAGATGGAGAAGATAGGCTCAATCAAGATAGAGATCAATAGGTATGATGGAAAGAGTAATTTCTCCATATGACAAACAAAGGTGAAGGATGTGCTCATCCAAAAAAGATTGATTGATGCTCTCTTGTACGAGAAGAAGCCTACTACCATGGAGGAGAAGAGTTGGAAGTGACTCCAGATATAGTTGGTGAGTACGATCTGCTTATACTTAATGGATGATATGGTGATCCATGTACTTAGTGAGACTTTTCTGATGATGTTGTGGACGAAATTCGAGGAGATGTACCTGACAAACTCACTCGCCATCATTTTCTTTCTTTGAAAGTAGTTCTATCAGCTATTGATGAGCGAGGAACAAAGCATACAGAAGTATCTCAGCAACTTTCAGAAGATCCTTATTGATCTCCTTAGCATTGGTGAGAAGGTTAAGGAGAAGACTACGACATTGGTCTTGCTTTCATCGCTTCCTTTTTTTGAATCTTTGGTGATTGCTCTTTTTATAGAGAAGAGCACCATCAAGATGGATGAGGTCACTTCAGCACTTCTTCAGAATGAAATTCTCAGATAGGAGAATCGAGCTTCGAGTTTTGGTAGTGACTTAGCTTTGACAGTGACTGGAGGTGATGATGGCAAAAGATGAAAAGACAGAGGGTCACAAGATGGGTGGTCCAGATCCAAGTCAAGAGACTATAGCAAGATCAAATATTATAGGTGTGATAAGTTAGGGCATTAAGTCAGAGATTGTCCACAGCTCAGAGATCGGACGAAGGCTACTACGATGGCGATCTAAGATAGCGATACAGAAGAAAGTGATGATATTCTTCTGATATCTGATGAGGTATCTACTTCTCCCTATAGTGAATTTTAGATTCTATATGTTCGGATCATGTTTATTGCAGAAAAGAGCTATTTGACTCCTTAGAGAGTAGTGAGAGCACTGTTCATCTATCAAATGGATCGAGCTGTGCAATCAAGGGTATTGGGACAATTAGCTGGCAAATACATAATGGAGCAATGAGAAAGTTGGATGAGATCTGATACATATCCAATTTTAGAATTAACCTAATTTTACTAAGCAAACTAAATTCAAGCAGCTACAGGTGGAGAGCTGATGATGGAATCCTAAAGATTGTGTGTGGCAGTAGGATTGTTATGAAGAGAAAGAAGTATGCAGGACATTACCTCTTGATAGGAAGATCAGCATGAGATGGAGTTTTACGAGTCAATAGGAGCTCAGAGTGAGGTGGAGCTCTAGGTATAAATGGATTAGGCACGAGATGAGAGACGAGAGACTCGGAAGGATAACAAACGACATCGCAGGATGAAGTTTCTATTACCGTATGAGGCTATCCCGAGTAGGTCTCAGATCAAACAGATCATAGTATACGATGGAGATGGGATTGAACAGTCTAGCTCGACTCTCATATTTGTCCATCCATGAACAACCAGATATTTATCCTAGGGTATAGAGGCAAGATCATCCAGAAGCTCTCAAAGTTATATGGAGACCGAATGTCGAGTCGAAATAAAGATTGTTGGGTTTTGATGCTTTGAAATTCGATCCATAGTAAAAAAAATCTACAGCATCAAAATCCAAGATGGAGGAGACCCACAAGCATGATTTGCAGCCGTGCACAGGCCTGCAGGCCACCCAGGGCCGCTGCAGCATGCTGCCCATAGGCTCGTAGGGCCCTAACGTGCGTGGCCCAGAGCGCAGCCCCAGCGCGTGCGGCCTAGGGTGGAGTCGTGGTCCACTACATGATCCACTGCGCAGTCCAGGAGATCGCTTCACGTAGTCCACCACGATCCACATGTGCGAGTGCACGATCAGACGGCCATGGGTACTGTTTTGCATGATTGAATAGTTTTGATTGCACGCGAGCACGATCAAATGGCCAAAAGGGTTATTTTGAGTCCCAATAGAAGTATGGATGCGACTAGGACTCGATTTGGATCCTTTAAAAGGGGCAGACATCCCGAGAATAGTAGTAAGCAGCAACGGACAGCAGTGGGTAGCGCCTGAGAGGGGCTGGCAATGGCCAGAGAGTCTCCTTGGGGGATTTTGAGAGTATTGTAAGGATTTTTTTTTGTGCTTCTTGATGAGAGAGATATTAATGTATGAGAGTTGAGCGGATGTAATCTCCTCTTGTATTTGTTCTTTCTTTCATAATAAAGCTTGCATGTCCCATGGAGGCAAGCTTTGGACTAATCCATGTATTTAATTATGTCTTGATACATCTCTCTTCTTTTTTCCTGTTACGATATCGACATCGTCATCAGCGATTGCGATCTTGGACGGAGGATCCCTATTCCACACTCGTGAGGGATCCTTCCAATATCTTCAAATATTATATTAGCTTAGGAGCTCACTCATTCTTTATCTAGGGCTACCAGGTCTAAATGTCTTATGATATTTAAGCTTGATATGGAAAAGACGTATGATCATGTGAGCCGGCATTTCTTATTCATATTCTATCTCATTATGGGTTTCATCCTTTATTTATGAAATGGACATAGGCTTGCTTTCTAAATCCATAATATTTTTTGTTACTTCATGGACCACCCACTACTTGATTTTTTATTTCTTGTGGGCTTCAATAGAGTTGCTCTTTGTCTCCTAACCTTTTCATTTTATACTCTAAATTTTTTTCTACTATCTTGTATAGTGTTGTTCAACATCATCTTTTTCAAGCTTATCATCTATGCCATGGTCCGATTATATCTCATGTTTTCTATTCTAATGACTATGTTATTGTGGGGGGTGTGATTGTTAAAAAAGCTACTTCTCTTGCTGTTCTTATTGATGCTTATTGCCATCACTCTGGCCAGATGATGAATTATTCCAAATTCTATACTATGTTTAGCCTTTCTATGCCTTCTAGAGTCAAACTCAAATCTGTAGATTGTTAAATATCACTCAGAACAGCTTATTGTGGCAATATTTAGGAACTCTGATCCCTCCTACACCTTTACAAAGAATGGATTTCCAACCCATGTTCAATAAGATGTCTAATCATTTGGATTCATGAAAATGGAAGAAGTTATCTTTTACTGCTCGGTACACTTTACTTTAATCGGTATTTTCTACTATTTCTTTGTATCTGTTGTCATTTGTTTATGTTCCTTTATATACTTAATTAGCTTGAAAAAAAATTTAGAGTGTTCCTTTAGGGTCATACGACCGATCACCATGGATTTCATCAGATGGCTTCAGATCAGATTTGTTTGCCCAAAGAAGAGGACTGGCTAGGCATTGTCTTATTGCATTTACGTTGTTCTCAGTATTTATCTAAATTAATTGCTCATCTAATTTTGCATCTCAATACTTTGTGGGCCCGGTTGATTAAAGCAAAGTATCACTTTACTGGTTCATGGGTTCATCACTCTAAACCTCGTAATTCCTTGATTATTTGGGCAAAAATATGCGTCACTGCACATTCAAGGGGTGTTTGGTTCGCAACTAAAATTAGAATAAAAATAAAAATCAAAATAATCAAATTTTTTAAAGCATTTGATTCGTGATCGGAATCGAAATCGAAATCGAAATTAGAATGAAAATTTGAATCCATAGCGGAGAGTAGGGATTGAGTTCTATATACATTGAGCTATTCCCATTCCATCTTGAAATCGGAATTGGAATGAGACTCCTCCCAACCAAATGGTTGGAATGGAAGTGATCCATTCCGATTCAAACCCCCACTCCCCCAAACCAAACATCCCCTTAGTTCAATTCAATTTTTAATGGCTGATTGGATCTAGGCAACATGTTAATCTTTACATGGATCTGTGGCTGTCTTCACATCCGTTAATTGACATGCCCACTTATCTTAATATTGATAGCCAATCCATGGATTTGAATGTGCCTGATGTGATTACTTCAGCTAGATAGTGGGATATTGGCAAGTTGACTCATCATTTTTCAGAAGATATTTTGCAGCAGATTCTTTCTCTTCCCATTCTAAAGGGTCAGTGGGCTGATCAATTAGTTGGAGAAAGACGAAAATGCCTGATATATCTTTGCATGATATGAATGATATTTTTTGCAGCTACAATCATAGCATCGAATTCCTATAACTTTGGTTCAATGGATTTGTAGGCAAGAAACCCTTCCTTGAGTGAAAATATTTTGGTAGCTTTTGGCTTGAGATAGACTTTCAACTAAAGCTTATCTCCATCATTGTGGCATGCTTACTTTATCTCAGCAATACTGTGATCTGTGTTCAGGGGTTAGTAGAGACCTAAGCCATGTTGTTTTGCATTGTTCTATTGCTTGTACTGCTTGGAATTATTTATATCATATGACCCAAGTATCCTGTCCTCCTAATTCTCTACAGGATTTGCTTCATTACATGTCTGATCCATTACTTTATGCAGCTCATAAATTTTTAGTGGCTTGTGTTGCTTGGGGTCTCTGGTATGCCTGTAATGATAGGATTTTTAATCAATTAACCTCTAATCCAAGGTAGCTTGTTAGGAATGTTCTAACCATGGCTATCTTGATGGTTCCAGATAAGCACCGGGATAATTCTCATTACATTCCATATATTCCTTGATCTCCTCATATAATTTCCTAGTTACCCCCTGCTTTTGGAACTCTCAAGATTAATTTTGATGCTTTGGTACTTCCTAATAAAGTGGCTGTAGGTTATATCATCAGGGACCATAATGCAAAATTGCTTCATTCGGGAGATAAGGTTTTGGCTCATACATTAGTTTCTTTTGCTGAATTAACTGTTGTCTGGATAGGTCTTTAAGAAGCTATACATGAGCTAAATACTTCTCATATTATTCTTGAAGGCTATTCTGCTTCCGTCGTCTTTTGGATCATGCTTGTTATGTGCAGAGGTACAAGCATCCTCCTCTTCTTCGGGATATTAGTGGTTGGAAATCTTCATGCACTTTCTTTAAGGTCAGTCTTATCTTTCAACAAGGTAATCATGTTGCTGACTATTTGGCCAATAAAGCTTTGCAAGGAATTTTAAATGGATGGCTACAGATGCCATTGACTTATCCTGTTTATCTTCTTAATATAAATAGATATAGTGCTCAGTTGTTATGCTACTGACTTGTTTGCGCAGGATATTGAATATACTTTACATATTCATTTGCAATTGATAGCTCATGAATCATTTCATGATATTCAACATTTCAGCTCCATTATGGGAGTGTTTGGTTGGAGAGAATGGAGGTCTAGAATCAAAATAAAAATGGATGTCTTCCATTCCAACCGTTTGGTTGGGAGAAGTCCTATTTCGATTTCAAAATGAAATGAGAATGATTCAATCTATCTAAAACTCAATTCCTACTCTAGTCTAAGAATTCAAAATTCTATGTCGATTTCAATTTAAATTTCGATTACGAACCAAATACTTCGAAAGATTTGACCATTTCGATTCTAATTCCAATCCATTTCAATTTCTATTTCGATTCCAATTTCGGTTTCTAACCAAATACCCCCTATAACTTTTCTTCCATGCTTCTCCTCCTACCTTCTGGTTTCTATATGTTGTTACCTCTTACATACTTGTCCACTCTCATTACACGTCATGTGCCTTTGACCTTTATCTCGGTTGGCCTTTCTCTCTCTTATATATACAACTATCATGATACACATCAGGTTGGCACAGGAGGAATGGGTTTGGAGGTAGGGAAGGTGGAAATATCTGAGGGATACATGGCTTCTATTGGTGGAATGGGGTTCAGGTAATTGTGGAGGGTGCTAAGACATTGTTCCCTGGGATGGGATTTCGCAAATTGCTGGACAGTTACTCTTCTACTCAGACTTCGAAATTGAAGAGTGTTGACAAATTTCAGCATGTGAGGAAAGATGTGAGGAATTTCAGTATGTGCAGCGGTGTATCACAGGAAGGAAACGACTAAGTTTAAGCGGCAGTGTTAGAATTCCAGCTTTATTAAACATATCAGATGCATTGATTGGCATTTAAAAAAAACTTGCGAAGGATAAAATCTTTAAGGTCGCAAGGATGAAATTGGTTGGGCCATTGGTTGGCATTGTTCTCCCTACTCTTGGTTTGATGAGAGGTTCCCGTTTATGACCCGGATGGTGGCATTTCTGCGGTGTTCAATTGAAGTAAAGAGATTAAAGACACAAAAAGGTATCAAAATAATAAAACTAGTTGCCCATATGCTAATTTGACTCAAGGACATGGTTTGCTATACTACCTCATGCCATCTGATATGGAGCATACTATACAATCTCGTATCAATATGCTATCTCGTACCGTATTAACACTCCATACACTATCTTATATCATACCATACAATCTACCAACACTGTAGCGGGATAATACCAGTATAGGATCCAATATCGAGATAACCTTGCTTAGAGGTCATGGATGGGCTATGGATTTAAACAAGGGGCTCTTGCTGTGACTACACTCACCAAAACTGCATGCAGTAATAAATTCATCAATACTGAATCTAATTGTAAGCTCAGCCACACAATATCTGGGGATAGATTGACTCACCAAAGCCCACTGCTATAAAAAGGGCATTTGATGCACCAGAAAATAAGGGCATTTTTAATTTTATAAAATGTTGACTATAGTTTTCATCTGAGAAATGCGGAGAGCAATCATTTGGCGATGACATTTCAAATAAACTTACTAAGCTTATGGAGCAATCTCATCCGTAAATCTTAACATCAGATTAGGGAGCTTGCTGATGCTGCAGTGATAGCAGACAAGGATGCCACTTGCTTTGATGATGCTGTGCAACGGACTGCTTGAGTGCCATAGCTGACACCATATATGACGACATTAGTTGTTTAAGAGGACTACAGCAACCACTGAAAACGTAATACTATATTCATATGTTTAGCAAGAAAAGATATGCAGTAGATAACAGACATGACATCATTTGAAACATTCATGATACATTGTCATGCAAAAACAGAAAAGATTTATGGTACGTTGGAATGAAAGGTCTCCATCAATATGGAGCAAATTAATTCCACTCTCAGCCAACACTTTCAAAATAGAACATCTGTAATCAGTAAATGAATCAGGCTATGAATCAGTAAATAAATCAGGCTATGAAGCAAATGGAACCTGTTCGATTTCTCAAAAGAATAAAAATGAATTATTTTCTAGTAAATATCAAGCCAACTAAGCCCTAGGAGTCAGCTGGGACGATGCAGTACATGTACCGGCAACAGAAACCTCCAAGGGTTCCATCTTTTTGCATGATGCTGCTGGACGTGATTGTTAACATGGTGAGCCATGTGTTCATCCTCATGCTTCTTTTAAAATAAGTACTTCTCAAGGTTCCGCTAAAGGACAGGATGAGCTGTGGTATCCTTGCCTGTCTGATGGAACAGAGGATAAATAAAAGGAAAGGCATTATTGTCATTCTATCTGGCTGGAAGATCGCTGCCATGTCTTTAACACAACAGCTTCTTCAGAAGATTGGGGCCAGAGAGGTGACAAGGCCACCACCCTGCCAATAATTATTAGAGATGGGGACACCAAGTCTGCTAATTTAACCTCATAGACAATGTCCTTGAGTTCTGCAAACACCTGCACCAAAGGAAATTATCACTCCACATTTTAAAAACATGGGTTGAGTAGAAAATGCTCAAGGAGATCATTTGCCAGTTAGTTATTGGGTAAACTTTAGTCCTCAAGGATTACTTGATGATTCTACAATTAGTTTTCTTACATGCTCTTGGAGAAGTTTTACAAAAAAGCAATTCACTACTGACCATTCGTTGCTGTGGGGTTGTTCCTCGCTCCACTGCAACAGCTGGAGTGTCTACTGGCAAGCCATGCTCATCAATTTTGAAGAAAGAGCTGGCAGGGTTGACAAACCCATATAGACAACCAAGGTTGAATCAGGATCAGCAGCATTCTCTGCCACGTAGAGAGGATCCATTCCTCCATTTCTTGAGTGTCCAGTTAAAAATCTAACACTGAAGCAAAGAGCAAACATCAGAGGGTTGACTATTTTTAATACTCAGAATTGGCATAAGGAACCTTAAAAGCATGCTTCTTTGTTAAAAAACAAAAAACATTGAGGGGAAAAAAAGGCCCTTGCATATTGAGTAATCTAGCACTAGAGCACTTATTTGCAATATTGAGTAACGGTATCAACAATATTTCCAGCTCTGTAGAGCAATTCATTTACAGTCCCTATTGCACTATTAGCACTCTCAAACTGCTACAATATTATAGTTCCACAGTATGTGTATGATAAGCAGCACATCATGGAAAGATTGGAATTAGAATTCCTGCAGACTCAGATAATTAGAAGTTTTCGAGTTTGTTGGATTGCCATAAACAAAAAAAAAAAAAAAAAAGAATTTTAAAAAGCATTAAGTCTCATTAGTTAAGTATGCAATCATCCCATCATTTGGATAATAGTAGTCTAAGTCTAGCTCTAAGCAAAAATACAGTCACTCTGTCTTTAGCTGTGTAATTTTATTAAACATACAACAACACAACTTCTTTAATTTGAAATTCCAGTATACTTCCAACAGTTCGGATCACAATGAACATAGGATATGTTGGAGGAATTGGAAATAAAGGACCAAACATATCTATATGGATATTAGGGCCCACATAGCACTATGATGAGATTACATATGGAAATATGACAAGAAACAATAATAGGACAGTGTCAAAATGCATTAAGCAGAGAATCCATGCAACAAAGATATTTATTGAAGCTATAACTATTCAAAGGGCCCCTATATATTTAAAACTCTATCACAAGCTATGAATTGAATGAAGCCCATTGCAGAAGAATTAATCAAGACCAGCAGCAGAATGAGATCTCCAGTGATAAATGGTGAATCAACAAATTGAAGAAACAATTGTTGGACCAACAAAACTACTTCCATATGTTGCTAGAAATGCAAGTTATTATGAATTGTTAGAAATGGTAGAGTGTGTGATGAGTTCCACCCAGGAAACAGGTGTCAGCAAACAGTGCATACTAGCCTCCAAAACTAAAAGAGCCAGAGACCAATAATAGTCTCAGAACAAAAAGCATTTAGTCTCACTAAAGCAGATTTTTACAGTGAATAAAGGAATGAAAGGCAAGACCA